>NC_022020.1:49636755-49700061 GCF_000317375.1 Microtus ochrogaster
AAGAAAGAAAGAAGTGGAATCTGTTGGTATTGGAAGCAGGAGACGGTCATGAGTTTTAGGAAAGACACATGAGTCAGTGCAAATGATACGGGAAAGATGGGAAAAGGCTGACAGAGGCATGGCCTGGATTCCTATCATGGAAAACAAAGACAAACTGAGGACAAAGGTTGAATTTAACCAAGAAGAGTTAAGCCAAATGAAACACTGCCCATGTTCCAGGCAACAAGGATCTAACTCTATATTAAAGGCGCCATGAGAAAAATCCCATCAAATGAAGTAAAGCACAAAGAGTTTAAATCAAGGCATGGCAGTGTGTGGTCCCACTACTCTACCTTGGAGAAGGTTGTAGGGCTGGGGTGTGATGTTGTGGTAGTAAAGTCATAGAAGGGAAGATTGAGGGATGGATAAAGGAGTTAGAACCATTGTGCAGTGAGCCAGTTAAAAATTACACAGATATAGGGGCACCCAGATTTGCTTAAGGAAGTTAGGGCATCTAGATTAGTTCAAAGTATTTTTTTTTTATTTGCCACAGACCTCTAGTAGCACCAGGTGCTTCTACTTCATGAGAAACTCTGAAGTGGGTACTATAAGAAATCCAAGACCAAATCCAGTCAGCAGAGGAACTGATTCCGAGAGAAGCACCAGAAAACCTGTACCAAGGGCTCAGTAACCACAGGATCAAGCCAGTTCTCCAAGATTTCTCTGAGCTTAGAGAAGCCATCTTCCCTAAATGGCATTTCTGAGCTTGCTGGGGCTCACCCTCCTCCCTTGCTGGCACTGGCCCCTTGATTCTAAGAATATAGTGTAGAGCCCTGTTGGCCAAATAGCATCCAACCCCTTCTCTTTCTTTCCTATGTGACTTCTTCCCAAAGTGTCAAGACACACATCTAATAATATGGAAGACAGAAGAGTACCTTGAATTTGCTGGTGGAAGCTGATTCTAAGCCCGGCAGAAAGAAGAGAAGAACTTCAGAGGTCAAGGAATCTGCGAAATTCAGAATCATTTTGTGAAGGATTTGGAGTCCTTGTCATTCTGTCCTGCCACCATGTTCCTCTTGTTTGTATTGCTTTATTCACTTGGATCTTAAAAATAAAATTGTCATAGGCCCACTACGTTGGAAACAAAAACGCTTGTGTCAGAATTAACGGTGAATTCATAAATTAGATCAAGAGTGCTAGCCTTTTCCTCTTCCTCCTTCTTCTTTACTGCCAACTTAATTTACCTTGATAATTGACCATTAGTAATCACAGGTTCCTCTATTCCGATCTTAATTACGAGTATTAACTTCCAAATCACATATTACATCTTCACACACTAATTATCTTTATCTATCTACACATCTGCTCAGCCAGCCAGCCAGCCAGCCGTCTGTCTGTCTTACCAAATGGCTACAAATGGGTTAAAGAGCACACAGCCGTGCTCCCAGAGGCCTTACTGGAATCAGAGGCACACCGTTATACCAATGTACAGAGAATCAGTGTGGGTGTCTATACGAAATAGTAGCAGCCCTGCTGCAGAGCTGTTGAGTTGCAGGATAGCAGGGCTGAGCTGCAAGGGTATAGACTCTTAGAGCTCTGGATGGGAGGTGCAGCACCAGAACACACAGATGGGCTGACAGCTGCATGCATGACAGTTGGAACGGGCTACACCATGCAATGGGGATCACGCTGAGCTGAACCTCAAGGTCAACAAGCAGCTCTTTGCCCATCTGCCCCTTGATGCTTGTACCCAGTAGTCAGATGGCAGGTCAGTGGGGCCGTCGCCATCATAACATTATGTATCTTTTGTATTCTGATGTCCAGGTAAGAGTGTTGTGTCCTTCATTGGTCTGGTGTCCTTGATAAGTTCTTGAGCCTGTTTTTTTTTTCTGATATAATTTGAATATGCCCACATGCCTGTGTGTTCCCAGTCTGCTTCAGTTTACTTGCTTGAATAAGTTATTTATTTATTCTCATGATTGTTGGACATATAGTAGTGTCCACATGCACAGATCTCAAAATGAAGCCAACTGCTACTTTGTACACTATAGACACCCAAAGCATTGCAAGACCTACAGCCAAGATACTTTCAATTTTTAGCACCTCAGTTTACATAACTTTGAAATGGGGATAATGAAATAGTCCTACAGGACTGTCATGGAGGTTAGTTAAATGTGTGCACTGTGCCTAGGTAAATGTAATGTCCTTATTTGCCAGAGCTGCTCTTTGCCTCTTTTCTTCCTTATCCTTCAAGGTCAGACAGGTGGGAAAGAGATAGGTAGGCAGTTGTTCGACTAGATGGGCTGTGGAAGTGCTAACAGAGAGTTGCAGGCAGCTACCTGTAAGTGAAGCAGAGGGGCTAGACAGATTGGATACTGGCCACATTGTAAAACCACAATCCCATGCACGTTAGGTTGCCTGCTCCTCCACTCTCTGATGTCTATGCACAAGAACCTCGACTCCAAGGTTAGAATTCTCTAATTATCTTTGAGCTTCTGAGATTTCTGGATGCCTTCTTGTATAGAAGATGGAGGGCCACTAAGAAACTCACCTGGGAAATGGGGCCTCCCCGACTCCCTTTCTAGACCACTGGGCTCAGCGAGTCGATGCATTTTTAACTGGAGTTAGTTATACAGTCCTGCCTAGCTGTGGAAGCAATGTTGTGTATCACCGCTGCCTTCCCAACTCCATACAAACTTCCTGAAGAAGGGACTCTGGAATCTGGAATCTCTTGCCTTCCAGCCAAATGAAAGTCACGATTCTCATGAAATTCTGAGAACTTGAGGTAAGAGCTGCATAGCAATGAGACACCAATGTGGTTGACAGAGATGGGATGCATTAGACACAGGAAGTACAGAGGACTCTGGGATGTGATTTAGGGATGATATTTATGATTTGTTTCCTGCCTGTTTCTAGTGCTCACTGGTACCCAAGGAAGATTTCGTAAAAATTCCCTGAGTGGATGAATGAGAGCATAAATGTATGAGGGTGGTCTATGACTGATATTACCAAGTCGAAGTTTAAACATTGAGACCTGGATCTGGTGAAACCCAAGCTCATCAAGAGAGAAATTAGCCTGACAGGAATACATGCCTGGGACATCACATATCCTGGACATCACAGGAAAGACAGCATCTGAGCCAGAAGTCCAGATGGTCCCTGTGTGCTCAGAATCAAATGTAGGATATGTTGAGTTTCAGAAAATAGAAATCCACAAAATGTATAAGCAATGAAGAATATGGAATTCTGAGTCCCTAGCGCAGTGGTACTCAATCTTCTTAATACTACAACCCCTTAACACAGTTCCTCAGGTTGTGGTGACTATACCAACGATAAAACCTGTTCATTGCTACTTCAAAACTGCAATTTTGCTACCATTATGAATTGGAATGTAAATATCCTCAGGATATCTGATATCTAATATCTGGCCCACAGGTTGGGAACCAATGCAATATCAAGATCCTACACTTAGTAGGGTTCCAGAATTGTGGAGGTGTGGAAGCAGGGACCTGGGTTCTTGGATCCTCCTTCTCTCCCATTTGGGTTGATGCCATATTTAGGTTGGTTTCCCTCAAATTATCCGACAGCAATTGGCAACAGGTCAAGTCTAGCAACTGGGTATCCACCAACATAAAAGTATGAATTCTGGGGTCTAGGCTAATTGGATCACCCTGAAATGATCACCATGACCAGGGAAATTCTGGGTAGTGGAAGGATCAGCTTTTATTAACTAAGATAACTCCCATGGCAAGGGGAGGAATTTCTGAGGGATATATCCACCTGAGCATCCTCAGAGTTGCCCTGTGAAGATAATCTCACTCAGATGTGGAGGGAGAGTGGCAAATGCAGTACCCCTGTGCGTCCCCTCTGATCTCGCACTGTGATCCACTCCTGGGGCTGCCTCTTGACCAAGCATATAACATGGCACAGAAGGCTAGGTTGAACTTATTATGTTCCTCACATTAATGCTTCTGAAGCTCTATTAATGTCTGAATAATCAGCACTCAGTACATTTGTAAGCCTGTCTTGCCTTAGAGCTTGGGAAGAGAGGGGTCTCAGGACACTGATGGAGACCCTATATTCTTAAAGGGCCTACAGCCTTCAGGAAGGCCTGAGAAGTGAGCTTGATTGTCCTCACGTACAGATGAGAAAATTGTGGCTCTGTCACTCAAGTTGACAGGTCAGATGCCAGGTCTGTGACATTCTCAAGGCCGAACTTAGCCTCCTCTGACTTGTGGTATTCTTCTCTCCAGATTGAAGAGTGATTTAAGCTTCCATGGGTGCTTGAGCTGTAAACATTTGCTCCTGACTATGACAGCAATGGCAAAGGAAACAGTGGTCCCCTCTGAGGGAAACCGGACACTGATTTGGAAATATCTGTGACTTTGTCATATGCCAGGCTAGGCCCAGGAATTGTGTCAAAGTATGTATAGATTCCTTTTACTAGTTCCTTTCCACACTTGGTACTAAGGGAATCCTAGTCTTCTCTGTCCTGTGTCATCTGCCAGTTCCCAGACACCCCTGCCCTGCCACCGCCATGACCTTATTTCTGACTTTAGAGTGCTTTCCACACCCCAAGGCCCTCTTCTTTCAGAACCTTGCTAGGGACTGACACTAACAACTGAGTGAAGGAGGCCACTGAAAGGTTGTCAAGAGCCAAGTGACTGTGCAGGGTGAGTAGAGGCAACACACGAGCCAATGAGGGCACCCTCTGAACACAGAGCCAACCTCATGCTCGACATCCCATGTCGGAGTGCAGGGGCGGAGCAGAGAGTGAAAATCTCCTGAGAGAGATACTCTTGTTAAGACCAGAGTTGAGAAAGAAGGAGAAGGGGGAAACTAAGTCTGCCCTAAGGCAAGTCTGGCAAAGTGATCCATATTAGTGCACACACCCACGTGCGCACGCACGCACGCACACACACACACACAGAGGCACACACTCACACATGCATGAACAAATATCAGGCACAAAAAACCTTGTGCAGAAACTTTCACAAAGATTATCCCCTGTGAAAGAGAAGATTCTTTTGCCCATTTGTATGTGTTTGAGGGAATACAATCACTTTAACGTGCGAGAGATGAATTTAAATGCTGGTTCTGTGGACGTCAGATGGAACAAATGTCAGATTAATGGCTTTCCCCAAATGAATGCTGTGGAAGAGGGAGGTGGTAGATAGGGAAAGAGGAAAAGGAGAAAGGAGAGAAATTGAGAAAAAGCCAACAGAGAGAGGGGGCAGAGACAAGGGAGAGGAGGAGGAGGACGAGAAGGAAGGGGAGAAAGAAGAGGTGGGTGAATGCAACTATTTCACCAGGAGGTGTAGACGTGAGCCTTGGCCTCAAATATCCTGAACCAGCCACCCGCTTGCAGAGCTCTGGGGCTGCACAGCCTGCTTTCTGCACAGCCTGCTTCCCTCACAACTTTATCCTTGTCTTCTCAGCCCTCACTTTATGCTCTCTCAGCTACATTGGCCTTTGCAAAGCCCCAGGCTCATCTCAGACTCCCTCTCCTCTAGGGAACTCTCTGATCACCTCCTTTTTCTCCAGCAGGAACATGGCCTCAGCAGCAACAGCAGCTCTAGTCTTCTTTGAAGAGCCTGGGGTAGGTCTCACTATGCGCCCTTTCCTCTTTCAAGGATGCATCCCTCACCGTAGAGATGCTTCTGTTTCTTCTTGATCTAGCTGCCTATCTCATCCCTGCCCCTACTGTGTATAATCTTCCCTTGCCAGAATCCTTCCTTGTCTTCCCCAGATCTGGGGTCAAAGTTGTAATCTCTAGATAGCACCTAGCTTTTCATATCATCCAATACAATCCCTGGCATGTACCCAGAGTCTTAGAGTTCTGGTTAATCTAGTGCCCTGGGATACAGATGTAATTGGTTTCTATAGTCTCATAGGGATTGGTACTATTTGGAGGTGTGGCTTTATTAGAGTGGGCCTGGCCTTGGAGGAAGTGCATCACCGTGGGGGTGGGCTTTGAGGTTTCCTATGCTCAGGATATTGCCTAGTGTGTCTGTCGACTTCCTGTTGCCTGCAAGGCATAGGACTCTCAGCTATTCCTCCAGCACCACATCTGCCTGCATGCTGTCAAGCTCCCCACCATGATAATAACGGACTGAACCTCTGAAACTATAAGCTAGCCACGCCAATGAAATGTTTTCTTTAAAAGAGTCCTTGTGGTCATTGCTCTTCAGAGCAATGAAAACCCAAACTAAGACAACCACTGTGACGTTTAGCTTTTTTACTGGGACAAAGGGATGATTGTCTTAAGTTAGTTGACGTGGGAGGAAACAGCCCACTGTGGACAGTAACATTCTGTGGGTAGAAAGTCCTGAACAGTTTGAGTAGAGAAATCAAGTTGAGTGCAGGCAAGCAAGGAAGCACTCATGCATTTATTTCTCTCTGCTTTCACCCGGACTCGATGTCATTAGCTATTTTAAGTTCCTGCCTTGACTTCCCCATAACCTGGAGTTGGGAGCCAAAACGAACCTTCCCCCATGAGTTGCTTGTGGCAGGGCGTTTTTTACCACAGTGATGGGAAAGAAACTAGAGCAATTTCCAAGTCTGGAAAGTTTATAGCAGGGGCTAGATTCTCCCTGATTCTCAAAATGAGAAATTGGCAAAGGAAGCAGAAAGGGGTACCTCAGAGTCAGAGATGAAGCTTGCTACCGGCTTCCTCGGCAACCATAGCAACATTTTCCTGAATTCTAGGTCCTTTTAATGCTAGCTTCTATGACGTGGAGTAGCAGAACATAGGCACCTAGTGTCCTGGTTAACTCTGTTTGTTTGGTTTGCTTTGTTTTCATTTTTTTTTCTGACTTCTTATTGGCTAGGTCTTACATCTTTTTTTTTCCAATATTTTTATTTATTTATTTTTTTTAATTGAAAAAAAAAATTTCCGCCTCCTCCCAGCCTCCCACTCCTCCCGCCCTCCCCCCACTCTTCTCCCCCTCCCTCTCAAGTCTGAAGAGCAGTCAGGGTTCCCTGCCCTGTGGAAAGTCCAAAGTCCTCCCCCCTCCATCCTGGTCTAGGAAGGTGAACATCCAAACTGGCTAGGCCCCCACAAAGCCAGAACAAGAAGTAGGATCAAAACCCAGTGCCATTGTCCTTGGCTTCTCAGCAACCCTCATTGTCCGCCATTCAGAGAGTCCGGTTTTATCCCCTGCTTTTTCAGTCGCAATCCAGCTGGCCTTGGTGAGCTTTTGTCAACATCCTAAAAACATGGGCCTGAAGAAGGAATTCCAGCTCAGAAAATGCCTCCATCTATTGGCCTGTAGGATATTTTCCTGATTAGTGATTGATGTGGGAGGGGAGAGCAATCCCACACCTGGAAAGATGGTTGAGCAAGCCATGGACAGCAAGCCAGTAAAATGATGTTCTTCTACCATCGCTGCTTCCATCCCTGATCACGTGACTCTGCCATGACTTTCCTCAATGATGGATTGTGACAAGGAAACACAAGTTGCGATAAACCCTTTCCCCACCCCAAGTTGCTTCGGTTATGGTGTTTACTACAGCAAATAGAAAGCACACTAAGACACATGGCCTAGCAAAATCAAAATTTGACTCTTACCGTCTCATTTCCAATGAAGTCATTTCATATTCCTTCTCCTAGCCTAAATTTTTGGGCTGTGAAAAGGCAAAGAATAATTTTCTTCAAAAGTGAGGTGCCTTGTATCACGTAGCAAAGAGATGTGCTGACCCCAGTCAGTTAGACAAAGGCAGAGCTCTGGGGTAGGGGGAAATCCCCACATCACACACACACACACACACACACACACACACACACGCAACCCTCGTAGTTGGTGATGTACAGCTTGAAATAATTCACCTCTCACACACAGTTCTGCCTTTCTGGGGAGGTTCTGAGGCATTTGCCATCCTGGGATGCTGAAAGGCAGCTAACAGGAGAGTTCGCTGGTGGAAGTCCTTTCTACAAGGTTCTTAGATGCTCTCGCATGCAATGAAAAGACGTCAGGCTTCAGTCTGAAGTGAAACTGAGGCTGTGGTTTCCTGTGGAGAGCCAAGTGGAAAGGCAGAGGCTACAAAGGCTCAGAAGCCAAACAGTGGGGAGTGAGAGGGAGATTCACAGGGTGGGGGCGGGGCTTGGGGGAGGGTGGAAGGAAGCCTAGTGGCTGCAGCCAAAGAAGGAACAAAACCAGATGTGCAGGCTGTGGAAGCCAAAGGAAAATGATCATTAAGACTTCAGGAAGTGGGCACATTTATTTGTCCTTCTGATCACATCACACTAGAGGATCTGGGACCTGAGCTGTATGGCAGGGAGGCCCTGGTTTGTGGTGGGGGAAGCTTACAATATGGACATATTATTTGAGAATATAATAAAAATATTCAAAATACTTTTCTTGAGGAACCAGATCTTTTTATTTTTATTTTATTTATTTATATATTTTTTTTGAGACAGGGTTTCTCTGTAGCTTTTGGAGCCTGTCCTAAACTAGCTCTTGTAGACCAGGCTGGCCTCGAACTCATAGAGATCTGCCTGCCTCTGCCTCCTGCGTGCTGGGATTAAAGATGTGCACCACCACCACCCGGCAAAGAACCAGTTCTTACTTGTGGTTTATATTAAGAATAATTTTTTCCCCTGACATCCACAGTGGTCAGAAGAATTCCATGTGGGAGTTAATCAGGACGAGAAGCTAACACGGAAAGCCGGCACTGTTGGTCTTTGCTTTCTACCTTGCTTTTCTGCTTCTTTTAGATTTATTGACTTATGTATTCATTTCTTCCTTCAGCACTTGTGACTTCGTTTGATATTAGGCCTGGTAAAGTTGCTATTCCTGTGACGTCCTTGGAACTCAGTGTATCATTCCTGCAAGGGATAAGTCATCAGGAGCAGTGTTGTTGACACCAGTTGGAAAATATTTGGTCAGCTGGAGTCTTTCTCTTAACTTCTTAGGTCTTATGGTAGGGGTAATCTCTATACTCTCCAATGCACGAAGCCAACTGAGTTCCAAGTCCACGAGAGGAGTTGTTTTCTACTGTTCCTGACAGCATAGAAATGCCCTCTCCGGGGAATGGCACAGTGCAGTGGTTGGAATTCCAGCCAAGCTGTAGCACCACTTTCTCATCTTTCCAGACTCAGTTCCTGTCTGAAAAGCAGAGACAAGGGTGATAGGTTGTAGTTGATGTTTTTTGTTGGACTTTCTTTGGACTGCTAGACTTCAAATAATTACACAGACACTTATTATTAATTATAAAAGCTTGGTCTTAGCCTAGGCTTGTCCTCAATTAGCTCCTAAAACTTAAATCAACCCATTTCTGTTAATCCACGTTCTGCCATGTGGCTCTTTATCTCTCCTCCATTCTGTACGTCTGACTCCCCCTGTGTCTGGCTGGTGAATTCCGTCTCTCTTCATCCCACGGTTCCTCTCTCTCCCCAGAGGTCCAGCCTATCCTCTCCTGCCTAGCTATTGGCTATTCAGCTCTTTGTTAAACGAATCAGGTGTCTTAGGCAGGTGAGGTAAATCACAGGCACGTCTTCACAGTGTAAACAAACAATCTGCAACAATATGTTCTGCACCGTGCAGTTGTAGAGTTGAGATAATACGCGAGAGAGGTGCCTGCCAGACATTCTGCCAAATGTCTTGTTTGGTTAGTAGGCTTCTCTGCTAGCACACGGTTCCATGGGCTCCTATTATGCTGAAAATAGCTGGCTGTGCCAAGGAGAAAAATATTACTTCATGTGGAAGAATAGATCTCTATTTAAAAACATTTTAATTTTTAATTAAGATGTAATGCAATTGTACATATTTATAAGTTACGTAAGTCATTTTTATACAGGTACAGCATGCTGTGATCCAATCACAGTGACTGGATTACATACATCATTTATTCTTTTTAACTAAATAATATTATTTTTACATTTATTCACTCATGTGTTTATTTACCTCCTTCTGTGTGTAGGTGCATGCATGCCAACGTGTACATATAGAAGCCAAAGGATACCTTGTGGGAATCAGTTCTCTCTTCTCACTATGTGGGTGCTGGACATACTGAGTTCATCAGGAATGACCGCAAGGCTTTTATGTGCCAAGTCACCTCTCTGACCCACACTTCTCATTTCTTTGTGCTTGGAGTGTCTAGTCATCTTTAGTGGCTACTTTGAAATGTTAAGTTAATTGTTGCCAGTCATGACTATCCTCACATGCTACAGAAATATGAGAAGTGTGATTCCTCCATATAATGGCATTTCTATATCTATATTCTGACATGTGTTCATTCCACCTTCTAGATTATTCCCATGCTTTGGGGACACTATTCTGTCCCCTATTTCTTTGAGATAAACCTTTTACCTTCCAAATATAGGTAAAAATGTATTATTTGACTTCCTGAATTATTTCACTTAACATAATATCATCCAGTCTTATCTGTATTTCTGAAAATGACATAATTTTACCTTTTTATGATTGAACAGTATCCCCTTCTATATTGATTGTAGTGGTTTTACTAAGAACGGATCCCATAGGTTCATATATTTGAAAGCTTTGTTATTAAGGAGTGGCTACATGACAGGTATTAGGAGGTGTGGGATTGTTGGAGGGAATGTGTCACTGGGGATGGATGTTGGGGTTTCAAATGCTCAAGGCAAACTCTCTTCCTGCTGCCTGTGGATCTGCATGGAAGAGAGAATTACCTCCTTTTACAAGTACTTAGCATTTACCTATCCTAGCCCACTCTGACTTTTAACAATCATCTCCCATGACACCTATCACATTTCCCTTTTGACAACCTGCGCACACACATATGCTGTGTACATGCATATGCACACATGTGCACAGTCATACATACACATGCACAAACATACACACATGCAATATGATATATTTGCCTTGTCTTTATAGACATTATCTAAGGACCTTACTCAGAAATGCTTCTCTTCCAGATGTTTTTGTTTTGATCCATCTTTCTACTTTATACCTTGGGCCTAGCCTACGTGGAGTAGCTTGAGATTTAATGCTGAGACACCCGGAAGGCAACTTGCACCAGCTGGCTGTCTATGAAAGTTCATATCATCTCATGGTTACATGGAGACAGATTTGTATTAGTGCTATTTATGTCGTGGATACTGCAATGCATTGGAATCTTTGTTTTCTTTCCCAACAACAGCATTAGGTGTGCTATGAAGGATGTGTAACTATTTTCCTTAATGCATTGTTTTGCTCAGGTAACATAACAAAAATATTTTGGAGACCTGGAAGTGCAAGAACAAGGTGTCTGGAAGTTCCGTTTCTGGGAAGGCTCTGTCTGGTCTTTATGGTGTTGGTTTCTCATAGTCACAGCTGTGACTGGTATCAGCACCATGGACAGCACCAGCAAAGGCACAGAAAGATTGCAATTAGGACATCAACAGAAAGTTTAGCAATCGGCATTTACCAAAGGGTTGGAAAACGAGAAGACAGCAATTAATCCATGATGATGGGATATTATGCTAATTTTTAGGATCCTTGAAAGATGAGGCACCCTGGGGTTGGGTTCCAACAGTCAAAGCTGATGTTTTATATGACCAAAATAGATTGTCAGGAGATAGAAGTCATAGGAAGTGGGATGATGTGACAGTAGCCGCGGGGCATTTTAGGTCCTGGGCAGGTGTGAGCCGGGTACCAGATGGGTCATACCCTGCCACCAACTTGCCAAGTGATAGTAGTCAGATTACTTATTCTTCCTAAGGCAAAGTGTTCTTATCTGTGAAATAATGGAATTGGAATATAACCCTGAGGTTCCTTCCCTCTAGCTGTGTGACTATAGAGTAAATTGTACAAGGCATGAAAATCTGCATAGACCTTTAGAGACGCTGAGTTGGAAGCTGGTGAGGAGAATGCTTTGACTGGAATAAAAATTAAATCGAGATCGATAAAGTTTGGCCCTCACATTTTGTGATAGTAAACACAGATAGGTTCTTGGAGAGAAAAATAAAAGTGTGTGACCTATGGCTGTACCCAGCTGATTATTAGTCCTGAGGATTGGTGCTCATACTGAGGGCTTAGCTTGCTCCTAAGTGTCCTGCCGTTGTTGAGAAATTAGTTCTCTACTTCTTTGTTTATTTGGGAACTGAGCATCACATGAATGCCAACTTTTAAAGTCGGAGGTTTCTGCAGGTATACAGTGGAAGAAGGGCATGGTTGTGACACTCAGCCTAGGTACTTATTTTAGTGAGGAGCTCAGGAAATGTCTAAATAGAGGTTTCTTAAGAACTGGAAGATTAGTGAATCATGAGTCATAAAAACTGGTCAATTATTTCCCAGAATTAGTAAAAAGGCCAAGCTGGATTTCAGAAAATGCTATTGGAGTTCACACATCACATTCCCATCAAAGCATTTAGGTATGAGGGGAGCTGTGCAGGGTGAGCTCCTTCTTTCAAGAGTCATTGCCATGCCCGTGAACCAACTTTAAGTTGGACTCAAGTGCCCCATCAGTCAAGGTTTGAGTTCAGGACTGCTGATGTCTGACCTAACTGCTGTTCTGAGCAGTCAGCAGGTACTCAAGGGCTTTCTGGAGAGCCCTAAAGATGCCTTTCCCAGCATCCAAGTCTGCGTAGAGGGTAAAGTCCAGCTGTGCCAAAGGATAGAGACAAACATCTGGAGGATAGAGACCTACATGTCGTTGACTGGCTTATGGATATAAGTGTTATACAAAATATACAAAGTTTCCTTTAAATATTCATCCCATTTACAGTTGACTGACGTGAGCAGACAGAAATCTAGAGTGAGCATGTGGTTTGTCATTTTGTATAATTGGAGCCATATTTATCAAACCTTTCTTCTGTAGATGGAGACTGTTATTTTGTCTCCGTCAAAATAACATGGAAACTATATTAATTACAACACTACTTGACCAATAGCTTAGTCACATTCCTTGCTAGCTCTTACATCTTAAATTAACTTATTTCTATTAGCCTATGTATTGCCATGAGGCTGTGGCTTACTGGTAAGTTTCTGTCAGGTGTCTGTCTCCTTTGGCAGCTACATGGTGACCCCTGACTCCACCTACTCTCTGTCTATTTCCTGCCTGGTTTTACTCTGCTAAGCCATTGATTGAAACAGCTTTATTCATCAACCAATAAAAGCAACACATATCTAAAAGGACCTCCCACATCCTCCCACATCATCCTTCTTTGAGTAACTACATCCATTTTATTGCCAAAATACCACTAATATGTCTTTTTGTTTAAACAAACATTTGTTCTCACCTTTAATTCCAGCACTTGGGAGGCAGAGGCATGTGGATTTATGTGAGGTCGAGGCCAGCCTGGTCTACAGAGTGAGTTCCAGGACAACTAGGAGTATTACACAGAGAAATCCTGTCTCAAAAAACAAAATTTGTTCTACATGAACTTTAAATCATGATAGAGCTTTAAATTTTTAGCGCTTGAAGGAGTCAAGGAACCATATCTATCCTAGCTGCTGGTAAGATAGTGACATGAACATAAGCATCTTTAGAATATTTTTACCTGCTATAATTGTGGGGGACTTGCACACAGCAATAAATGATACACCACTGACCACAGTGATGATGTGGTTAAACATGATCACTCACTCATGTGAGCCTTACAGAAAGGCTGTGGCTTGCCTTTGCCCTCACTGCAGTGAGCACCGCACACACGGTGGACACACAGTCTTGCATGATGTCCAATTCTTGGCAGCTCAGAGTCTAATACATGGCAGGAACCTAGGCTGTCTCTTCAGAGGTTAAACCTCCAGGTATACTCACTCTTCTGTGTATGTCCTAGATATGCTTAGACCTTAGGGAATCTTTGGAAGTAAGGCTAGCCATTGAAAACAACTATAGAAGGTTGTGTCCTTTAAAGAACATTTTGGTAAGACTTGGTAGAAAGGGGAGTGGAGCTAAGGTCTGAAATATGTGTGTATGAAAAGTCACCATGATATCTATTGATTTGTACAGTTAATATAGTCACTATGTGAGAGAGAGAGAGAGAAAGAGAGAGAGAGAGAAAGAGAGAGAGAAAGAGAGAGAGAGAGAGATTATTTTGAAATTCCCAGATATTTCACTCAAATCAACTTTGCTGACTCCTTTCTCATTTTTAGTATTTCATAACTTTTGGTCCATGTTCTATTCACAATGACACAGATCTCAGAGCTTTTAGTGTCATACTGCCAAGGACTTTATTCAGGTCCTCTTCCAGAACACCTGAGTCAATTCAGCCACAGACGTTACAGTAACCTTACCATAAACCTAGCATTTATGGTAAGTCAAAGGGTGCCATTTTGGTTTTTATCTTCTCTGTGAATTCCTGGCACTCATCATTCCCTTTGGTGTAGAAGGAGCTGTGGGCTGCATTCCTGCCGCCCGGCTCCCGGCTGCCTGGCTAGCTTATGCCCCAAAATAACAACACACAAACTGTATTCATATAAACACTGCCTGGCCCATTATATCTAGCCTCTTCTTGGCTAATTCTCACATATCTTGCTTCAACCCATATCTAATAATCTGTGTAGCACCACAAGGTGGTGTCTTACCAGGAAGATTCTAGTGTATGTCCATCTTGGGCTGGAGCTTCATCGCATCTGACCCAGAGAGGAGAGGCATGGCGATTGCCTCACTTCCTCCCAGCATTCTGTTCTGTCTACTCCATCCACCTAATTTTCTGCCCTATCAAAAGCCAAGGCAGTTTCTTTATTAACCAAAGGAAGTAACTCCTTCATCACTTTGGCCCCATTCTTTTTATTCCAAGTAGTTTATGGAAACCCAGTCTTGCAGAATTTTCCCATGTTGCATAGCAGTATAGCTGTGCATCCAGAAGTTGTAGGATCATTGCAGACTCTCCACTTAAGCAGTGCAGCTGAACACGTATGGTTATTGTGAAATCTGATATGGGGACCATCTCATTCCTTCTTCTTTATTCAGTGCCCCAGTTTCCCAGATCACATCAAAATCCCTTTTCCCTTGAATGCTCCCATTTAGCCTTTTGGATTTACATGACTCACCAAGCAAGAGTTAAAGCTCAGGACATTTGTAAGCTCCTTGAAGAACCTAGTTAAAAGCTTTAGAAGCTGATTACTCTCTTGCCATGCATCCAAAAGGGAGATGAGAGCAAAGAGCATGTGACAAGAAGTAATGGATTCTCCACGATCATAAAATATGTCTTTCACTGAGGGCTCTACTGAGTTAATGCTCAGTGAGGTGTGGGTGGCGAAGAAAGAAATTAGCAAGATGTTGCTGGTATCAAAGAATAGCCTAGTTTGCAGAGTGGCACTCATGTAATGGTGTCATTTGGGCAGGGTTTTGGATGACTCATATGATGGGGAAATGGTCATAATTTAAAAGCTGTCATGGGGGACTACTTGGCGCTCCATCAGTGGCACACTGCTCATCTCCTGTAATGGGATGCAAACAACTTCGTCAGGTATTGGAGGAGGTGGGCTGTGAATCAGGCAGCCATACTCTCAGACAATTGAGCTGATTTGTGCTTGCATCCCATTTTGTCTCTGACAGGAGTGGAATGTAAAGGAGATGCTTCTGTACTTCCTCCACCTGGAAGAGACAGCTCTTTCCTCCAGTGTCGTGGACACTTTGGTGTGGGGGCTGTGTGAAGTGAGGCTGGGAGCTTTGGCTGACAGCTCAGAGAGGACCTGTCTAATATGACAGTACTAGTTGGTAATTTACCATCCAATTTCAATGATATCAACAGTTCATATGTGCTCAGAAATATTTTGTGCATAAGTATGTGTCCTTTTGTCTTTCTCCTTCTGTTTGATCTCCCTCACTCTCTCCATATTGTTCTGTTTCCTTCTTCATATCCACTGTGTCCTGCTATTTATCTCACAAGCTGTCCCTACCTATGGTCCCTATTACAAACTTGGGTTCTGTGTTTACCCCACATTATATACTTATGCCTAAGGATTTGGAGCTAGGAACCAGAGATGAAAGAGAACATGGATGTTTTCCTTTCTAGTCTGGGTTGCCTCACTCAATATAGTCTTATCAAGTTCTTCCCATTTATCTGTAAGTTTCACGGTTTCATTTTCCTTTGCAGCTGAATAGTATTCCATTGTGTGCATGCTCCATATTCCCATTATCCATTCATCTGATGAAGGGCATTTAACTCGTTTCCATTTCCTGGCTATTGTGAATAGGGCAGCAATGAGCATCATTGTTCTCACCTGTCATCAATGTTTTTGATCTTGTCTATTCTAAGAGGTATAAGATAGAATACCAGAGTTGTTCTGATTTGTATTTCTCTCATGGCTAAGGATGTTGAACACTTCCTTAAGTGTCTTTCAGCCATTTGATAGTCATCTATTGAGAGTTCTCTGAGGTCTATACCCCATTTTTATTGTATTATTTATTCATTTGATGACTAATTTCTTGAGTTCTTTGTAATTTTAAAGATCAGCCCTCTGTCTGATATGGGGTTGGTGAAGATCTTTTCCCATTCTGTAGGCTGTCGTTTTGTCTTGTTGATCATGTCCTTTGCTTTACAGAAGCTTTTCAGTTTCAGGAAATCCCATTTATTAATTGTTTCTCTCAGTGTCTGTGCTACTGGGGTTATATTTAGGAAGTGGTCTCCTGTGCCAATGCATTCAAGTATACTTCCCACTTTCTCTTCTATGACGTTCAATGTGGTTGGCTTTATGTTGAGGTCTTTGATCCATAGGACTTGAGTTTTGTGCATGGGAATAGATATGGGTCTATTTTCATTCTTCTACTTGTTGACATCCAGTTATGCCAGCACCATCTAGGTAGTTCTTTTTTTAAAAAAATATTTATTTATTTATTTATTTATTATGTATGCAATATTCTTTCTGTGTGTCTGCCTGCAGACCAGAAGAGGGCACCAGACCCCATTACAGATGGTTGTGAGCCACCATGTGGATACTGGGAATTGAACTCAGGACCTTTAGAAGCACAGGCAGTGATCTTAACCGCTGAGCCATCTCTCCAGCCCCATCTAGGTAGTTCTTATTAGAGAACACTTCTGTAGGGCTAGTGCATTTAATGGGAGACACAATATTTTCACCATTCATGATGGTTTTGTTTTTGTAATTTGACATGGGCATGTGAGGTTCTTTCTTTGGTTTTTGATCTGATGTGATAATATGGCCTTCCTTAGATTGGGCCAGTAGAGGAGATGCCTGACCTGAGCTAGGCTGGGTAAAGCTGATTGGTGAACTATTTAATTGGACCATGGAAACATGGCTTCCAATCCACGGGTCTAGAGCTAGGGCAAGGAGGGTTCATAATTGAAGAGGGTTCATGGCCGCATGTCTGGAACGAGGCTTGAGGGTTTGTAGATGGCAGTAGGCTGGAGAGAGGGAAGGCAAAGGAAAGAAGCAACCTGCCTAGGCAAGGCAGTTCTCACACAAAGAGGGTTTATGTGCTATGGGTCTGGAACCAGGCCTGTGGGTATATAGATGGCAGTGGGGTGAGGTAAAGGCATGGAAGGAGAGGTAGTAACGTACCCAGAAAGGCAGCTCAGGCACCAACAGGGATTTGAAGCCAACGATCTTGCCCACACCTTATTTTTGAGACAGGGTCTCTCACTGAAGCTGGAGCTTGCCAGCTGGCTGGCCAGTCTGGTAAGGCAAGCTTCTGCGATCCACCTCTCCTCTCTCCTTCTTAGCACTGGGGTCACAGGTGTGCATCGCCAGAGCACCCAGCTGGCTTTTTCGCTGGATGCTGACACCTGAACTCAGCTCTTCATGCTTGCTCAGCCAGGCCATATCTGCATCTCCGGGAAATATTTTATAATCAATTCCCTGGGTAAGAAAAAAAAAATCTGTAGCATTTCCTGATTCCCACGGTGAAAACATTCCATCAACACTAATTTCAAGTTGCCCTATAATGTCATTAGTTGTGGAGGTGGGCTGTGCCAGATGTTCCAAATGTGCTGATCCTGGGAGCTCCAGCAGAGCAAGAGCAGCAGTCCCAGAACATTCAGAGAAAGATGTCCTTTAAGGATTGAGCACAGAAATGCCATCCTGATCCCCTGGTTTCTGTGAGTTCAGAATGGGGAGTCTGCGTACGAGTCTTTGGGGACAATTGTTACATTCCTAGGCATCCTGCTGGGGTTGCAGTCGTTCCTTTATTATGAGGACTGCATTCTTCAGTGTCTTAGCAGGAACACTTTTGAGATAAAAGGGGATATTATTAGCAATTACACTAGGATAACCAAGGAAGCACTTGGAGAAACCGGAACAATGTGGGCACATTTCTTCAAGGCAGTGTGTGAATTTAATAGAAAGGGAATCTTGGGTCTATCGAGATGTTGTAAGGTATCTGCCAGAGAAGACCACTTGGACAGGGGTTCAAGCCAAGAGAAAGTCTCTATTGGCCAGCCGGTGACGACACTGTATGTTCAAACACAGTTCCAAGCCTTTCTCAGGGTGAGCTTTTAGCAAAAAACCACACCTATGTTGGCACACCTCAGCTATCAGGAAAAGTTGGTCAGAAGCGGAACTACAGAAGCTAAGAAGCAAGGTTATTACACGAAGGGACATTCCCAGAACTCTGGACTTTGATGGGTTAGGTTTTGGTTCTCGTTTTGGCAGGTGTTGTTGCCTGTGTGCTGGGTTCCAAGGTCTGAAGGGCACTTCCATCATGACGTCTATTGTGCTAAGGTCTGGGGGCCTCCTAAAGTCTAGGGCTCCTGTGACAGAAGCCTCTTTTGAATTTTGCATCCTCGAGCTTGTTTCTGTGTCCTTCTGGGAGAAGTCCCCACTCAGTCTAGGACTGCGGCCAGCATGGGAGGGGCCAAGTCTGCGGAGCTCATCAAGACAAGTGTGTTTTCAGGCTTGCAGCTTCCCCTGGCACAGCTTTTCAAGCACTTCAAATACCCCTTCCTGTCTGGCAATTGTGTCAGCAGCTAAATGCTTCTCCTGTTGGTATCAGTCCAAACTTCCTGTTCTCATAAAGGAAAGAAAGAGATAAGATTTTGTGACAGAAAAAAAAAAATCCAGCAAACAGCTGTCTGTTTTTACCATTCTAAATTTGCTTGTAATTCTGTATACTCATGCTGATGTGTATACAGATAGAATTATTGATGGAGTGGCAATGAGCACCTGCGAAACATTGGGTTTTCTGCCTGCTGCCATTTAGTATTGTTTCCTCTACTTCCTTTCCCTATACTGACACCATCTTAGTGGTCTGAATAGGTATAGCCCTCATGGACTCAGGTGTTCGAATGCCTTGCCCAAAGGGAGTGGCACTATTAGGAGACGCGGACTTGTTGGAGGAAGCGTGTCACTGTGGAGGCAGGCTTTGAGGTTTCTTATGGTCAAGCCACGCCTACTGTGACACACACAGTCTCCTTCTGCTGTCTGTGGATGAAGATGCAGAACTCTCAGCTCCTTCTCTAGCACCATGTCTGCCTGCATGCCGCCGTGTCCTAAATCTCTGAAACTGTAAGCCAGCTCCAATTAAATGTTTTCCTTTATAAGAGTTGCCATGATCATGGCATTTCTTCACAGCAATAGAAATCCTTAGTAAGACACCATTCATAGACTTAGCATTTTTTATGACAATGTAGTACTCCATCTGTTAACACAATCTCATTTCATGTCCTGCTTTCCATAGATAAGTTCTAGTTCCATACAGATTGGTAGTCATGGCAACCAGATGGCAAGGAGCATCTCAATAGACTTACACTATGAGAAGCCCAAAAACACAGTGTATGTATGGAATTAAGCATTCTTTGGATGTGGTTTAAGAAGTGAATACGTGGGCAGGGGCAACCCCTGGAACAAAGGTGAAAGTTCAACATTAACACACGCCAGCCTCCAGCTTTCGTCACCCTCATGTCCTCAAAGGTCCCCAGCACCGAATCTAGCCACACATCAATATGCACATCTAACTGAGGGCAGCTAGCATTATGCAGGCCTTGGGGGCAACCTCTATGCTATGCTTGAGAAACATAGAGACATTTTAATTATGCAGCAGTTCAGTGGAGCCTGCCAACTTCGCTGTGGTTTCTGAGGACATCTTGCTCACCAGGTGGTTACTCACTGGCCATAAAGGATGAAGGCAGACAGTTTTGACTCCGAGATCAGGCCCTGGGAGTGAGAGTTTGGCTTCCCACCATGGGCTTACAGTTCACACCTTCCTCATTGAGCTCCATAGGCTATTGATCTGAATGAGTGTGGCTTGGGTTCCTGGGGGAGATCAATAAACAATATAAAGGAAGAGGGTTATGCTTAAGCAAAACCTTTGGCCTTAAACCTAAGGCTGAGTTAGTTAAATTTGATTATCTTCTTATTGGGGGTAGGGCCTGGTCTTTGTGTAATGAGATTCTGTGACAGGGACTTGTGTCGGTAGTGTGGGCTCTGTCCTAAGTACTTTAGACATGATAGCTTAGCAATCCTCATTACAGTTGTGCAAAAAAAAAAAAAAAAAATACTAGTATTATCTCCATTTGTAACTGAGGCACAGGGAGGTGACTGGTTGAAGTCACAAAGTCAGTACGTGATTAATCTAAATTTGGGATTTGAACCCTGGCGGTTTTTATCCAGAGTCTACATCACACTCTTCTAACAAAATTCCAGATTTTTTATAAATTGGGGGGGGAGTCTGGCCTGTCTTTGTCCTTGGCCCCTATCTATCCCAAGCCAGACTAGGCCATCTTTGGTCGTGAGGAAGAATCACAGACAGCGTAGGCCAGCAGTGTCCATCTGTGCCTTGGGAGCTGAACAATGGAAACACAGCTAAAATGATTAACCCCAATTCTGCCTCTAATTTCCTTCCTAAGTAGATTTTTCTCCTCCTGATGAAATCTGTTTCGGTGTAGTGGGTGGGCGCACAGACTGATTTGGTCTCATGTGTACAGGGAAAATGCGGGGGAGGGGGGGGTGATGACATTCTCCAAACATGGCGAGGAAACCGCAGCCCTTAGCCAGCTGACATTCCGCTTACCTATCTGTCTGTCCATCCGCACATCCACGCGTCTACCTGCCTGTCTGGCTCTCACTTTGTAGGCGGTTGATAATAGCAGTGTTAAGGCCCCCTGTTCAGGATGCTGCCTGGCATGTCAGCCACCCCAACCCTCTTTAATGGTCATCATAAAATGTCTGTAGATAGTCCAGCCGCTGATTTTCCCGAGTCTTTTTCTACTGTCTGAAGGATCAGGGGGGCAAAAATCTATTGGCTGGAGAAATGAAGCCATTTTTCTTCCGTGGGCTGAAATGGAGATGTAGACATTAAAATGCTGCAGTGGATTCCGGATGACTGAAAAATTGGTCTCCGCATAAGAAGAGGAGGGAGAATTGGAAGGGCTATAATTAGCTCCTGGCAGAGGCTCCAGGGCGGGGCCACATAAAGTGGAAGAGTAAGCAGGAACCACATAAAACCTGTGTGTATGTGGGGGGAATGTGGGGGCCCTAAACCCAGTGGAGAGGTAAGTCAGGGCCATATAAAACCCTGTGTGGGGGGAGGGGCCACAAAAATCTAGTGGAGGGAAAAGTGGGGGTCACCTAAAACCCTGTGCGTATGTAAGAGATAGTGGGGGGTCACATAAAACCCCGTGTTGGGGGAGGAGAGGCCACATAAAATCTGGTGCAGGGGTAAGTGGGGGCTATGTAAAACCCAGCAGCTCTGGACACAGACACCTAACCTTCCTGATTTGGGTGGAGTTCCTGGCTCAGGCGGGCCATTTCTTGTCCATCCTCAGTCCTGGGAACAGGTTTCACGCTGCCTGATCAGGCTGTCTTCCTCCTACTGCCTGCCTTGTCTTTGCAGTGGAGGTGGGGGCAGACCCAGCAGGCTAGGGCACACTGAATGTACGCCTGACCTCTAGGTGATGTGGCCAGTCACTTCACTGCTGTAAGACCTGTCTGGATTTTGACAAGGTTAGGACGGCAGAGCTTAGTCTTCAGAGTCGCTGTGTTGATCTAGTAGGTGCTCAGTGGATTATGTTATTGTTTGTTTGGTAGCATAAGTTAAGGGGCTCTGGATTCTTGCTACTCCCAGACATTGCCCCACACGTACTATTCACAAATCCGTCGTGAATTTTCATTTATGTGTGTCAATATCACAGCAGAGAGGATACATGTTCTTCCTCTCCCAGGTCCTCTTAAAGGGCCAGTACCAGAAAGAGGCCTCAAGCCACCAGACCTGCAGGGGCACATCTTCCCTCAAAGCACCTGGTGGTGGGAAGGTGCAAACGAGTGTCCTGGTGGGATGTGAGGATAGGGCCGGATGACAGAGCAAGTGAGACATTTCTCAAGTCTCTGTAGTCCGTGCCTACAGCTCTGGAGGGACCAGAGAGCACTGTGTCCTGAGCCTCTGGCTGCGGTGGGACTACAGAAGGCCTTTCTGCCAGGTCTTCAGCCCCAGTAGTCTCAGAGAAGACAATGAGAGGTTAATTTCTTTTATGAATATAAATGCAAAATTCCCAACAAAGTACTTGAAAACCAAAAATTCAGAAACATGTCAAAAAGATCATGCATATTACCAAATAGGCTTCATTCCAGAAAGGCAAAGTTGATGGGCTGTACATTAATCAATAAATGTGATATTCCATAGAAACAGACTTAAGGACAGAAACCACATAATCATCTTGACTGATATTCAAAAAGTTTGACAAAGCTCAGCATGTCTTCATGATAAAAGTCCTGGAGACATTAGGGATAGATGGAACATACCTCAGAATAATAACGGCTATGCACAAAACTGTAGCCAAAATAAGAGAACCAAACTGGGAACATTTCCTCTAAAATCAGAAATGAGATAAGAATGTCCACTCTCCCACTCTTGTTTGATAAAATGCTTGAAGTCTTAGCAATAGCAACTAGACAAAATTAAAAAACAGAAGAGATTGAAAATAATAAAGGAAGAAGTCAAACTATCCTTACGTGCAGGTGGCATTATTTTTTTTTTTTAATTTTACTTAAAAGACTCCATGAATCTACTAGAAAATTCTTAGGTCTAATAAACAAGTAAAGTTGCCAGTTACAAAATCAATATTAAAAAGCAACAATAACAGTATCATCTATACCAACAAAGTACTCTTGAGAAAAAATTAGGAAAATATCTTATCCAAAATAACTCCAAATTATTGAGTATCTAGGGACACACTTAATCAAAGAAGAGAAAGTCATACAGTGAAAATTTGCTGACATTGAAAGAAAAAAATCAAAGAAGGTACTAGATGATGGAAAGACATTATATGTTCCAGGATTGGAAGAATTAACGTTGTGAAAATAGCTGTAGTACCGAAATTAATTTATATATTTAATGAAGCATCTATCACTATTCCATCTCATATTTCACAGATTCAGAAAAAAATCCTCAAAATTCACATAGAAGCACAAAAGACCACAAACAGCCTATGGTGTAAAAACACAAATGGCAGCATTGCAATTCCCAACCTCAAACTGCACTACAGTGCTGATGTGATGAAGAAGCCTGGCACTGCCGTGAAAGGAGACAGGTAGACCAACGGGATAGACCAGGGCTCAGAATCAATGTGACAAAGCTATGCCTGCCGAATTTGGACAAAGGAGACAAAAGACACACATTGGAAAATAACTGTTCAACAAACAGTGCTGGCAAAATCAGATATCCCCCTGCAGGAGAATGGGAGAGCTTTGTGTCTCAAAAAAAAAAAAAAAAAAACCCAAAATGAATAAAATACTTTACCATAAAACCCAAAATGCTGAAAATGCATAAAGAATATTCTTCACGACATTGGGGCAGGCAAGAACTTTCTGAACAGAATATCAGCAGGGCAGGAGCTGTCGCCAAGCAGATGGGACTCCACAAAACTAAAAAGTCCACGTAAAAGGAGACTATCAGCAGAGAATACAGACACAGAATGGGAGCCGGCCTTTACCAGCTGTGCTTCAGAAAGGGGGTCGCGTCCGGAACTGTAGAAAGCCAATGCCAAGGAGGTGAAACAGCTAACTAACAAATGGGCTAAAAAGCTGAATAAGCAGAAGTAAAGAGGAGGAGCAAGAGGAGGAAGAGGAAAAAGTGAAAGAGGAAGAAGGAAGAGAGGAAGAGGAAGAAGAAACACACATGGCAAATAACTATCTTTCAACGTGTTCTAGCAACCGCCAGGGAGACATAAATTAAAACTACTTTGAGATACCACCTCACTCTAGTCCAAAAATAACCAGGCAATGAATACTGGAGAGACTATGGAGAAAGAGGAGCCCTTATTCACTCTTGGTGTGGGTGCAAATTAATGTCATCTTTATGGAAATCAGTGTGGAGGTTTCTCAAAAAACTAAAGATTCAACCACCATATGATCTAGTAGCTTCACTCTTGGACATATACACAGAGAAACCTATATCCTCCAACATATATATATATATGTATGCATATGTACATATATATATATATACATATATATATATCCCATGTTTATCGCTGCCCTATTCACTATAGCAAGAAAACAAAACCAATCTAGATGCTCATTAACACATGAATGGATGGTGAAAATCTAGCACAAATATAAAATGGAATAATATTCAGTCTAAAGAAAAATAAAATAAAATAACTGCAGAGAATGAATGGACTTGGACTGTGTCACACTAAGTGAGCACAGCCATTCTCAGGGAGACAAAAGTCCTTCTTCTCCTGCATATGCTGGTCCTAGTGTGTAGTGTAAACAAATGTACATGTGGCTTCAGTACAACACGTAGAAAGGAGAACGATAACGGGAAAATAAGAGAATACGTGAGTTGTAGAAAATATTACAAAGCTAATATTTTTCTACTTTTAACAATCATGGATTTTGTACAGTGGATAAATGAATAAAAATTGATAGTGAAGGTGAAAATCCAACGTGAGGCCCTATGTCATCGGAATGGTTCTTCTAACGGCATTGGAGTTCACTGAGATGTATAGAATTTTGGTCTGGGCAAGAGCTGATTTGAGTGACTATATTAACCTATCTACATGATGTTTGTATTTGCGAATTCTTTATAATAAAGTGATTTTTATTTTTAAAGTTGATGCAAATTCCGTCTACTCTATAGCATGAACACTTGGAAGTGTTTTACTTAGAATGAAACAGAAGTCTAGTACTGTTAGAAGAGGAGTGTTACATTAAGGTTCCAACATTGTCCCCTAGACCAGCTTCTTCATCAGGATCATCGCAGCTCAGACCCCAAGGCATGCTGGCCCATGTTCTGAGCTGTTCTCTGAAAGTGTGGACTTTGGAAAATGTCTGAGCTGAAGCAGGCTTGGGATCCATTGTGTAGCCAATCTTTGTGGTTTATGACCTAAGTCTGTTGAGATCTGCATAGTTTTCCTTCAAACCAAAGGGAGGGGATTGATGGGAATAGAAGCCATGTGTAGGTCTCAGAGGGGACAGGAGGAAAGCCAGAGCTTGTTCTACATAGAGGAAGGGCTGAAGTCAGGAGCATAGACAGAGGCCTTATGTCTTCTTCCACAACTATGTGTTTTATCTCAAAACGAGTACATTCACCATAGTACTTTAGGGGTGCTATAAGAAAACACATGCATCTAAGCAATGTATTAATAACGGAGATTATTGCTTACAGTTCTGAACACTGGTAAGTCCAAGGTGACAGTGCCAACAGACTCAGTGTCTGTCGAGGTTTTATTCTTTACAAATGGTGCCTTATTGCTATGTCCTCATGTGGTGACAAGGGTTAAGCAGCCGCCTTCAAATTCTTACTGGACCTAATCCCTCATGACTTAATCACCTCACAAAAGCCACCACCTCTTAATTCTGTCACTCTGAGGATAAAGTGAAAACATTCATTCGGGGCAGGATAGGCATCAGTGTTCACAACGCATCATTAAAACTAAACTAAATACAAGCTTGTGGCTCTTGTTAACATACTCAAGACGTGAAAGTTGCTTGAGGAATCCAAAGCTACTGAGGCTGGCCTGTGATTATACCAATATTCCCTGTTGGGGTGGCTAGAGTTTTTATGTCAACTTGACAAAAACGAGAATCATTTGTGAAAAGGGAGCCTCTGTTGAGAAAATGCTGTCCACCAGTGGGCCTGTGGACAAGTCTGTTGTGCATTTTCTTCATTGATAATTTCTTCATTGATAACTGAGGCAGACAGCGCCGCCTCCGGCCTAGTGGTCCTGAATACTATACAAAGGCAAGCTGAGCAAGCCAGGGTGAGAAAGCCGGTAAGTAGCACCTCATGCCATGGCTTCTGTATCAGTTCCTTTCTCTAGGTTCCTGCCTTGAGTTCCTGCCCCACCTTCCCAGGATGATGGACAGGTTATAAGATGAAATAGAAGTTGGGTTTGGTCATGGTGTTTCAATACAGCAATAGAAACCCTGACTAACATGCCTGGCCACTGAGATCTGATTTTAACTTGACATTTGTTGGTTACCAAATCCACTGCTGATGACACCACAGGAACCATGTGACATTGCTCCTGAATGTTTTTATGTTGGGGGCTCTCTAAAAGCAGAGATTTGAAGGTTTTTCCAAATGCTGCATGCATCCTGACCCTCCTGTAATCTTGGTCATGTTTTGTGCCTGCCTGGCTGGAGGTTGGCCGTGCATGGCTTGGCCATGAGTGTCACCTCCCACCTCCCTGTGTGTCGCTGACTTGTTCCTTCACGGTCACACTAGAGAGTGAAAGCAGTGAGCAGCAGACAGACTGGCTGAGAGAGTCCCATTTCAGGTTTTCCAGTTTGCCAGTCAGCCGGGCCCCATGCCTGTATTTCTGCTGAGGCAGGTGAACCCCTGGGACCTGACCTCTGCCCCTTTGTCCCTCAGCAGGGCCAGTTGTCAAGGAGATGACAAGATTGGATTCTGAGTTAAGGGAACCAATCTTTCTTTCTAAATTTACCTTCGCTCTCTGCCTTCCTCCTGTTTTCTGTTCCTCCCTCACGACATTTTTCTTTTTTCTTTTTTATTTCATGCAGCCATTTAAAGGATGGTGGTCAATTTGAAATTATGGTGAAATAATTTTTTTTTTTTTTAGTGCAAGACTTTTTGTTGCTTTTTAGGAATTCTCTGCATGCTGCAGCGTTGATTTCGCACACGGCATTCTCAAAGATACCCTTATTATCGATATCTTGACAAATTCACTTGCAGTCAATGCAGGATCCTAAGAAGACTTTTCTCCAATTGCCTGATGAAAAAAAGCAGAACTGAGAGGGTAAGGCTGACAAGGTAAGGCGAGAACTGAGAAGACCATGCAATGCTAAGATGAGGTTAGACCCTAGCCACAGCTGACTGGGGCTTAGGACCATTGGCTGCCCTGAGGCATGTAAGCTAAGAGGAGAGGGTAAAGGCATGTAGTGAAGTGAAAACAGTTGGGCCTGAGCTCCTTGTTACACCTTGTTTAGGTGATGCTGATGCTGAGAACGCTTGTAACATCATCTGCATCATTTGTAAACAGCTATCAGCTTCTCAGACCAAACCTGGCAACAGGGCTTCCTGTTTTTCCTTTCAATAGCCAGTTTTTCCTGTTGACTTCAGATAATAAAAATATGGCATAGTTATTAAAACCCTAAGGCCAACACTAGGATCTTAGAAACAGACAAAAGGTGATCTGGCCACAATTTTAAAAATGATCACCCTTCTTTTAATGTCTACACACACAATGAGAAAAAAAGAAAAAACTGTTGACTAGTAATATAAGACACACACTGGAATTTGAAGATTTAGTATGAAATTAATGAAAATATTTCAGTAAGAGTAAAATATTGTCGCATATTGAGATATTGTTTAGAATATATCTAAGAAAAAACAATGTTGTTATTATTAATTAATTCCACAATCAAAATGTTCTTTAATAGGTGGGTAGTTTAAAAAAAAACAGGCTTGGAATATACTCATACCCCAGAATACTATTGCTGTTGTTATTGTTTTTGAAACATGGTCTTACTACATTACCCAGATTGGACTCAAGCTCAGGTCTAGTTTCCTGTCTTAGCCTTTTGAGTTCCAGGATTGCAGTCCGGAGCCACCATGCCTGCCTAACACACCAAGAAAAGACGTGGAGGAACCCGAGATGTGTGTTTCTGAGAGACATCAGTCTGAAAAGATGGCAAACTGTCCGGATCCAGTTCTACAAGTTCTGGAAAAGGCAAACTATGAGGAGAGGATGAAGACGAGAGAAGCAGGCAGGGCACAGGACCTGCTGTGTGCGAAACCCCCAAATGATGCTACAACCGTAACACATTTGGATATCTGTCAAAACTCATAGGACATGTAGCAGAATCAGGCCCAGTGCGTGTGCATGTGGTGGTCAGAAGACAGCTTGTTATAATCAGCACCTTTACACCTGAACCATCTCACAGGCATCCGGCCTCTGTGGCTTGCAGTTCCGTTTCTAACCTCCACTCTCCCAGGTGATTAACTAAGAAACTGTGCTGTTCGTGCAGCAGCCTGGGTTCCCATAAAAGGAAAACAACAGACTCCGTTAAGGCCCAGGAGTCCCTACAACCAATAGGCTCCAACACAGAAGGGCTCCCTCTTGCCTGATGTCTGCTACAGAGCTGCATGGGTCCTTGGTGGTCAAGGTAAATAAGATTAGGTTCTGCCTATTGCCTACCCTCCCCAAATGTGGGGACAGAGACCATGTAAGCCCTCCTCCCCCAGTCCTCTGCTGCCAGCACTTCTGGATGGGTTCTGAGTGGTTATTTGGCCGGGAGAGTATTTCAGTCCTCACCCTGCGGTGACCCAGTCTAAGTGAAGCTCCCATTATGGGTGAGCCTTCCCAGGACAGAACTTGGATGAGCAGCCTCGGCCTCCCTCAGGAATTCTCTCTTACCTGAGAGAAGTCGTGAACCTGCTGCTGGTGGTAGTCTTTCCTGGAAGGCCTGCATTTCTGCAGCGCTCTGTAAGGTATTATGCTTATACGTCGTAACATGGGTCTGGAAACAAACTCCCTGCCTCAGGGCACACTGAGGCCCAGGAACACTCTGGGGCCAGTAGCTCAACCAGAGTGGTTCTCTGAGCAAGGTCCCATCTGGCCCCTCCTCTGAGACCCAAAGGTCTGAATGCAATTGAGCACTCAGCCAGGGCTGCTGTCCTTAAGCAGCCTATGGTGGCTACGCAGAGGTGGCCAGGGTGGCCTACAGCCTTGTGGTGTGACCTGAGGCCCCATTTACACGGCAAACACCTTCTTTCATTGAGTTGTGTTTAAACCGCAAAACACCACCAACACTTAAGAGAACACAGAAAACATGGTGCCACTCCATGTACCCACCGCCCACATGTGACAAATGTTCATATTGCCCACTAGACTTCTAGTCACTTTTAAAAGACATGAATCATTATAGACGAGGAGAATCACCACCTGACTCCACCCAGAGGGGCCATCTATGATGGCACCCCTGACATCACCATAAACAATATATTATTATTATTATTATTATTATTATTATTATTATTATTATTATTACTCAATGTCCAGTAAATATCTACAGGATGCCTCCTTGCAGCAGCCACAGTTTGGCCAGGGTGGAGAGAGGCATGATAAAGCCGAGTCCCAATAGGTCAGCTCATGTTCTAGTGAGGGAGATAAGGGGGAAAACTAGCAAATATGTACCATACCGCATTTAATTTTCATGCTTCAATCCCGTAGAAGCTTCCTCCCTGAGGTCTGTCTTTGTTTGGGAAGGTGGTAGGCTAGATTAATAACCCCTAGGTGAATTCCCATACATTAAAGGCCCATTAGGTTTTCTTTGGGGTGCTGTTGTGGCAGATGAGTTTTCCCAAGTCACAGCGACCCTGAGAGCAACTGGAAGTCCTTTATCTGTCAGTGACTGGCATGGCCGATTAGTGGCAACGGAAGGAGAATGAAGTTAATGAAAGATGAACTTACTGTTGTTGGTAACAGAATTATAAGATTGCCGTAATTAATGAATTTTGTTACTAGTTCCTTTTTACAAATACTTTAGCTCAAATTCAGGCTCGAGCCTAAAGTGATTCCCAAGGGAAGGATAGAGGGATGTGTGAATGGAGAAGGGGAGGAGTCTTGGCAAGGGGGGTGAATGACTGGTACTGCCCTAAGGAGAGAGGTGTGAAGCTATAGACTTCTCTATGGTGTCCAAGTGTTTTACCTCACTGAGGAGGAGTCCCGCATTTGACCTGAGACTCATTCCATCCCTGCCCTCATGGCTGTTCTAGCTTTCCTAAGTGAAGTTCATCCCAGGCAGAATGTTCTCTCACAGAACTCTAACATGGGACAAGAACCCAGCTGGTTGCTTGAATTAGGGCTCCCTCTATCTCAAAACCATCCAAGGCACAGCACTGCTCTAGGACTCGACCTTGGCTGTTGGGAATATGGCTGCCATCATGTCAGACCTCATCTAGATTAAATACTGAAGGACTGTCCTCTAGGTGCCTGGTCTTACTTTTGGAAGCCATGGTTGAACATGGTTAGGAACTCAGTGTCGGGGAGATTTGCTATTTGGGGTGAGATTATTTTCCTCTGAAGGCATCACATGAAGCCTGAGCCTTCTTACTTCCAGAACTTTCTTACCTGATTGATTTCCATCCTTCTCTAGAAACTTTGATTTTGTGATCTCAATGATCTACTCCACCCCGAATACGCTGGATTTTGTCAATGACCTTAATTGTCTTCCTCATCTCCTTCCTTGTTGCTTTGCTTGTTCTGTGGTCACAAACTCCACGGCTCCTGGCTGTCTTGAACAGTTTTCAAACATTGCTAGTGCTGGACTCTCCTGCAGAACAACGGCTTCATCGTACCCACATCTGCCCTATATCCTAAGATCAACCTTAGAGACCGAATCTTTCGGAAAAGTTGTGGAAGGGATCCCACGATGGCATTCAAAGGAGCCTGTGACAGCTCTCTGTGAAATCGGGGCTGCCCCCTTGTCTGTTTTCTCATTCCTGTTGGTTGTTTTTCATTTCCCTAGACCCTCCTGCCCATGCCCTTGTGCTCGGCAGCCACTCCTGGTTACTGGACAGGTGCGAACTGGGTAGCCTGTAGCTTCAGGTCAGATGACCCAGCTTTGTTTCAAGTCTACTGAATAGCTTAGACCTTATATCAGTCCATGCCTCTCAAATAGCCTGGCTACCACCCATTAGGAGTCTGTGAGGGGTCAGAGAATTTTTATCTCCCTCTTCTTTCTCTCTCCATATGGTGGAGCAGTATTAGAATCATAGTCTACCCAAGGAAATGTTTGTTGGAATCAGCTGAAGTCTCTTTTGGGCCAGGTTTTCCCAAGGCAGATCCACTCCACTGAGACCCGGGCAACATAAGCCATCTTTCTGGGTCTCTCAACTGTAGAATTTCCTTTTCCAGTTTCTATCTCCACGCAAGCTTGAGAATGACAGTTCAGATTGGAGTGGCAGGGAAGATGACTTGCAGAACTCTCTGGACAAGTCAGCCTTTCCAACACCTTCGATTTGAGGTTGTTAGCTAGAGATTGTTCTTTCTGCAAATTTGGTCCAGTTATCTGCTGTAGGCAGTCCTACAGCGAGTAGTTATCCGCCCACTTGGGCGTGGCCTCTTATAGTATTTATGCCCATATAGAGCATGCATCCAACCTCTCTTTTCTGGCTGTGGGATTCGGTTTCCGTGCTCTATTCCAGCAGAGGATTCTGATTTGTGAGTCTACCCCTAAATAAATAACCATCCATTCCTCAATTCTGAGCTAGTGTGGGATTTTCTTTTAAGCGTCCTTCTTCAGTTATCAATGGGGCCAGATGTGGAAGGGAGAACACAGGGACTCTTCACTCCCATTAAATGGCAAGAAAAAGATGCCATGACTTGTGTGCTTTGTTTATGTTTAACCCATTCTAATCGTCCTTGTAGATGCAGACACAGGAAAATGACCTCTGATTTGGAAATCCTACTCCATTTTTAGGGACACCTTCTCTCCATTTTAGGGATCCCTCCCAGACTCTCATGGTCAATGTTGGTGCTGGGTCATCTTCTCCAACTGCACAGAACTTTCCCTGCCATTTGCCTGACTTCTCAGAGCAAGAGACATCATCCAGCATCTGCATTTAGGTCAGGAGGAGCATGCCATCAGGACGTTGCGAAGCCGGCTCCACTGCGGTCCCTCTTGACTATGGAAATGCCTCATGTCTTCTGGCATTTCAGGACTTTCAGGACGCGCCAAATCAACCTGGGAAATCCTTGGCGGCCAGCGCCATCAGGCCACAGCCCTCCATACGGTGACACAGAGCGGGTGTCCCTGGGGATGGCTGTCAACTACAACAGCCATTACGCGCAACCAGGTTGGTTGTGTTAAAAAGATTCCCTTCTGTGCTGCAGCCAGACAGAGGTTTGCGGAGACCAGACAAATGGTCTTCTCTTCTTCCTCCTTCCCAGTTCTGTCTTTTGGCCTTTTCCTGGCTTTGTTCTTTGTCATAAAGGTCTGGAGTGGCGAAACAGTGGCTTCTGCTGTGTGAGGCATATAATTTTGAACCCTTCTGCTCTTAAAATAAATCAATACCCTCTTTGAGTCTCTGTGGAAAGTACACTATAGGTTGTCCTCTGAGCAGTCTTTCCTGTAAACGCTGAGGCTCTCTGATGAACCTCCTTATACTGTCCATATTTTTAAGATACTTTCAAAACCTTGTGTTCCTCTGTAACTAAGGCTTTCCTAAACATAGCTGCTGCGCGACATGCAAGCACAGTACGTTGCATGCATCCAGTTTGGAGAGAAAAGCTGCTCATTTATACACCTGGAGGGACTGGAGTGTGGCAAAGGTCGTTGGCCTGGAGGCCTCGGGGAGGTGTGTGAAGAGTCAGTTCATGGTAGTGAAAGATGTGTTTAACTATGGCTGCGGAGCTGGAGGGGAATCCTTGGTCCTGCTTTCCCACAGCATCCCCTGCAGGAAGCCCCTGCTTCTGCTCCTTTCTGTAGCAGCAGCCACACACCAGGAGGAGCAATGAGCAATCACAACTTCACTGCAAAGGTTCAAGGGTAGCAAGAGTTCAAAGTCACAAAATCCTGAGGTTGGAGGGCGGTGACCGTTTTGTTCTCCACGATTGGCAGGTCTTTTTTGACTTACCCTTTTCTAAAAATCGTATCTTTGTTTGTCGTTTGCTCTTTGGCTTGTTGGTTTTAAGTAGAATTTGCAGTAAATCTTTAAATACCTGGAGCCAGGTTTCATGGTGCATACCTGTAACCTCAACTACATGGAACATGGACACAGGAGAGTCACATGTAAAGTTTTTTTTTTTTTGGGGGGGGTTATAAAGTGAATTCAGAGCTTGCTGAAGTAACTTACTGAGACTGGAGACTGGCTTAATTGTTTTTCTAGTGTTGGGGATTGAATCCAGAGCCTAACACATGCAAAGCAAATATTCTACAACTGAGCCTTAACCTAAGAGTCCATCTTAAAATAAAATGAATAAATGAACTGAAAAGGAAGAGAGCTACAACTCAGTGGTATCACACTTGTCTAGCACAGGGAAGGCCCTGGGTTCAGCCCCCAGCATCAAACACATTTGTTTTCCTTTTAAATATCAGGAGGTTTCAAATAGAAATAAGATTTAAAATATTTTCTAGAAGAACACCTTTAAGTTCTGGTACTGAGGGATCCATTCTTTGGTGGGAACAACCAAGATAGCAAGCCCCTTATACTCCCTAGAGGCTAGGCTTCCCACCCAGTGGACTTACTATGGTACAACCAGACATAGAAGGCAACACAGTTTACAGCTTTTCGTGAAAATTCAGCCTTCCTTCAGTCTTGTCTGAAGAAAGAGGAACCTTGAAAGCATAGTGACTCTCTGTATGCCCTCCCCCCCGCCCCGCCACCACACACACAGGGACCAAGGTACAGAGCTCCGCAGGGTCTCTCACAGTGCTAAAAGTTAGGTCTTCCCATGGGCCTGCGGAGGGGATTGCTCTTTTCCACGGCAGCATGTTCCTAGCTTGCTGACTGATTCCAGAGGAGAGAGTCATACAACCTGAACAATGGGGATGGCCGTAGAAAATAAGTAATTAAAAGAAATTCTTTTCATGCAGACAAGAAGAACAATCAGCCTTGTTGGTTGCTTACCAGGGCTGTGCTCAGAAGTAGCAGGAACCCAGGTGACGCCCACATCAATTATTCTCTCGTTATCTGATTCTTGATTTCTCTTCGTTATTGGTTTGAAAAGAAAGGACAGGTGGTGGGCTCTTGGTTTTGCCTCGAGATAAATAAATGACACACGCACCTCCTCCAGTCAGACCATTTTCAAGGGTGCTACACCCACTTACTTAAAATTGGTCATGCAAGCAAATCTCTGAGTGTTCTGTGTGGCCATGATTACTTCAGAGTTTATCAGTTACTTTTTATTCCCGTGATAAAACGCCATGACCAAAAGCAACTTACGGAAGTTAGTTTTGATTTATGGTTTCAGAGGGGGGAGTCCATGATGGTTGGGCAGGAATGGAAGCAAGTGGTTGCAGCCAAGGCTGAGAGATCCCATCAGCCCCATGAAGAAAGCAGGGAGGGAACGAGAAGGGGGTCAAGGCTGTAAGCTGCCGAAGCCTGCTCCTGGGGACACAATTCCTACAGCAGTGCTTTCCACCCTGGACGGTCCATAACCTCCCCAAACAGCGCCACCAGCTAAAGGTAAAGTGTCCAAATACATGAGCTTATGGCAGAAACGTCTCACGCAAACCACTACAAACAAGCGGGCCCAGGAATAGCGCTTGACGATCTAGCTGAGGCAATGAGGCAAGAAAGAAGGGTGAGCATATACTCAGGGAGCCGTTGTTTCCATGGCTGGGTTGTCACAGGGTGTCATAGGAGAAACTGTGTGATGACCCACCTTGGTTGTCAGCCTGACTGGATCTGGAACCCACCGAGGCACAGGCTGTCGGCACTTCCGTGAGGAGTCTTCCTGACAGTTTGACTTCCTTGAGGAAGATGCTAGCGTGAAGCCTCCCAGCAGGTCTTAGGCAAACATCCTAGCTGCTCTGTCTGACTTCACACCCCTCCACTTCTTTCTTTCTCGGGTTCTTGGGCAGGACAGTTGCTAGGAGCCCTACAGAGAGATTAGGAAGAGGTGAAAAGGTAATGCCGGCGGTAATGTTTGCTTTCTCATGGTCCCTGTGTGACCCAGAATGAACAAGGAGACAGCAGATAAGGTTAATCAGCAGGGCAGGCTGGCTGCTTCACAGGGACAGTGGTTATAATCTTAATGAAAACCTAAGTGTGGTATTTGATAAAGGGGGAAATCATGTGATTTCCACCAGTGAATTCCTTCAGAAAATCAGCCCTTTCCAGAAGATGGCTTGATACTGTCTGTAAATACAATTAGTCTGGGGTCTCTGCCACATGGTAATAAAGATGTCTTTTTAAAAAGCAGAAGGGAGATTAAATGATGGCATTAGTAAAGCAAATATGTGTATGATAAAGTTTTATGAGTGTTCCTTCCAAGAAAGGGGCTCCACAAAACAGTATTTTATTATACTTGCTCTAATGCTCAGGAAAATGTCCCCTCCCTTATCCAATGGGAAAGTAGGTGGGCATAGTCATCTATTATGACATCTCTGTCTTAATTATTATTTGTAAGAAGATTTAAACTAGGCAAATACTGGTATTTGAAACTTTCCACACTGGATTTAAAATATATTTATTTTGTTTTTAGTTCATGTGTTTGAGCGTTTGCCACATGTGTGTATACATCCCCTACATATACCTGTTGCCTTGCGAGGCCAGAAGAGGGCACCAGATCCCCTGGAACTAGAGTTTCAGACCATTGGGCGCTGCCGTACAGATGCTGGGCCTGAACCCAGATCCTCTGCAAGAGCAGCAAGTGCTCTTGACCACCAAACCATCTCTCCATGTTGAATCTTTAACTAGCTTGTTTATTCAGGACACATCCTATTTTAGGCAACAGCCCAAAATTAGCAAAGTATCAAAACAGGAATAAACAGTAGCACAGGACCTCTTGCTGAGCTTTTGCGATTTCCTTGATTATAGGATGTTAAGAGCAGGTTTGCCAGCTCTTAGGGAGCAGGATCAGAGCTGGTGGGTGGGCTCGGTAGTTCTCTGGGTATCACAGCTGGCTGTTCCTTAAACACAACTCGTAAGTAAAATGAGAACTTCCATTTCAGGTACCAGTTAGAATCATTCTCGCAGCTGTGGGCTTACAGTCTAAGGCAGGCAAGACGTTCTTTTAGGTGACATCCTATGCTCTTGCTACATAGCTCAATTAATGTTATATAACATGCTACTTTGTATTAGATGAAATAAAACATTTAACATCCAGTTCATATGGATGAAAGTTTGGATCCAATGTTAGGGCTTAATCTAATCGCTTTTGATCTTCCTTTCACTTAAGAAAAAAATATTCCAAATGAAATGCTTTGGCTGTTTATTTTATTTTACTGATTGACAAGGTTGGAAGAAGTGGTTCCTGTCTTCTAGATTTCTACTCTAATAATTGGATGAGAAAATACATCAGAATGAAATTGCTAACATTTCCCTACTAGGATTTTCCCATAGATCTTCCCGCCAGCTAGAGTCCTTCACTGTAAATACAAGAAAGAAGCCCAAATATTTATTATGGTCATTATTTTTGTAATATTCTTTTGGTCCCACAGCTCAGCCTTGTGTAGGAAAGACTTATATACAAATGTGGGAAGGCTAAGAGCTGAAACAATGTTGGAGGCCATATTGGAAATTGGCAATCACATTCGCTGAGAATCTTCATTTTGATTTCTGTGACAATATTTCAAGTGTCATTCCGTGGTTTACCTCAAAATATTAGTAGGTTCTTGACAAAAGCCAGTCTTAGCTCCTGATTACCATCAGCATTCATAGTATGATGCATCACCATCCTAACCTTCTGAGCTCCAAAGAAATATGCGGCTGTACTTCCCATGGTATCAGAAAAGCGTTAGCATTCACTCCAGTAAGATGGAACTGGATTTCTTAAACCCCTGTGAGCTTGAACTGTCTTTCAAAGAACATATGTCAGTGTCTCCAAAAATGCTGGACTGGGAAGGATATGGTTTGGTAAATGTATTTTTGGATATGTTCCAAGTTAAAGCTGATCTATCTTGAAGTTTTTCGATCTCCATTGAGATATTTGTGGAGCTACCAGTAGGGTAGAGGGGTGAATTTGCCTGAGGGTCACCTGTTTCTTGATTAGTACATTTGCCATTTTCAGGCCAATGGAAACCATAAGACTCCTGGCAAAGTCTTTAAAAGAAATAGATGCAGTTCTTGTACCATCTGTTTTTGTAGTAGTGAAGTGTTTCTATGTTGTGGTCACGTTAAGCTCGGATCTTTTTTTAGGAAAAGAGAAGGTGGCGTCTCCAATCTTATTGAACTACCTTGGAGTTGAGGAAATTATGCCATTGTCAAGCAAACCGGCTCTGGAGTCCCAAAACCTCTCACATCTCTGCTAGCCACACGTGACCTCGGGGCTCAGGGAGTCTCTTTAACCACTTGATGTTTCACTTTCTTTATTTGCAAAATAAGCACAACAATAAAACACACTACCCAGGGGAAATCAAATGGTACAGAGTTTTAAAAGGGCTTTAGTCTACCTCTGGCCCCTAAGACAGTTCAATAGAAGTCTTAAGGAAAGGGAGGGGGCGGTTACTTGAAAAGCTGGTGACTTTCTTTTCCTTAAACCTTCATATTTATGAGCTGCCAGCATAAGAAGCAAGCAAGAATATCCACTGGAAAAGAATCCAGGAAAATGACCGGATGGGAACATTCAGGAAGTAAGGAAATGCTGGTGGAAAGGCAGAGCGTGTTGGGGTCCGATGGATGTCACCATTGCCCGTCTGTCAGTCACTCCACGACTTTATCAGCACCCAGAAATCATGAACTCTGATGATCGACTTGCAAAGTTAAAAGAAATGTCACAAATTTAGCCAGTCTGGAGCCTCATTTGATAGTTAAAGGAACAGAGAACTATGTAAGATTAACCTGCCACAATTCTCACGGGTTGTTAGACAAAAAACTACAATCCTGGTACTGGACTCTGGGCCATTTAATGTGAATTAAAAAAAAAAAAGTCTTATGTGAATTAAAAAAAAAAGAAACTGTTGTTAAGACAAAATTTTCCTGATAATACAGGAGTTAAACCATTCCCCTGTACTGTGCTCTCTCTGACAGGCTCATGTTCTAACAAGTACCATGGGGCAAGCGTGTCACCATAATTGCTTGTTAGGAGAGATGTCTATGAGGATGGGGTTAGAACGTCACTGTTGTCAGAACACGAGGGAAGCCTGGTTCTATTTTGTGGTATGATGACATTGGGCTTTTGTTTCCCTTCGATCAATTTTATTGAAGTCTGGTTTACCTGGCATAGGATGCGGATTTTAATTCTATAGTTGTGTGGATTTAGAAAACTGTGCATATCCCGGTAACCTCAGACAAGAATCAGAATAGTTCCAACACATAGGGAAACTTCCATCGTGTGCTGGTCCAGCCAAGCTTCTGCTCCATATATGCGTGCTTGGCATTGGTCTGATTTCACATTAGACTTTCTGGCAGTGAGGTCAGTGGTTCTGGCCTGGTTGATGTACTGTCCAGTGACTTGAGAGATAAAGAATAAAAAGCTGGCTCTTAGCTCTGTGGTCAGCTCTAGAGACAAACAGGAAAAGATTGAGTTGCAATACCTTTGTTTGTCATCCTGAACCAAAAAGGTAAGGGATGCATTGGCAAGTCTGGAGATCGCCACAGGCCAACAGGGTTGGGGAGGTCTTCTGCCTTGGGGAGTATCTGTGAAAGGTGATAACAGTGGTTTTGTGGGAGAACAGAGGACAGGAAGCCTAGTGGGGTTGGGTTGCCAGGGGCTGACCTCTAACATTGACTGTCTTTTCCTGGACTTGAACACTTGCTGGTTGGAGGGGTCTGTATGAGCCCTGCTGAGTAGCTGTATTAGACAAGTGAGGTCTGGGATAGGAGGCTCGGGCTGTTTCCATAATTATTGCATAATATAGCACATGCTGCATTAACATACATTATTTACTAAATAAATGCAGGTTTAAAAAAAATGTCGGACTGTGATCCTGTTGCCCTTTTGCTTTTGAAAATGGCCTTGGTGCCTCTCAGGCCTTGGCCAGCTCTCCTGGGCTTTGAGAAGCCCCAGAGCGGGAACATTTGCCAAGCCCCTAATGACAAGGGCCCATTAGAGCACATGGCTGGATTCCTGGAACCGCCGAGTAGATTCAAAAATGGAGCCAGAAAATTAGCTTGATGCTCACTCTGCCAAGCAGGGACACGTGTCCCCAGTGGTGGCAGCTCCCTGGAGGTGAGGCAGATGGGTCATTATGACAATGCTGCCAACAGCAACCTGGCTCCAAGCATCTCCCCGGCCCATCCCATCCCCAGATGCTGAGGTGGCTCAGGAGTCCTTGTGACCCCGCGGCTCTTGATGTCAGTATCAAAAGGCGTTATGAGACACAGCATAAAGTCATTTTTCAAAGGAAGAGTCATTAATAATAATGTGAAGTCATTAATAGAGAGAATTATCTTATGCCAGATGCTGGGGGCAAAGGGAGAAGTCAGGTGTCTAGTGATGTGGACGAGAGGAAGAGGAGGGTGGCTAACTGCTTACGAAGACATGGAGTGATGAGGTCCCCGTTGTGACTGTACGGTTCTCCCCAAATTCATCTGTGAAATCCTACCCATCTGTATCAGAATGGGGCCTTGTTTGGAGACAAGTCTTAACAGAGTTGTTCAGAATAAAATGAGGGCCTTAGAGTGACCCCAATACAATGTGATCATTGTCTTTATGAAACAAAATTAGTATTCAGAGTATACAACTCCACACAAGCTGAGGAGAGATGCTTAAACAAGATGTTCCATCTCAGTTTTCAATCCAAGGCCTCTTTGAGACTAAGATCTTGATTTCGGATTTCTATTCCCCAGAATTATAAGTAGTAAATTTGTATTTTTAAAGATACTACTCTGTGGCCCTTTGTAACAACAGCTGGAAGAGGCTCTTTCAGCTGCGGGCTCCTTTAAAAATCAAAATTAAATATCTTGTTCAAGAGGGAAGGACCAGAGCACCATCACAATCTGAGCCAAGGGAAACCAAACTCCAAAAATATAAATAACTCACTGTCCAATTTTTGGGGATCTATCGTGAGCTTCTAGACTCCTGCGAAGGAGTTGCTTCTCTGGCTCTGCCCTCTGCTGCGCACACGACATGTCTTCTAGGCCCCAACTGGGCCTACTGAGCTGCTGCTACTGTTTTTGGTGGTTAGCCCCTGGCATCTCCAAAATGCTGGGGTCTTCTGCTGCAACTGGGCTGCACTGTCACCAACAAGCTCTCTTCATGGTGCCAAGTCTCAACTCTAGCTTCTGTCAAATTATCACCAAGCCAAGCAGCAGAGAGGCTTAAAGTTCTGCTGGAGAATAAAGGAGACCCTCCCAATGCAGACTGTGACCAAGAGGGCTCAGGTCCTGGACCAAGGAGGCTGTGGTCTGGATGTGAAGGAGTCACTGTTTAGCAAGGAAAGGAAAGAGGTGGTGTGGGCTGAGGAAGACAGGAGAGATATGTGGCCAGAGATAATGGCCACCCAGGGGTCCTGTATGCCAGGGTGAACCTTCAAGAATTATATTTATAAAACTAGAAAGCAGGCATCAGATGCCATCTGAGAAACAAGCCTGAAGACCCAGGCAGACCATGGCAGGCAGACTGCCCAGCATAGGTCTCTGGAAACATCCCTAATCCCCCCTTGGTAACTTCCTCCCCAAAATCTCACCGCAGAAAACAAAGCTACAAACAAGGTCACTGACCATGTCTATACATTTGCTACTGGAGATAAGGAACCTTTTTTTTTTCTTGTGGTGATTGATTTATGTGGGTCTCTGAGATCAGGTTAATTGTTACCCACAGGGTGAGCTACTACTGCAAGCCTGGGAGTGGGGTAATTGCTCCCCCCACCCCCTCAGCCCATGCATCGCCCTTTGGTTCTTTACACTGAGAGCCATAGATGATTGTAGGTGATGCAACCCTGCGGTGATTTGGAGCTGGCCTTGGTGGGGTTCACTTGCCCTCAGACAAGGTGTGATAAGTGATTGCCCGATTTCAGTAATCAGCTTGACGCGGGGCCAGCAAATTCCAAAGTCAGATTGGGGGGGGGGTATTGCTGTATTTGCTCAAGGAACCTAGATTTTTCCTTTGAGTTTGTTGTTGCTTTCCAAACAATAAATAGGCAGGTTTTCTGAATGGAAACAAGTCAACCTGTCTGGATCTTAAAGCCTTTCCTAGAGCCATGTTGGGGAGTGATATGGTGGAGAGAGGTTTATCTCCATGGAGATTTCCCCAAGCCAAAACAGCTTTCAGATCTGAGAGACTCTGCTTTCCTGGTGAATGGGGACTGTTGAGAGTTCAAATTTGGGCCTTCCTTTTTGTGGGGCACGGGGCGAAGATAACCTGAGACTGAACAGGGCACTTTCCCAGGACCAATTTCTGGACAATAGATTTTGTTTTATTGTCTAGAGAAAGGCTGGGAACTATTCTCCAACATTTTGTAGGCTGTCAAGAGGAAGGATAAATTTGGGGCTGCTTTTAAATACTGGGTTTCAATTGATTCCTCTTTCGGCGGGCAGATATACGGTCTTCCGGTATGATTTAATGTCTGAGCCCCGGGGGACTGGTGAACTCCTGCAGGCTGGAGAGGGGACTTTCCAATTCATTTTGAATTCTCTTCTGAAGACAAGCCTCAGCCCCAGTAGGGGACACTCAAGATAGATGATTCTCTTGGAAGAACAGTGAGAGGCCAGAGTCACCACTGGCCTGGCTTCCTGCTGCTTCCGAGTGTGAGAAAGGCCCTCATCATAATAATAACAACAATAATGACGGCTGCTATTGCTGTGTCTGTAAAGGTGTTCGCCGATTCTCTTAGATGTAACCATTTAGAGAAAATTGCCCTAAAAGAGTTAGCGATGTTATCTGGAAGAATTGGACAAGTTCTAACTGACTCTCGGGTCTGAATTCACACCCTAGAGACCACAGCCTCCCTTATGATCAGTGCACCGAAGGAAAGATGGAGGAAGCCAGGGATAAGCGAGACGTCGCAAGAAGCATCCGTGTTGCATTCTGGGACTCTGATCCCAGTGCATGTGGCCAGTGGCATTGCTTTATTCTATTGAATGTCACCAAATGGGGGAATTGTTCCTGCTCTGGATGGAACAGCCTGTGACGTAAGTATGAAAAGGGATGGGAGGTGTTTACTCCAGTATTGTTCTATGATGGGCAGTGGGTGAGGGAGACACATCAGGAGGAGGGCCTTGTGTTTGTCACTTAGGTAGGCACAATGTTGTCAGTACCTCTTACAGACCTGGCACTCAGATCAGGAAGGCACATGTGGTGGTATACTGTCAACCTAAGGATGCTTTGCTTCCTGACAAAGGTCCAGAAACAATGGTTTGGCCAGTTTTTCTAAATAGTCATTGGCCTCTCGTATTCAAGCTCTGGGTTAGCAGAGTCCTTCTTTATACCCCCTGTGGGGAAGCACAGACTGTGACTGGCCACAGGCTGGGTCATCTTAAGTGTTAGGGATCAGGAACCTGGGCAAGAGAAGAATTTGCTGTGGTTTTGTATTCTAGGCAACCGGCCATTAAATTCGGTTCCAGCCTGGAGACTGATGTTCTTTCTACCAGCAGATGTGATCTTGGGTCTTGTGTAGTAATTGCTCTTTCTCAGAAGGAGCTGCCTTTCTGTCAGAAGTTATTAGCTGATTTCACGGGGGTGCAGTTGGGAAGGCCCAATGGCAAGATCCAGTCTAGGACAAAAGCCAATCCAGAGGAACTAGATAGAAAACTCTGAGGCCTTTGTTCAATCACCCCATTCCCATAGGACCGAAGCCAGGCATTCTTCTGGCTTTTTGTTGTTGTTTTTGTTTGTTTAGAGACAGGGTTTTGCCATGCAGCTCTGGCTGGCCTGGGACTCATGATGTAGACCAGATTGGCCCTGAATGCATAGAAATATATAAATCAAACATTTACTGATTATATCTTATAAGGAAAGCAACTTTAAAATGATTCATTGGTGTATAAATACAACTTTATCATTTATTAAAGAGGAGCAAATTGTGCAGTGATGGCTGGTGGGGTGCTTGTTTGTTTTGCAGAGAGAGCTAAATCTTGGTAGCGTATTTGGTATTGCAGGAGGACATTAAACATCATCACCATTTGAGAGAGACGAGAGAGAGGGAGGGAGGGAGGGAGGGAGAGAGAGAGAGAGAGAGAGAGAGAGAGAGAGAGAGATAAAATAAAAGAAAAATCCACCTGCCTCTGCTTTCTGCTTTCCACGTGTTGGGATGGAAGGTGTATACCCACATCCTCAGCTATCTGTCTTTCCAAGTTAAGCCTGTCTATCTCTCCTCCATTTTTTGAGCTGGACTTCTGCTGCATATAATAAAAAAACAAAACAAACAACAAACAAACAAAAAACTCTTGGCTAAAGCCCTTAAGGATCTTTACAACAAAATCAACAGTTTCTAGACAACTGACCATCGAAATAAAGCAGGAAACACGCTTGATGAGATAAGATTCTCAGCACTTCTGGGGCCAGAAACTAGCCCACTACTATCTTCTGGCAGAGCATCTGAAGTTCAAGGTTAAAGTAGCTGACTATAGGGAGGAGCGGCAGCTGAAGAGATCAGCACAGACTTACTGAGTCTGAGAAGATTAAATACACTGACCACAGTCTCATACAGGGAGGAGTAGGAAAAATGTGAGCTATGTGGTCAGGTGACCATAGAAAATGTAGGATGAGGAGTCTTAGGATTACTAGGGGAGAAAGGCTGAAAATGTAAGAAACAGTGACTGTAGAAAAGGCGGCATCTGTAGAGATGGCACAGGAAGCAAAGCGAAGGCAGAGTCTTCCTGAGCTGCTCCTCTGCTGCTGGCCTCACTGCTCTTAGATGATGCTGGTCCAAGTGCTTCATCACAGACCAGGAAAAACAGTACCAACAGACTACTGGTGCGAAATAACTAGGTCAGACACTCAGGTATGTGACTAATAGGGAGCATAGCAGGAGACCTGTACGGTCTGAGGCTGTGTGCACGTGCATGTGTGCCTAAATTGGGGGTAGGAGGCATGGCTTAGAATCGGTAGCAGGCTTAGTTCATCCACCAGGCAGCTGTCAGCCAAGGGGCACTTCCCATTGTGATTGAGAAATGGCAGTGCGCTATCTTTCCCAGAGTGAGTTGATAGTAATTAATTGTCCATTGATCCCTCAGGTCAGCTAGAGGTCAGTGAAGCTACTCTAGTGGCTTGCTAGTTTGCCAAGCAACCAGGAGGAGTAGTTGGGGGCCGGTGGGAACTGTCCTGTGCCCTCAACCCCGACAAAAGTGATGAGATAATTATGGTAACCCTAATGTCTGTTATTACAAATACTATGTAGTGGGTAAGTAGGAAAGAAGATGTCAGCACGTCACTTGAGACTTGAGGATGAAGATAAGCAGGAGGAAGAGGAGGAGAGGGGGTAGTTTGGATGAGATTGTCATCTCATAGGCACTGGTATTTGAATGCTTGGCCCCCAGTTGGCAGTGATGCTAAGGGGAGGTGGGAAAGCCTTGCCACCTTGTAAATGCAGCTATTCAAATCGGCTCCCAGCACCTCCCTCTTCATGGGAATGAGCCCTCTTGCATTGAGGGCTCCCCAGGGTGAACCCCAGTTCTCTGCATCTCCAGCACAACCTGCTAGAGGAAGAAACTCACTGGGGGCAGACTTTGAGTGTTCAAAACCTGTCCCCTATTACCAGTTCTTTCTCTGTTTTGTGTTTGCAGTTGAAGATGTGATCTCTCCTCTTCCTGCCCTGGGTGCCTGCTTCCATTCCTCCAGCACCATTATGGGCTCCTCTGCAATCATAAGTCACACAAACGCTTCCTCTAGAAGATGCCTAGGTCATGTTTTTTTGTTTTGTTTTGTTTTTTATCACAGCCAAAGAAAATCTACTAATACACGGAGGAAAAGAGGACAAAAGAAAAACGACTATCTTAGGTAAATGTCCCCTAGGGTACAAAGCTCCTGGAAAATTCCATAGATCTTGCCTTCTATTTGCCTATTCACATTGACTACTGCAGTCTAAGACAGAGAAGGCTTCCACAATCTGAAGGGCACACACACAGAATGAACCAAAATAATCTGTGTTCAGACCCAAATCATCTGCAAACATTTTCCCCTGCTTGCCACACCCAACCTCTGAGTGGTTCCAACACATGACAAGTCATCCACCTATCATCTGTATTTGTGTTGCCTTCATCCAGAACTAGGACTTCATCTAGTACTTCTTTGTACTTGACAGCCACTATGCTCCGTGCTCATGCTACATCCATGATCCACAGAGCCTGGGGCCAGGTCCTAATTGCTCTTCCTTGTTCAGTCTTCCATCTCCGAACAGACGGTGAACCTCTTGAAGATCAGCAATGTTGAGTATGCTTAACAGCAATCAAATCCAGCCTTTATTGAGTGTTTTATGTGGTACACGCCATTCTTGGTAGGTCCCTTTGTCCCTTCTCCTTGCTGCTGTCCTGGATACCTTATGCTCTCTATAGCCACCCCCCCCAAGCCCTCTGTACTTTGAGTTTTAACCCTACTCCCTGGTTAGACACCCATCACACTCTTCCTGACTTCTACTACTTTATTCCCATATGTCCCCAAACATATGCCGACACTTATAGTCCCTAAGTCTTCAGAAGCATCTGTCACATGATGGGCAATGTATCAAGCTTTATTTTCCATAGTTAATCTTCACAACCTAATGTAGGTACCCTCTTCTGTTCTCATATGGAGACTGTGGAAATCAAACACATGAGCCTGTGTCCCAGCATGGAACCCACATTTAACAGCCCTTTTCACTAAGCTTTAACCATATCATCTTGTCACAGTAAGCTGTCCGTGCCCAGAGATCTGTTGATGCTGGTCAAATGCAACCTTCCACCCGAGTAGGAGTTTGTTTTATTAGTTTTGTTTCTTTCCTAACCCCAATGCATGCATCACAAGGGCTCAGCGTTTTGTAGAAAGAAGCTAGTTCTATGTCTATCTTTTCCAGAATTTACCTAATGTCTCAAATTGTTGCCTTTATAATTTAAAAGGTGAAAAACAATGTCATATCTTGTATCAACAAGTCCAAGCAAAACAAGGACTTTCTTAACCCTGAGTGTCTACTTGTAAGTGGTTTAACATGATTTCACAAAATTGGGAGTCTGGAGGCAGAAGGCCCTCTTATAAGACACCCCTCCCTTTTCTAGGTACTGGGCTCTTTTTGAAAATTAGCTTCTGAATATGAACAAGTCAGCTCTTTAAAGTTTAATGTCTCAGCCATTTTAATTGTTTCTTCCAAAGTACAAAAGAGCAGCTGGGCCATATGAGCACCAATCACTTGCCAACTTCCCTTCTGCAGAGGCAGCTGAGCTCTTTCTGGTATTTTTAAAGTCACCCCATCGGAGACCCCAGCTTGGCCTCCTTGTTTGCACTCACACAGAAGAATTTCTGCTTTTAAGAAATGCATTGCTTGAGACATTTTGGATTCGGGTTCTTTTAAGAATAATGCGATAAAGCATCATAAACTTTAAAGTTTTTCTTTTTTTTTTTCTCTAAGTGCCCCTTCCTCCTTCTCCACTTAAATTGCCCTGAGATTGTGTTGCCAGGTAAAATATAGGACACTTATTCTCCTCCTCTGACTTCCATTTCTGTAGCAAAATATTGGAGACTTGAAGGCTGTGGACAGAGCTCAGTCAATACAGCACTTGCTTTGTAAGCACAAAAATCCCCAAGTTTGAATTTTAGAACAAAAGGAAACAGAAACAAAGGAAAACAGACTTTGTGATCTATGCTTGTACTTGTGCTGGAGAGCAGTGGAAGATGGGTGGGTCCTCGGGCCATCCCAGTGAATCCCAGGGTAACCCTGGGAGAAATCCTGCCTCATACAGCAAGAAAGGGATGGAGACATGACCCCATAGCTTAAGGGTAATAATTGATTTTCCAGAGGGCCCGAGTTCAAGTCCAAGCACACACATTAGTTAACTCACAACTGCTTGTAACTCCAGCTCCATGGAATCCAAGGGATCCAACATCCTCTTCGGGCCCCTGTGGGTACACAGTCATGTGCTACACACATACATAAATAAAAATAAAAATAAATCTAATAAACAAAAAAAATTCTAAACAGACAAAATGAATGGCTCCTGCAGAATAATGCCTGAGGTTATCCTATGGCTTCCATATGTAGATATATCCATGTGCACATGTGTGTGTATACTTATACACACACACACACACACACATAAAGAAAAAATTAAAACTCTGGGACTTGGTGCTTTATAAAGAAAAGGGTTGATTTATCTCAGTTTTGCTAAAGGTCCAAGAATTGGGGCTGACCTGGAGTGGGGTCAGCCTATGCTGAGGTCTCCTTGGCTCCATCCCATTGAACAGTCAACAGGATCATGGTGGGGCTATGTCCATGAGGATAAGGCCATGTGACAATACAAGACTCCAGAGGATGGAGAGGAAGGATGGGGCTTGTTCTTTTATAACAAACCTTTCTGGAGAACTAATTGGTTTCCCATGAGTGCCTTGTTAATCCCTTTGAGAGTAACACCCACAGCTGATGCATTTGGCTGCCTCTTAACGTCCCTACCCCTTCACACTTTGTTACATGGGGACAAGCTTCCAGGACATGATACTTTGGGTGCCACTCAAAACCACGAGACTCCGTTAATTTGAATTTCAGATAAACAGCAAATGCTAACCCCATGCAAATTTTAGAAAATATTAATATTTTAAAAATTTTTGCTGTGTTAAAGCTCAAATTTGCTGGTTGTTTGTACTTTAATTTGCCAGGTCTGACAGCCTTCACCTAAGGGCTTTTGCTTCTTCCATGTGAATCTGGAAATCTGGAAAAATGCAAACCTGTATGGGAGCTCCCTCTTCTAGAAATCAGTAAGTCGCTAAATAAATGAATGAATCCTGTCACTTGAGACATCCAGACACGTGACACATGCTCACATGATGACATGTTCACTACTTTCTCAGGAATGGTTCCTTTCTTGTAGTCCAGAATGAGCGGATAGAATTTCTGGAATTTAAATGTTTACAAAAATGTATGTTTCGGGGGGACTTGCACACAGGTGAAAGTGCTGTCTATGGTCTCTGTCACTGGGGTCATAGCTGAACTTTCATGAAGCAAAAGGGACAATGATTTCCCGAGCTGTGATCCCCTTTCGCAAAGATAAGGGGAAAGAATTTCAGAGAAGAACTAGAGCAGTGGGGCCAGAGAGACAGAGGCAACAGACAGACAGATAGACGTAGGTAGGTGTGTGTGTGTGTGTGTGTGTGTACGTGAGCGTGTTCCCTTTTAGACTGCAAGGGATCCCTCCTTTGGTTCCCCCTTTCCTCCCCAACTCCAGCTTTCAGAGCTGACTGAGTACTGAGGCCCCCAGAGGCACCATTCGGCCATGGGTTTGAAATCGATTCTTTTTGGGTTACAGGGCAGCAACAGCAAGCCAGTGCTTAGCTGTCATCTGTGAGACTTCCATAGACCCTGACAGCAGTGCCAGCTCCCTGCCTTCTGTCTTTCGTATCTGCTTCTAATCCACATGGGGAATGACATGCGGGGGTTCACTGGGAGGGCCTGTGCCTGGGCTGGAGTTGGCCTGTAGCACAGTTCTAAGACAACATGGTGATGACCGCTTACCACCCTGGTCCTGTCCTGTCTTACTCTTCTGGTTTAAAGACCTGATTTAGGATCTTCCTTGAAGGAAACTCTTTCTGGTCCGAGACCCAGGAGTGGCACAGTCTCCATCATAACAGCCTGTCTGGTATGTGCAAGCGTGGATTGGAAGACATAGTACCTTTCAGGGCAAGTCCATTTCCCTCAAAGCACTTCTAACCTGTTTTGGGAAGTAGCATTAACTAGATAGGTAGTGAAGAGTGGACATTGAAGATGAGGATGTTCCTAAATGAGTTTTGAAACCCTGGAGCAGGGGCGGTTCAGGGTCTTTGGAAGAAAATAAACTTGAGGACTTTGGAAAAAAAAATACGGGAAGCAGAAATAAATGCAGGGATGATGCCTCTGAAAGACAGCCACATAGGGTCAGCCTATGCTGAGAATCTCCTCGGCTCCATTCTATTGGACAGCCAACACACCATGGCAGGGCTATGTCCCTGAGGATGAGGTCACGTGGAATACGAGAAGCCAGAGGATGGAGAAGAAGGATGGGGCTTGCCCTTTTATAACAAACCTTTCTGGAGAACTAATTGGTTTCCCCTGAGTGCCTGGTTAATCCCTTTGAGAGAGTAACACCTGCAGCAGATGCATTTGGCTGCCTCTTAACGTCCCTACCCCTTCACACTTTGTTACACGGGGACAAGTGTCCAGGACATGAAACTTTGGGTAGCACTCAAACCATGAGACTCTGTAAATTTGAATTTCAGATAAACAGCAAATGCTGGAGGCAGGACGTGGATGATAGAGCCCTTGTAAGCCTTGGTTCAGGAAGTGGACGCACCTGTAGGGAGCTGGGCCTGAGACCTTTGAGCACTGCGAGACCACTAGAACACATTTGTGCTGGGTTCCTGGTGATGCTATGCTACAATTTCTAGATCCTGTAGCTAGGATTGACAGGAGGACCAGACACATTTGCTTTCCACTTACTAGAACTGGTTGTTTTCCAGTCTCTTAGGAAAACTAACAGATGGTATCAGCTATCAGCTCATCACTGTTTTGTTTTGTTAGGTAGGATGGGCTGGAGAGGGAAGATAATTCTAGTTTCTCCTTTCTCTCTAGTCTGTCTCATTCTTTCCGTGTTTTTCTCACTCCCACCTCCAATTCAGCCTCCCCTAAACCCACCACAAATTACAAATATCCAGTAGGAATGGTAGTCATAGTAACCTTCCTCCTATTCTTTGTCCCTTCAATGAAAATCCCGCAGGATGGGGGCAGATCTGGGCAGCGTTCTTAGAAGAGTGGACTCAACATTTTTGCTAGTTCTCTATGTCTTGGCCTCAGACTCAATGAACTCCAGACAGAAAGAGCAGGATGGAACTCTGTTGGAATCAGAGCTTTAGACCTGTTATCCATTGTAGTAGCACTGGATATTTCCAGAAGGCCCTTAAGTTTGAAAGACAGAAGTTATCCAGTAGAGCTATCCCAGACTCAGCTTTAGCCCTTTTGTGGGAGGAGCTTGTGTTGTTGACTGCTGATCACTCATGGGGGAGGTGTTTCCTTGTTTTTTGCTGCTGCATCTAATTTTTAAAAATTAATCACGGTCGTGATGTTACCAGCAGGTCAACATACTACTTCAAACTGAACAGATGCTACCGCAATGTGCTATGCCTTCAGCATGTCCCTGAAGAGTTCGTGTCAGAAGTTTAGACCCCAGTGTGGGTGTGCTGGTGATAGGATCTTTAATAGGTGGTAATTAAATAACAGCGACACTACCATCAGAAGGGATTGACATAGTTTTACTTTTGTTAGATTTTTTTTTGGTGGGTTTTTGTTTCTTTGTTTGATTGTTTGAGACAGGATTTCTCTGGGTAGCTCTGTTTGTCCTGGAGCTCACTCTGTAGACCAGGTTAGTCTTGAACTCACAGATCCTCCTTCCTCTGTCTCTTGAACGCTGGCATTAAAGGTGTGTGCCACTGGCCTAGCTTGGCATAGTTGTTTCAGGACCATGGTTAGTTCTTGTTAGGGTGATTTATTCCTAAAAGGGCAAACCTGGTCCCTGAATTTCTCTGGCTTCTGAGATCATTCAGTGGCTATTTCCTCTTACAAATGTTCCGTTGTGAAGCATTTACTTTTGCCATGATACAGACAGAAAGCCCTCCCAGAGCCCAGCATGTTCTACTGCCATGCCTTCGAATCTCCTGTCGTTGAGTATTTGGCAAAGGAGCAGAAAACACTACAGGCGGGAGAGAGAACACCACATCCTTTCCTCTTGGACAACATGGAGGGGCCATTTTCCTGTCTTTAGTATTAAAACTTTTAGTCTAAAATGCCATGGCATGTTCCCAAACCACCTGTTGGGATTGCAAATGGACAGAGCTATTCTGGCCCCTGATGGAGAGAGAGTACAGGAAACAACCTTGTGGGGAGTGTTACTAGGAGGCAGGTGAACCTCTTTGGCTGGTGCCAGGAATAGTATGGATTATGATTGGAAGGGGTTATCCCATAGGGTCTGGGCATAGAAGACAAGGGACCCAACAGTCTCTGCTCTCAGACTGTAGCCACAGTCTTCCCCAAGGTGAGATAGGAGGTGGGGGATTGCTTAGCACTGAAGGGTTGCCAGTAATATTTTCTTTCCCACCCCTCCAACTAGGAAGAGAGACAGCCCTATGGGGAAGAGTTCCAGGTACTTCAACTGCATGGTGCACAACACTGGGAAGCACTGGGCAGCTTAGCTCTCTTTGGTCTCAGCTCCTTCCAAGATTGTTTCCATCCCTCTTTCCTCTTTGTTTCTCATTTGTTACTCTTTATGTCTAAGGCAGGCCTTCTGGTGGGGCTCCCAGAAGGGTTGCAGTGGATTAGTCGTAACAGTTTGCTTTAGGAATGAAATGGATTGTTGCTGCATATCTAGGTCTTGGCTAGTGCACAGACCCTCTTTTTATATCTCTTGCAAGGGATGCAGATACAATGTAGACCGAATGGAAATTTGGGAGATTCAGTTCCTATTAGTCAGCATACGAAACTGGCAATTGGAGTGTCTAGACAGCCCTATCGAGTGGATAAGTCCATGGAAAAAGTTAAGTAAGTTCGCCTGTATCATATAGTTTATTATGGATTAATATGCAATTTCTTTTTCTGTTTACAAACACTGGAAATAGGTGTGGATTTCATTTTTTGGGGCACTTCCCAAGGCCTAAGAAGCTCAGGTAGGGGTGGGGGGAATTTCCAAATTAACATCAGAAAATTGGGGCCTGGGAAGATGGCTCAGTAGATAAAATACTTGCTGTGTGAGCATGAAGATGGAAGGTCAGATTCCTACCACCCACAGGAGAGCTAGACCAGTGCCCACCCCCATAATCCCATCACTTGGGATGTGGTTCATCAGACTGGTTCCTGGTACAGCAGGAGATCCTGCCTCAGTAAAAGAATGTGAAAAGTAAGAAAGACATGTGTATACACACACATGCACGTGTACTCCACAATGTGCACCCCCATATAAACACGGATGCTCCCCACAAAAGAAGAAGAAAAGGCAGGGACACCAATGGTCAGTGTAGGGGGCAGTGAGCTCTGCAGGGCCGCCACACAGGGACCCTCTGGGCAACCCGCTCCTGGATCAGGATCTCCAGGTGTTTCCTGCTCTTCCCGTGTCTTGGCTTGCAGTGCAGTTTATCTTCTCAGAGCACTGACGTGGCTAATTGCTTGTAACAAAACTTGGCCTTAGAAATGTCAGGCATAATGGTAAGACGGAGAAGGAGGAAGGGGGAATGAAAACCAACAGGAGGAATCGGCAGAAGCCGCCGTGGCGGGCAGGCTCTGGGCTCTGGGGCCAGCCAAGTTTATTAACTGAGGTGGATTTAGAAGGTCACCACCTTGCACAGCGGACACTCCCGCCTAGTGGCCCCCAGGTAGCAGCTGTCATGAGAACACCATGGAAAGGGCAGAGAAGTGTCAGCAGGCCCCACAGCACTCCCTGGCAGCTCTGAGGCCAGGCCAGGGCCTGCCCTCCACCAAATGCCAGAGTAAAACATTTATTAAGCCAGTTCTTTCTAGTCCACTGGGCCCATCACTGACAGGGGGGCAGCTTGCTTCTGAGGTTCAGCCTTGACTCAGGGAGGCCACAGCCATCGTCTCCACCCCTACCCAGGTTGTTCAGGATGAGGTAGCACTGTCAGTGAGGTAGAGTAGGCTTGACTTTGGGCGTGTACCAGAAACCCCATTTTCACGTCCCTTCCAGCTTTGCTCTGGAGTTTTTTCCCCCTCACAATCCTCCTGAAATTGGACACAACTGGTCTGCATTAAAGCATTAATAATAATGCAGTTGGCTCTGGAATATTTATAATGGTCAGTAGAAAAGACTGGCTAGGGGCATTGCTCCAGGCAGAGTAATTAGGGCTTGCTTCCTCGGTCCATCCTCTGCCCTGCTCCTCAGCCCTTTGCTTGAGCGAGTGTGGATGTTATGGAAGGGACTTAGGGGACAGCCTAGGCCTATTCATTCCCATGTAAAAGTCAATCCTTCTTTTCTTATACTCATTTTTATTTTACATGCATGAATGGTTTGCCTGCTTGTACATATGCTCACACATGCCAAGTGTCCATGGAGGCCAAAAGAGAGGGCTACAGAGTCCCTGGAGCTGGAGCTATGGACAGCTGTTGTCCATCATGTGGATACTGGAAACTGAACCTGAGTTCTCTGCGAGAGCAGCAGGTACACTTAATTGCTGGACCACCTCCCCAGGCTCCAAAGCCAATTCTTGATGATGTCAGTTCTCCCGGTCTTTGCTAAAGCTCTTAGTGCCCCCAAAGTGATATCTGGGACCCACAGCTAAACCCATGGGTCATTTGCTTCAGGTCTGGGGTAGATAGCAGGAACTTTAATCACTGGGCTACCTAGGTCATTCCCACACACACTCCAAGAGCCCCCACCTCGAGACTTCTAGATGACAAGTCATTTCACTTCTCCCTACCTCAGTTTCCTTGCCTGTAAAAGGCTCAGCATGTCACCCACCTCACTGGGCTACTGTGAGGATTCAGAATGCTTATGTACAAAAACATTGAGAGGGGTTTGAGGAGCTGGTTCTGTCAGTAAAGCTAATGCCTTCAGAGCATGAGGGCCTGAGTTTGATGTCCAGAACCTGTGTTAAAGAAGCCTGGGGAGGAGATAGGTCAGCAGTTCAGAATGCCCACTGCTCCGTCAGGACCAGAGTTCAGACATCACCACTCATATCAGATGGTTCACAACTGCCTGTAACTCCAGCTCCAAGGAATCTGATGCGGCATTCTGGCCTGCATGGCCAGCCCCCATTAGACACACTCAGGCATAAAGAGAGAGAAAGAGAGGAAGAGAGAGACAGACAAGAGTATAGAACATGCCTCCTGTGGCTTGGGGACGCTCAGGAAACACTTCTGGAATAAGCATGCCTGTGTTCTAGTGTAGTGGTGAAAGGGTTAAGTGTGTCACCTTGTCTTTCCCACAAAGTCTAATAATAGGATATCTATTACTCAGTGGTCACATCTCTGCACTGGGTCACTCTGTCAACATCTACTCGTTTCATTCTTCCAGAAATCCCAAGCCATGACCTATTAAACACTGAGTGAATGTCATCTACTCAAGGTCACCAAGCTTGTCTTGGGTTTGGGATGTGTGTCCAGAGTTAAGGCAGACTTCTCCTGTGTCTTAGTCAGAGGGATTGGACTTTAGTTCCAGCAGGTCCTGCTCTGGTCTCCTTCATAGGCTGAGGTTCCAAAAGCTCTCATTACTTCTCATCTTCTTAGGCTACTATTGGGAGTCTGTCAATGCCCAGCTTCACACAATGACCCAAAAGCTAAGGGCCACCTTGCTGGTATCTTCAGGAATGATTTAATGTTTGTCTCTAAATCCTGGAACTTATAACACTGTCTAACACAGTAGTTAATATGAATAGTCATTGAATGGATGTATAGATGGATGGATGGAGGATGGATGGATGGATGGATGGATGGATGGATGGATGGATGGATGGATAGATGAATTATGTATCAACCATGCTTTACAGTTTGGTTATTATTTTTACTGTTGCTATACCTAACCAAGCTTTGCCATGACCCATGTGAAGACACAAGGTCAGGATTACCTCTCATTTCCAAACTTCAAATCAGTTTTCAGTAAAAATATATAGAACTAGGTCACAAGGTCCAATATCTCTTTGTTTCAGTTCCTCAAATCAATTCAAACCCCATTAATACTTAATTTAATTCACCGGCTCCTTTTTTCTAGAACATTAACAGATGTGTTATTAAACTGAGGGGTCATCCATAATTGGTCATCTCTCTGTGAATTAAATTTTAAAAAGGAAAAGTAAGACGAAGGAATAATCAGATTTCCTATTTATGCAAGGCAACCAAGTTAAATTATATTTGCTTTCTAAAAATAGATTATTTTCTTAAGAATTAAACATTTGTTTTGATCTTAACCAATACCAATATATTGTATGTAGAATTAACAGATAAATTCTAGGTAATAGTATTATATATTTAATAGATTTAGAACGTACTGAATGATGTTTGAGTGTTAGACACTGAGCTGCATCTTAGTAGGAAACAGAGATGGATGTCTTGAAAGGTACTCAGAAACAATACGAAACAGTGAATCTTGAGGGGAGGGCCAAGCAAACCTGCTTATGGAATTTTGGCTTCAAGGTACCAAATTGAAGCTTTAAGCACTTTGAAGTCTTGGTTTAATAACATGACTGATGTTGGAAAGACTACACTTTATTAATTTTCTACTGTGATAAGCACTTAGAATGGACCTCAATTTCCAACTGACAAAGACTGTGATGGGTGTCCTTGTATCTGTGGCCTTCTGAGACTTCGTCTACCCAAGACTGCTTCATCCTAGAATGGCTGTTTTTCTTGATCGTATTTGATATAGACTACAGGTTCCTAATAAGAGATAACCTCCTTACACACACCTGGGGGAAATATGCCAACGTCTGGAGACATTTTGATTGTCACGGTTGGAGGACATACTATTGGTATCTAATGATCAACAATGTTGCCAAGTATCTTATAGTGTACAGGGCAACTCCTACAATAAAGTCTTATCTGGCCTATCTGTGGTTGTACTCCTTGTTGGGATCTGTTGGTGGGCTTCAGGGATACTGGGAATCTCTAGAAAGAATGTGGCAATTTTCAGGTACATGTGAGACAAATGATAGATTGAATAGTGTCTCTCCCAGATTTGTGTTCAATCAGAATCTTGAATTATTTGGAAGCAGGGTAAGAAGCTATGTGAAGATGGAGAAGGGCAAAGGATCAATTGCTGCTGCCCCGAGCCAAGGAATGTAGGGACCCTCCAGAAGTTAAAGGAGGCAAGGAAGTGTCCTCTCCTAGAGTCTTCAAAGCCAAGGCCCTGCCAGCATATTGATTTTTGCCAGAATTTTGAGAGGATCACTTGTGATAATATTTTCTCCTCTTTTAAAAATGATTTATTTAAGAATTTTGTACAGTGGGTTGTGATATCTGCTTATCACCCCAGCTTTCCCCAGATCCTCCACTCGTTCTTTACCCACCCACCTTTATGTCCTGTCCATCAAGTTGGATTTGCGCTATCCATATATTCTTCAATATGAAGCCTTGGATATGTGGTAGTTGACCTACAAAGACTACACCCTTATTTTATTTTTTTTAGCTTTATTTATTATACAATGCATATACACATGTTTTGTCTGTATGGACACACGTGCTTCATGGGCATGCCTGGTGCCTGAGGTCAAAAGAAAGTTCAGATCTCCTGGAAATGGAGCTATGTGGGTGCTGGGGATGAGATCTGATAACATCAACTAGTGCTCTTAACTGAACCAACTGTCCACTTCCCTTGGGACAAGACTGTTAAAGGAGTCAGACTCTCCCTCTCGCAGCATACATTAAGGGCTAATAGCTCTTAAGTTAGAGGGTGGAAATGTGTGCCTGCTTCCCTCTTCATGCTGAGATTTTGTCTAGCTTGAGCTTATACGGGTCTTGTGTGGATTCAAATGTGAAACTGTCCTGCTGTGTCTGGAAAGCAGTTTTCAGGTCATCCACCACTTCTGACTTCTGTTATTTTTCTGCCTCTTCTTCTGCAATGATCTCTGAGTCTTGAGAGGAGGGAATGAGATGTAGATGCTCTGTTTAGGGCTTAGCATTCCACAGTCTTTTTTTTCCTTCTTTTTTTTTTAATTTATTCTTCTCTTATATATTGCATACCAACCAGTTTCCCTTCCTTCCTCCCCTCCCAGTTTCTCCCCCCAACATCCCATCTTCCCCAGAACCACTCTTCCTCAATTTCCCTTCAGAAAGGAGTGGGCCTCCCAGGAATATCAACTGAACATGGCATAATAAGTTGTAATAAGACTAGGTACATACCCTCAAATCAATGCTGGGCAAGGTAACCCATTAGGAGAAAAGGGATCCCAAGAGCAGGCAAAAGAGTCGAGAGACAGGGCCAACTCCCACTGTTAAGTGTCTCACAAGAACACCAAGATATATACCTTGATGTATAAGTGGAGGACCTAGTTCAAACCTATACAGTCTCCCTGATTGTCAATTCCTGTGAGCCCCATTTGGTTGATTCTGTGGGCTGTGTTCTTAGGGTGTTCTTGACCCCTCGGTCTCCTACGATCCTTCCTCCCTCTCTTCCACAGGATTCCCTGAGCTGCACCAATTTTTGGCTGCGGGTCTCTGCATCTGCTCCTTTCAGTTGCTAGAGGAAGTCTTTCTGATGACAGTTATTTTTGGCTCCAATCTATGCATAGAATATAGCAGAATATCCTTAGGAATCAGCTGTTAAGTTGATCTGTGATGGCCTTTGCTTATGACTGTCTTTGCCGTTATATAGATTCTGCTAGAGCAGAATAGAAATTCAAAGACAGAAGATATAGCTCAAATCTCAATGGAAGGGGCTGCATGCAACTTCAGAGTCATATATTAAAATCACAACAGGGAGGATGCTGTCAGGAGCCTCTTCTAAGATGAGACTCGTTAATGCGAGAGATGATGTCTTGATACTATTTGAAGCTCTTGATCAGTTTGTTATTGAAGATTCATCTTTCTTTCATGTAACCACGAAATCTATCCCACCCTTTTCTTTGTTTAAGCCAGAATGAATTGAGTTTCTGTCACTCAACAGCAACCAAAAGAGATACTGGAGAAATGCCCTCAACCATGCCTTGGAAAAATGAAAAATAACTCTGTAAGTGGCTATATCATAATTACATTGTAATCTACCATACAGAGCTGGGGTGTCACGTTTTTCATACTGATCCATTTGATTCACTTTCTCTCTCTTTCTCTGTGTGTGTGTGTGTGTGTGTGCGTGCGCGGGCGCACTTGTTGTGTGGCGTGTATGTGGAGGTCAGAGAGACTGACTTTTGCATGTCTTCCTTAATCATCTCTCCACATTTTTTTTGGGGGGGGGAGGAGCCTGAATCACACACTTGCGGTCAAACTGGCTATCTAGTGAACTCCCTGGTTCTGTCTGTCTCCATGCCACCAATTACTGGAGTTACCGGCACATACTGCTATGCCCAGGTGTTATGTGAGTGCTGTTGATCCAAACTCAAGTCTTCATGCATACCCAGTGACCACTTTCCACATGATCCATCTCCTCAGCTTGATCATTTTGGTTTGATAGGTATCCCCTTCTCAGCTTACACACCACATGCAATCCTGGGATGAGTTTCTCACCTTGTGTTCCATGCATTTTCATAATCAAGCAGTTTAGGTCTTCTGCCTGGTCCCTCTGGCATGGTGAGGTGGAAATAGCAACATCGTGTAAGGAGGAACTAAACTGGCCATATGTAACACACTGGACTATTCCTCTATTCTTTTTTAACGTGAGGCTGTGTGGTACTCTCACATATCCAGGGGGAAAAGGAGTAACCACAGAGCGTTAGCCACTGCCTGATGCCCCTCAACCCCACACAAAACACACACTGTTCGGAAGAATGACCTTTAGACTCTGAGTAAGCCAAAGGGAGGGGCCAGCAGGTATAGTAAGCTTGCGACCTAATAAGATAATCTCCACACCCTTCTTTGGACGCAGGAAGAATTCCATGGCAGACTAAAATTATCACTGAGCTGAACAAACCCCGCAAGGATGTGGATTTCAATCATGTCTGAAAGAGTGGGAGGGAGGGGGCAATGTGTGGGAGGAGGGGGAGGAAAATGGGAAATGGGGAGGAGGCGGAAATTTTTTTTTCAACAACTAAAAAAAAAAATAAAGAAAAAAAAAACCCCTCTAAAACTATCAAGGCAGAGACGCCCATTTCAGAAGACACAACTCCCTGCAGAGTCACCCATGATGAAAATCTCTACTGTGGTGGTTTTAGAAACATGGCCCTCAAGTTCTCTGATGCTCCTTCAGCTGAGGAAAAAGCCTGCCTCCTCTCCTTGAGTCTGTGTTCTATAACTGACTGACTAATAAAACATGGCAAAACAGACACCATAGCAATTTCTCACCCCACAGCTTTAACAGCTCGGCAGCTGCCACTTTCTTCCCTTGCAGCTCATGTTCTTGGAAGCCAGCTATCATACTGGAAGGAATCGGGACTGCCCAAGGAGAAGACCCCACTGAGCTTCTAACCCATCAGCACCAATGTACCATCCACGTGATTCCGCCATGTTGGAAGTGAATTTTTGGATTCACCAGCACCCTAGGCTTAGATGGGAGTGCTGGAACATCCTCTCTGTAAGACTGGCTTATGTTGCAGCTTAATAAACTGAATAAATGTTTGTTTTTGGATATATGGTGCTTTCAAGTCACTGGTTTGGCATGATATGTTGACAGCAATAAATGACTAGACCAGTCCCTGTCCAGCACACTCCCAATTGTAAAATATACCAACATTTCCTTGGGGGTGGAGATGCGGGTACCAGGAAATCCCAACCTTGGTGATTCTCATACTTGACCTGAGAGGCCTTGAAAATACAAACTACCTGATTGTTTCAGTGATTCCATCGTAGGCTCTAGAACCTGCCCTTTTGAGGCATTGTTTAGTAATACTTACTTCTAGTTGTCTGAATGAGAACGGCCCCCATAGGTCCATAAGTTGGACAGCTTGGTCACCAGACAGTGGTGCTATTTGAAGAGATTAGAAGGGTGGCCTTTTTGGAGGAAGTGTGTCACTGGGGGTGGGCTTTGAGGTTTTCAAAAGCCCAAGCTAGGCCCAGTTGATGTGGGATTCCCCTCTGTATGCTGTGAATATGTTTTATTGTTATTAGTTAATAAAAACTGTTTTTGGCCTATGGCAGGGCAGAATAAAGCCAGGCTGGAGGAGATATATATATAGAGAGAGAGTAGGTGGAGTCAAGGAGACACCATGTAGAGCTGCTGAAGAAGGAAGACACTGAGCCTTACCAGGAGGCCACAACCCTGTGGTGATACAAAGATTTAATTTAAGATGCAAGAGCTAGCTAGAAATACGCCTGAGTCATCGGTCGAGCAGTGTTGTAATTAATATAGTTTCCTTGTGATTTTCTAGGTCTGAGTGGCCAGGAAATGAACGAACAGTCCCCAATTACACCAAGTGGCTCTCTCTTCCTGTTGTCTGTGGATCTGGATGCAGAACTGTTAGTTCCTTCTCCAGCACCATGTCTGCTTGCATGCCACCATGTTCAATTCCCTGATAACAATGGACTAAACCTCAGAAACCGAAGCCAGCTCCAATTAAATGCTTTCTCATGTCAGAGATGCTCTGGTCATAGTGTTCCTTCACAGCAATAGAACTCCAGCTAAGACATTAGTCTAATATGAAAGCAAGCTTTGGGGAAATCACAGCTATTCTTCAGATTTGCTTCTCTACCACTTTTTTTTTTTTTTTTTTTTTTTTTACCATTCTGTAGCCTAAAAGAGACTGCTAACCAGCGTTCTACAAGGAGGAGTAAAACAATACTCTAACCTTAGTCATATGAACCAAAGTTCTGTGTGTCTGGAAGTGAGAGGCAGAAGAACTTCCTTCCCATAAGGAATGTTCTCAGCTGGCAACCAGGGACACTGCCCTGTGTCCTCCCAACTGACCCATTCTCTGTGGGAGCATAACACAACAGTAGGAGTCTTCCTAGCAAGGGGACAGGCCTAGGTTCAAATCTTTACTTTAGCAAACAGCTCCATCTTTTCAAGACTCCACTTTCTCATCAGTGAGGTGATGGTCGCCATGCTATATTAATAGGCTGTGAGGTTTAAGTGACTAATACATTTTGCAAGAACCTCCTACAACTCTGGGCGTATGGCATGAGCTCAGTAAATATTGTGACTTAACACTTGTCCAATAAAAATAACAGAGAGGGGCAAAGATGTGTCTCATTACCAGAACGTATACCGGGAAAGAGGGGAGCGGACAAATTCTGTGATGACCACACTCTGATGGAAGCTAGAGACAGATCTCAGGGCACATCTTTACAAACTTGGATTCCTGGGCCCCGGTCTCGCTGATTCTGGATCGGGAGATGTGTATAAACTGAAAATTTGGGCAACATTTCTGAGATCGGGTACCTAGTGAAACACGAATTCTTTGCTCCTGAACATGCTGAATCCTTCAAACATCAAAATAATTTGCAAGATGCTGTTTTGGTTCATTAGCTCTCCACACGTTTGACACATCACACCTGGGGAATGTAGCTTCTGTGCACTTGATAAACTAGAGTCACCGAGGTCACCACGGGCCAGACCAGCTCCTAGCTTCCAAAGTGGATGCAATTCCATTCTGTCAGGAGAAAGCTTCTGAAGAGGGGTGAAGCCCAGCCACTTGGGCTGCTCTGATCTCTTCCATAAGTTTCTTATTTGCTTCTTCTGGACCCGACCCAGCTTGTGCCTGCAGAATGAAAGCTGCCACTCACAGAGATTTTAACTAATCATTCTCCTTCTTTCCTCCCCCCTCCTTTTGGGTCAGACTCCCTAGTGTCTGTTACGTTGACAGCTCTCTGGGGAGTCTTCTGTTCCAAGGAGGTGAAAAATTGTACCCACAAAAAGAGTTTCCCCCATCCGATCAATTCTCTCTCACAACTTTATTGATTAACTGATGGAACATTTTTTCATTTATTAATTATGAAGCTGTTTCTGTGATTTCTTAATGTTAACTATTGTGATTTTCTTTTGAATACTGAGTTAACACTGACTAACTTTCTCAAGCTGCTTAACAGGCTTTGCAGCCCTAACTCAGGGACGTGGCACCCTGATAGAGGACACCCTGAAGTGTCTATAAGCACAGGCAAGGGTCTAGACCTTCATTTTGGGTTGATTAATTGATGGCTTGGAAAAGAGAATATGGCTTGTCCTCTTTGATATGTGCTAGCATCAAAATAGCATCCCAGGGTGATGTTTAGGTGAGTGGTAGCTAATTAATTAATTGCTACCCAGTTGAAAACCATGTTTGACCCAGGTAAATCTTTCAGTTATTAAAATCGATTTTGGCAACGGGCTATGCAAAGGGATTTGGAATACAGACAGGAATCTTGGCTGGCTCTTCCTCTCGGCTCCCTACTCTGCTTCCCCCTCTTCTTGCTGACTCTGGCAGGAACAGGTGTGTGTTAGAACTTCACTCAGCAGAGTGTGTCAGAGCTCCCTGGCCTATAGGTGCTTTTTCCATGGCCCAGGCTGGTGTCCTTTACTCTTAAGCTACTCAGCAGAGAACATTCGGACTGTGGACATTCCTGCTGGATGGATTTCCATGGCCTCCCATGGAGGAAGGCTAAGCTGTTCAGGAGTGAGTCAGCCTGACTAAGAGACCAGATTCTTGCTCTCCAACTCCCCAGAAGCATCTCCAGCCCTGCCTCTCACTACACACATTCTAGAGTACATTTATGACAAAGGACCCCAATCCTGGATGAAGGAAAGGATGAATCTAGTCACTTCGTCCCTCAAATATCCCGAGATTGCTTTGAGTCGACCAACCGGTGTGGGCATGACCATGAACAAAGACCTATCCCGATCCTCAGGGTGATTTCACTGGATTGAAACATTCTTCTTACAATTCTAGAAGAACTGGGTCATCTTCCAGAGGAAAACTGGGTGTGGAGAGAGTGATCAAGACCAAGAAATGGCCACCTAAGCTCTAGTACTCCAGACGAAAATGGGTTTGGTCCCAGACTGCCACATTGAAGAGGAGACGATTTTTCATATGAACAAGGACAGGAAGAAATGGATGGGATGAATGGGATGGATGTGATGAATGGGATCACAGAGTGAGTGGGATTATGGGATGTGAATGAGGCCAGTGAAAAGGAAGAGAATGAGAGACAAAGGAGGAGCAGAACTGTAGGGGCTCCCAGGAGAGCTCACTGCAAAGTCTGTGGTAGAATTCTGCCCAGGTAAGGTTCAAGGGGCTGGGGCCGCAGAAGCCTGGGTTTTCAAACCGTTCAATGAACTATCAGAAGCTTAACACTTGTATTTGGTGTAGGAAGATAAACGTGCAGAGAGAAGGCCAGCTTTGAGATGGGGCCATAGAGTCAAACTGGGTTCTCCAGAAACGAATCAGCTTTTCCACAGAAGGGACAAAGGGAGCTTAGGTTATATGAAAGTCACTGATGTCTTCAAGAAAAAGGCACCCTGGGCTCTTAAATTGGGCTTTCACAAGTTTTGCTTCCTGTGTTAAGGAAGAAGAGATATGAATAAGAAGGTGTCTTGGCAAAATTCACAAGTAAAGACATATAGTGTTTCCCTCAACTGCCAGCCAACCAGCTCCTGCCACCAACATACATAAGTCCCTGGCAAATTTGTAGAACAAGTTACCAGAAGGAGGACTGGAAGCTTTTGAAGAGGAATGCAGTAGGTCAGGCATAATGGTGCATGCCTTTAATTCCAGAACTTGGGGGAAGAGTTGGAGGTCTA
>NC_022020.1:49700161-49701069 GCF_000317375.1 Microtus ochrogaster
ACCAAAAAGTCATATTTCCATAGGGTGCCAAAGTTACAACTCAGATTTCTTTTCCACCCTTAATCTTGAAACAGAGAAACCTAAAAATAATAAGAAAAACAATACTGTTGTTAGATAGATCTGTGGTAACTCAAGGAAGCTCTTGCCGCAGATCTTGCTAGCTAAAGTATTGTCTTCCTTCTTTTGTTGTCTTGACTGTGTTCTGTAAGTCACACTGCAGTGTTCCAACATGATGGTGATGGTCCTGTCAGGCCTAGAGGAAATATTTGTGCTATATGGTGCTTTATGTTAATACAGAAAAACTGGATCATACAAATCCCCTTCCTTTACTAAGTAATCTTCCTATACATCTCAACTTTCTGTTTATGCGTTGAGCTTAATAACAGCCATTATACTTTTTTATCATTTATTTCTGTGTCTGTTACAATGAATTAGATTTTTATAAAAAAATAGTCTTTTTTTTTTTTTACCAACAAAGTCACCCGTCCCTCACCTGTTCATGACCATTTGATAACTTACATCGATGCTTATTTTTTGATTAAGGATAGTAGAAACCAAATGACCATAGGGCATCCAACCCCAGCTGATATATCTACACCACAATGCCCACACCTAAGGCTCAGAGAGCAAGGACAAAGGGGACAGAAAGATTGGAAACGCCAGAAGGCCAGGACTTCTGCTGTGGGATGTGACAGGGGTGCTACACTCATTCAGTTGCAACAGTCTGGCTGCCTAAGCAAACCCTGCATAATGACAATAGCCATTGGCACGCAAAGGTGGAAAGTGAGATCTTACAAAACCCTAAAACCTAGATGCCCTTCAATGGAAGAATGGATGAAGAAAGTATGGAATATATACATATTAGAGTATTACTCAGCAGTAAAAAACAAGGAATTCTTGAAGTTTGC
>NC_022020.1:49701417-49725972 GCF_000317375.1 Microtus ochrogaster
TGTAGGGGCTCCCAGGAGAGCTCACTGCAAAGTCTGTGGTAGAATTCTGCCCAGGTAAGGTTCAAGGGGCTGGGGCCGCAGAAGCCTGGGTTTTCAAACCGTTCAATGAACTATCAGAAGCTTAACACTTGTATTTGGTGTAGGAAGATAAACGTGCAGAGAGAAGGCCAGCTTTGAGATGGGGCCATAGAGTCAAACTGGGTTCTCCAGAAACGAATCAGCTTTTCCACAGAAGGGACAAAGGGAGCTTAGGTTATATGAAAGTCACTGATGTCTTCAAGAAAAAGGCACCCTGGGCTCTTAAATTGGGCTTTCACAAGTTTTGCTTCCTGTGTTAAGGAAGAAGAGATATGAATAAGAAGGTGTCTTGGCAAAATTCACAAGTAAAGACATATAGTGTTTCCCTCAACTGCCAGCCAACCAGCTCCTGCCACCAACATACATAAGTCCCTGGCAAATTTGTAGAACAAGTTACCAGAAGGAGGACTGGAAGCTTTTGAAGAGGAATGCAGTAGGTCAGGCATAATGGTGCATGCCTTTAATTCCAGAACTTGGGGGAAGAGTTGGAGGTCTACACAGCCAGTTCCAGGACATCAAAGGTTACACAGAGACCCTGTCTTGGAAACAACAATAAAACAAAATAAAACAAACAAAACAAAGAAATGAGAGAGATAGAGGAGCAAGAGAGAGAGAGACTAAAGAATCCAGCTTTCCTTAGTGGGCAGCACAGCATTGTTAACAATAAAGCAAGTTAGCATATTATCTTCCTGATAGGGCTCTAGACTCTAAGCACGTCTTAATGACAGACCATCTACATCCCAACAAAGCAACTGCAGCCTGCTGTTCTAATTAGTTGAATTTGTGCATTGCTTTTGAACAATCATCAATGAGCATTCTTTCCTACTGCAAGAATCTAGGCTGCTAAGACAAGATGAAGTTGGGTTTACAACTCTGCCCCCAACCAGTGTTGTTCAACGTTTTTTCTGAAAAAGTGAACGAAAAAAAAAAAAGAAGACATGGTTATCAGATTTCTCAGTATGACTCATGTCTGTGAGAGATAGATAACACAGCAAAAGAACAAATCAATATTCAAAGTTATTCTGTTAGGTTGGTATATGGAAATGAGCCAAGAGTATAACAGGAATAAACATAATGTCTGAGTTTAAGTTAAATAAAATCAATCACAATGACATGGCTTGTGGGACTGTGGTTTAGGTTGTAGTTAATATTGAAAAAAAGCTGTTGGGAGCTTTTTATGCTTAGAAGCCTAAGAAAAGAAGCATCAGAATGAGGAAGTTGATTGCAGTATCAGATCTATCTTGCTTCACCCTCCAGTAGCAGATAAAAGTTCCAGCATAAGTAATTAATCTGTATTACGACTCCAGAAACCCCCTTCTGTGTGTGAAGGAGGAGTGGCAGACGCCATCATGTCAATAACCATGCGGGTAATACAGTCCAGTGCAGAGTGTGGACATGGTGGCTTTTATACTTGAAATCCCATGAGTTATTGGCTGAAGGCTTCCCTGTGGAGTGAAAGTCCACTGGTCTCTGGCAACAAGACAGGCTTTGGATAGCACACACAGGTACCCACAAACTGGAGTCTGGCAGACATCAGTGTGATGAGGCTCAAAGGGATATGAGTACCAGTAATATCTGACATTGTCTAAGAATTACAGAATGAACGTACATCCATCCTGCTATCCAGCCATTATCTGCAGGACTCTGACTCTGGATGCTACAAGCAAGAAGAATCTTGAAAATCCTGAGTGTTTCTCATCATAGGGGAACAGTCAATAAGGATGTTGATGATCACATTATTTGAAAATGTGATTTAAAGGCTTCTGTTTGAAAGTGGAAGACGTATGAATATCTGTAATCTTGGGTGTCTAACAGATTTCTCCAACTGAATAGGTCTGAATGGTAACTCATTCCCCCCCCCCTTAAAAACTAGAAGACTACAGCTGAAAAAACTGTGGACAAATACACAAAATACCATATGACACTGATGTATGTTCCCAATCTAAGATTCTTTTCCAGACTCTAGAATCTAGAGGGATGGTAGGAAAGAGAAGCACAACATGTATAACGACCAAAATCTAAATGCCAAAAATTTTAACATATATATGCTAAATATGTATACACACCTACACATACATACACACATACACAGAAATGAGTTTGAACAATGAGGACACTAAGAGAGACATACATGGATCTAATCTACATGGGAAGTAGAAAGAGACAAGATCTCCTGAGTAAACTGGGAGCATGGGGACCATGGGAGAGGGTTGAAGGGGAGGGGAGAGGAAGGAAGGGGAGCAGAGAAAAATGTATATCTCAATAAAATCAATTTAAGAAAAGAAATGAGTTTGAAGTTGTTGGGGGAGTTGTCTTGTTTGGTTTTTGAGACAGACTCTTGAATATCTCAGGCGGCCCTCAGACTCGCTACGTAGCTGAAAATGGCCACGACTCCCTATGCAGATCTAAGGCATTGGAGTTAGAGTTTGAAGCAAGGTGGAAAATATTGATTACGCAAATATTTTAGGATAAGTTTCATTTCTAGAAAGTGGGGCAAAGAGGATAGACCAGTTCTCCACTTCTCTTTCTAAGTGATTGCCATTAAAGAGTTCGGCATTTTTAACAGGGCAGTCTGGGTCCCGTGAGACACTCACCGGTGGGTGGGTGACAGTACTGAACAAGTCTTTTCTAGATGCAAAGCACATTTTCAGAGAATGCAATTGTCCTGAAAGTCATTATGAACAATGCGTTACAAATGAACTTGGATTCTAAGAAGTAGGGAGCTTCAGTTTCAAGGTAAGAAGTGGAGATTGCAGCTCCTATTTTTTTCATGTGTCCTTTTGGTCATTTCCCTTCTGCCATGAACTGTTCCCTCTTTCCTGGCATCTCCCACCTCCTGTCTACCCTTGATGTAAGAGCCTCCATCCCCAAGTGTCACCATTGGAGAACCAATAGCTCTGAAAGTTCCTTGGGAGAAAGAATCCGTCTCGGGGGGGGGGGGGAGTTAAACCCTGATAGCTTTGCCACTGACCAACTCAGCAGACTTTCAGGGAATGGAAGATTTTTCACCATCAATTTGGATGGATGTCAAACATACACATCTGTATGTTTGTGAGGGCATTTCCATAGATGTTTAACTTAGGGAGCAAGGTCACCTTAAATGTGGACAGCAACGTCCATGGACTGACCTCTGGGGCGACTAAAGAGGGACAAAGGAGGAATGAGCCTAGCATGCTTATCCTCCCTTCTCTTCCCTTGTCTGCGGAAATGTGAAGCGCCCCAGCCGCCCTCTCCAGTCCCCAGGAACTCTTCTCTGCCTTCCCTGCCACGATAAACTGTGCCCTGAGACCTTGAGCCTTAAATACCCTTTTTCCCTCTTCAGTGCTAGGTACCTGGTTACAACAGTGAAAAAACTAATAGTACAGAAAACAAGACATATACACTTAAAAACAATCTGGAATAAAGAACCTGGTTAAATACAGAAGGCGAACCCAGGCAAAAAGCCTCAGGGAAACTCTGAGGAGTCAGCATTTTCAGGGCAAGGAGTGAACTGGAGAAAATGGATGGAACGGCTCTAGGGAAAACGTCACGTGATGGCAATGTTCCTTCTGTTTCTATTGTGGGGAATAATTTGAGGAGTATGTCTACCCCCTGTGAACTGTAGGTATTAAGCTTCAATGCGGCAGGCCACAGAAAGATGAAGTGTTAAGTTTAGGTGAAGTAGGAAAGAAAAAGAGGTTGGACAGAAAGAACCTCGGAGGCCACTTAGCCTTTGAACAGATGCTTATGGACTTTAAATTTAGGCCTAGAATGTCATCCACAGCAGTCTATCCAGACAGAAAAGGCTTGTCAGGTCTCTGGTGTGTGGCGACTCATGGATTGAGATAGGGGCCTGCGAGGGAACTCACTGAGGGGAGGGAGAGTTGGCATGTTAGACCCCCTGAGAAGTCCCCAGACCCACTGAGAAGTCCCCTCCCTGGAGCCTCGAGCCTTAGGGGCATCCTGAACCCAGAATGTTGGTTGGATCACAGAACAGACGCCTGGAGTAAGAAACAGGACTCAGAGGGAATGGTAGGTTACAGCTGAAAAACATGGTATACTCTGTGACCTACCTTTCCATTTCTGTGAATTTTACTCAGCAGCTATTCCCAAGAATGCTCACTGCTTTGTTGTTAGTAACAGCGAAAGGCTGGAAATAGCCTAAAATAAAGTTGATCAAGAGAGACGATTAAAGTAAATCATGGGGCACTTACAGAGTGGAGAACTAAAGCACCCGACTTTCCCCACACTGACCTGAAACACGTCAACATGTGTTTTCCTCAAAGTGGGTAAAGAAGAAAATGGAATGGATGCTTTCTGTAAGTGTGTCCAGAGTCCCTAGCAAAGGACAGTTGGGTAGCGGCTGGGTGTTAGGGTGGGAAGACAATGTTTACCAACATATCCCTTTGAATGTGGCAGGTTTGTAACATATATTAACACGGGTTCAGAGAGAGGACGAGTGATGATGGCACATTCTGCCGGAAGACATTCTGAAGTCTGGAAAAATATTTTAAGTGTCCAATTGTTGCAAAAGATCAGTGTGAGTTGGGCTGTGTCAGAATCAACCAGAACCTTTTTTTAAAGATTTGTGGGACTGGACAGGGACTCAGGGAGACAAGCACTTGCTGTGCAAGCCTGGTGTCTTGAGTTTGTTCCCCAGGTCATGGAATCCCAGTCCTGGATAGGCAGAGGCAGCGAGCATGCTGGGGCTTGTTGCCATCTGGTCCAGCTGAGTAGGTGAACCCCAGACTCACCGAGTGTCTTAGTTAGGATTTTCTGTTGCTGGGAAGAGATTCCATGACCATGGCAACTCTTCTAAAGAAAGCGTTTAATTGGGGTGGCTTACAGTTTCAGAGGTTCAGTCCATTAGCATCATGATGGGGAGCATGGTGGCATGCAGGCAGATGGGGTGCTGGAGCTGAGAGGGCTACATCTTGCAGGCAATAAGAAGTCAACTGACTCACTGGGCAGTGTTCCCAGCATAGGAACCCTCAAAACCTACCCTCAGAGTGAATGTTCCCTCCAACTTCCTTCCAACATACCTACTCCAACAAAGTCTCACCTCTTAATAGTGCCAATCCCTCTGAGATTATGGGGGCCAATTACATTCAGACTACCACAGTGAGAGTCCGGAAGCAGAAAGTATAGAAAGTGAGTCCACACTATCAAGCCTCAAGCCAGCCCCAGTGACCCATTTCCTAAAGGCTCAATTGTTTCCAAACAACACCAATGACTGGGGACCAACTGTTCAAATACATGAGCCTGTGGGAAACATTTCACATTCAGACCATAACTGTCCCCAGTGCAAGGTTCAGAGATCTAAGATTTGGGCAAGTGACCGGACCATCATCAATGGATTATTACACCATCAAGGAATCATAATCTGAAAAGATTATTGGGAAGAGGTAAAAACTACCATTGGGAGGTAACTGGTGGCATTTGGGGCATGACTTGGAAGCATGGCTCTTTTTCCAGTTCATTCTCTCCCCTCCTCTGTTCTTCTCCCCCCACATCTGAATCTCAGCCAATAAATCTCCCCCCTCCTGCCTTCATCTGTCTCCCTGGCTATCATGGAGTGAGTAACCATGGTGTCACACCTCAACGCTAGTCTACAGTTACGAAGCCAAGAGATGGTGGGCTGACGCTTATGAAGTCATGCTGAAGTAGAGCTTTCTTTCTTTAAGTCGTCCTCCACTTTGATGAAAAGCAAAGACATGCGCGGAGTGCCCATCTGTTATTATGCCTGTCCTCTTCATGGTCACGCAATCGCGGCCTCTCAGGGAAATAGATCTCTCTGAGAGCAAAAAGATGGTTGTAGGAGGAGCCCGAAACTGAGTGAGTAGATGTCTCCCTATGCGTTTATTGAAGTCTAGCTTCAAACTGCCCAAGGAGCTTGACTAAAATGTGAGTCTAGCCTGGAATCTGTTTCCTGCAAGGATTATGATCCTGTTTCTGCTCAGCTCACTCAAATCTGTGCAAACATTTAGTGCTCAATCTCCCTCGAAGTACAGCACATCAGACTTTCAGTGGCATTCCTTGGCCTTTGCACCGAGTCACACTAGTGGGAGAAACAGACTGGTTCTCATCTGGGGGTACAGGGGAGTTCTGAGGCTTTTGTCCTCCCCATGGGGCTCCTGACAAGATTGGTTTTCTAGGGGTGCAGAATGGAAGCTGGAGATGTTTGTTTGATCTCTTCCCCCATCTGCCTAACTCCGCTAATGATTACAGAAGCATACTCCCAGCGCATTCAGCGGGGTTGCACTCCTGAAGAATCATTCCAATTTCTCATTATGCCTGGTAGGTTGGCGAGAGTCTCCGCAGATGGAAAGCTGCATCTGAGGAAGTCTAGAGGCTCACCTTAGCCTTTGTCTTAAGCAAGACTGCATTTCCTCAGAGCCCAAGCTACTGAATTCCTTCAGATCAAGAATTTGTAGGAAAGACATCGTGCAGGGCGTGGCTCATGCTGGGAGTTATGTTTTAAACCAATATTTATTTCTTTGGACCTGGTGGTAAATGCCTATAATTTCAGAATTTGAAAAGCTGAGCCAGAGGTTTGTGAGTTTAAGGCCAAGCTGAGCTACATTGCAGAGTTTGAGGCCAGTCTCTCTCTAGGAGCTCCCTCTCCCTCTTTCTGCCCCTCTTTCCCACTCTCCCTCTCTCCTTCCCTCACTCCCTTGTGTGTGTATGTGTGTCTGTCTGTCTGTGTCTCTCTGTGTGTTGTGAAATTCTTATTTCTGTTGTAGCACTGGCTGAAGGAGGTGGATCAATGGCCAAGTAGCTCTATAACCCGATACTACACCCAAATGTGAATTTCAGATCGTATTTTTCCCCACGGCTCTTCGGGTTAGTTTTTCTCATATTTTCTTCCTCCAGAATGTGAACATTACAGCCTTCATTTCCATGCATGTAGGTATTTTGCCTATATATGTCTCTGTAGCACCATGTGCATGTAGTAACCATAGAAGCCAGAAGAGGTCATGGGATGACCTGGAATTACAGTTCCAGACAAGTGTAACAAAGGGTCTGCTGGGAATCAAGGCCAGGTGCTCTAGAAGAGCTGCCAGTGATCTTAACTGCTGAGCCATCTCTTCTGCTCCGAATGGCATGTTCTTGCAACCTGTTTCTGAAATGAGAACCAGAGGAAAAACAAGAATAAATGCAGGCAGATCGATGAAGCACTCAGCCATGAGAAGCCAGACAGGGGTCTTTCCAAAGATTGGAGGATTGATGTAAGCAGGGACTGAGCAAGTCCTTGGTGGGTTTGTCCTAACTCCTTTTCAGAAATGAAAAGAAACTGAAATCTGGAGAGACCACGGGAGTGGTATATGACTCATCAATGCTCAGAACCCAGCTGTTTTGATCTGGCCAGTTGGGGCAGCATCAGGAAGAAATAACTTGGCACAAGGGACAGGAAAGTAGAGCATAAGAAGTTAATGCTGAGTGTGGTACCCTGTCAAATGTGTCCCTAGGAGTTTTGAAATGTAATTCCTAAAGAAAAAGAAACCACTACACATGTGGGTTGGTTTCTTGTGAGGGACAGCAAGCTAAACAAAAGCTAAGCAGTTTGACAAGGCAAACAAGTCTCTCCTGGATCCTGTGGGTCAGGGGAACATTGTTAGGCTTGAGATGCCTTACAAGACTAAAGCCAAGAACTCCACTGGGGCTGTGGTCCCACCTGAAGTTCATCTAGGGCAAGGCCAAGATACAGTTCTTTGCGGGCTATTGGACCGGGACCTCTCAGGTCATTGATGGCTGATGGCCAGTGGTCCTCTATTTTTTTGCTGTGGGGATTTCAACACAGAGCAAATAACAACGTGGCAGTGAGTTTTCCTCACAGCACAAGAAAAAGCAAAATATAGGCAATTTACATCCCCAGTTGGGAGGCATCGTCTGATCAACTCTGCTGTACTCTGTTCTCTAGAATCAAGTGACTAAATCCAGCCCACACTCAAGGGGCAGGGGAGGCACCAGGGCATGAATACTAAGACGTATATAACATTGGAGGCTATTCTTGAGACCTCCTATGAGCAACTCATATTTTCAGTAGAAAATACAGATAGACTGGATGCGGCAATTTTGCACCAAAGGTCTTAATGACTTCCGTATTATTCATAGATAAATGTACTTAAAAAGAATTTTTTAAACTATGTATCTTCTTGGGTTATATGTCCTGGTCTCCCAGAAGTACACCACAAATTGGTATCAATAAATGGTATTCTATACCATGGGTAGAACTGACTATTATCTGAGACAAATAGGTCAAATGCACAGCAGAAGGTCAACTTGGTGCTACAGGGAGTAGTGCTCACTGGAGCAAAAAAGGACTTTACCTCAAGTGCATATAGAATACCTTGGTGTGGCCGAGGAATTCCAGCAAGGCAGGAAACGGTTTCCCACTCAACAGTATGTAATAACAGCAGCTTAGAGACACCTTTATAGGTCACATGTAAAATAGCAGTGCCAGCTGTGCTGAACTCATGGCCTGGTCATCACTAGTCATACAAATATTTTAATCACATCAAGTGTGTAACTCAAAATCTCAGGGTTCAAAAGTGAGACTTGTGGTTCAGTAAGTCGGGGGGGGGGGACTCCTTGCTTAGCATGGGGAAGGTCCCGGGTTCAATTCCTGACACTAAAAGAAAAAGGGGAATAGTATGACACAAATATATAAGCATTGACTACCGTAGAAATGAAGTCTCAAAGCCAATTCACTGGGGTGAAGATAAGAAAAGTCAGTGCCTGCTACGATTCCCAGCCTTGGCAGCATTTTGGAGTGTTCTGCTCCCAGAGGGTCTAGTTTAATGCTGGTTTGAGGTGGTGTTTCAGAAGCTCCCCAGGTGATTCTGGTATGCAGCCATAGCTGGGAACCACTGAGCTAACTGCAAAGCATTGGCTTGGTCAGGTGTGCAGGGGCTTGAGCAGAGGGAGCTAAACTTCACCTTGCTTCCCTGTGTAGGTTCCTAAGTCTGAGGAGTCAAGGGAAAATGCTACAGAGGAATCTCAGGAGTGGTGTGGGAGGTCCTTCTGTCTATGTGTTGCTCTTATTGGTTAATGAATAAAGAAACTGCCTTGGCCTGATAGGGCTGAGTAGAGTAGGCATAGGAAACTAAACTGGATGCTGGGAGAAAGAAGGCAGAGTCAGGAGAAGCCATGTAGCCCTGCCAGAGACAGACGCTGAAACTTTACCTGGTAAGCCACAGTCTCTTGGCGATACACAGATTAATGGAGATGGGTAAATATGCTAGAGTCATTGGCCGAGGAGTGTTTTAAATAATATAGTTTCTGTGTGATTATTTCGGGTCTGAGCGGCTGGGCAGCTGGGGAAAAAAAAACAAACAAAGAGCTTCTTACCACACAGAAGAACAGAAGGACAGACTTCCTCACACCGGTGCCTCCAGGAACACTTTCTAACATCCTAGTTTCACTCCCTCAATAATTAGACACCAAAGTTAAAGCCATTCCAGGAAGGTAAATGTTCTACCCTGTGTTCACACGTGAGTTAGTCTGTTTGCACTGCTATAGCAGAATGCCATGGATTGGGTTCGTTTTTCAACATTTCCGAAAGCAGTGAAGTCCATGACCAAGGCTCTATTGGAAAAGGGAATGGCTGTCTGGTGAGGGCTGCTCTCTACCTTCAAGATGGTTTCTCAATGCTGTGTCCTCTAGAAAGGAGAGGCATTGTGTCTTCACAAGAATTGATGAATTCTAATGGTACATTAGAATCCTTCTGTCCAATATTAGCATATCATGGCTCATGACTTGGGAAGAAGTAGAGATTTAAAGGTGAACACAGAACTGTTACTTAAGTAGAAGTTGGAAAAGGAGATAGAGACTCAGAAAGAACACTCTAAGAATCAGGGGGTCCCTGAGAAGGTTGTTCCACCCAATAGAATGTAAAAATCAGAAACAGGTACAGAGATATGGGACCAAAGCAGGTGCCCTTTGACTAAGTAGATTGGGAAACTCAAGGAAACACTGGAAGGTCAAAAACACAGGAGGAAGAGCACCAAGATAGGGGTGTATTCAGGGAACTACACGGAAAAGAGTGAAATCTGGTGGAAGGGTAGAAGAGAAGAAGAGGCAAGAGGCAAGAGTACGTCACAGAGAAACAAAACAGTGGCCAAATGATGCAGGCACAGGGCAGAATGTCCAAACAGAATTTTCAGTTGCATCACACAAAAGAAGAGTCAGGACAGCACTGCTCCCGGTGGACAAACAGGGTGAATGGATAACAAAAGGATTTCAAACAGCAGAGGTTTTCATGTCCACTTTTACTTCTGTCTTTACCAAAAGATATTGTGTTTTGATGTAAGGTCTGTGGGTTTCACTCTGAAAGCAACCACAGGCAGACATATTGTCTCCCAGGGAACCAGTGCCCAGTAATTCTCTTGATTTCTGATCCCCTTTCAGCCCCACCCAAGGCTGCTGCTAGGTATAGTTGGATATTTCTTTGTCTTTTTTTTTTTTTGTGTGTGTTTAACTCCCAGGCTTATTTTCTAGCCCTGGAGTTTCCGTTCTACACCACACGATGTGGTTGGGGCTACTATGCTGAAAATAGACCAGACCATCCTCTGCAAAAAGCTGCCTGAAATTAAACCCACAGGGACTCGTGACGTTCAGTTGAATGGACACAGGGAATTGCCAGCAGTCCCTGGGAAGGAAGCAGCAATTATTGTGAGCATTTGCAGAGAGGGGTTGTTACCTCAGAAGCGTCACAGTTTGCAGCCATGAGGCTGCCCATCTCTTAGGAAGCAGAAAAGATGACCACATTCCTCATAACCCCATGAGCTTAGCCGGGCTTCTGGAGAAGGCGCAAGAGCAAATCACCAGGCAATCAATGTGTAGTCAGCCAGAGTGGGCAAGGCCCATGTAGCTGCAAGAAGTAAATCAAGTTGGGGCCAATTTAATTTTCTTCTATGATAGAGTGACAGGCTATGTAGATAACATACAAGCAATAGATGTAATCGACCCGAGACCTCAGCGAGGCATTTGCTCCTGCCCCACGTGACAGCTCAGTGACAAGCCCACTTGCTACAGTTCAGGACAGGGGTCATCAGCCCAGGAGTTCTTACACAAGATGGTGGGGGAATCTGGTTCCTGTCACACAGTCCTCCTGTCTGCTCTTTACTGCAAGAAGATGATGCACAGAGTCACGCAGTTCTATTTGGCAAACATTTGCTTTGTGCCTCTTGGTTATATGCACCACTGACCCTTAATACATACACACTGAATAAATGCTTATGCTATAATTACCAATGTTAGGGGAACTGACACAGGGGAGCCCAACAAAGTCTCAATATGCTACTGTGTGTGGGGTATGTGGTGTGGTGTGTGTAGATTAGTGGTCAACCTCGAGTGTCTTGTTCAAGTGTTACCCACCTTGGATTTTGAGGCAGGGTCTTTCGCTGTCCCAGAGATTATGGGTTTGGCTGAACCACGAGCCCTAGAGAGTCACCTGCCTCTGCCTCCTCAGTGCTGGGATGACAAGCACACTTCAGCAGACTAGGATCTTTAGATGTGTTCAGAGGATGGAACTCAGGTCTTTGTGACAACTGAGCTATCTTTCCAGTCCCCAAAACTTGTTTTTTTTTTGTATTCTTAGCAAACTGAGGAAAAGCAGGTGCAACCAGTTCTTATGTAGCCATGGAGGCTAGCACCTTGAATGTCAGGGTTTCAATAATGCAAACTTGAATAAGTCATAAGAAACAGACCAGAACCATAAGCACATGAAACAAGGTTCAAGACAGACACTGACCTATTCAGGTGTAGTTGGTCTATGTAGAGATGTAGGCCACACTAGACCCCCAGGTGGCAGAAGACACCAGGAATTGATGACCAGCATCAAGTAACTGCCATTCTTCCCGAGGCACAGACTTTATAGACTTTGCACTTGTGGGGAGGATGAGAAGATGGAAATGATGGGGTGACTCAGTGGGTGGGCAAATATAGGCAGCTCCTCTAAAGAGACGGTGTCAGTTGTAGCCGCTGTCATTGAGAGCATAGGTAATATGCCCTTGGTTAATAGGGCACAGGCCATCACGTTCCATTGTTCCTCTGAGTAGGGAAAAAATCAGGTGCAAGATTTTATTATTAAGGTTTATCTTTCCCGACCAAACACATATATACATTTTAATATAAAAATGCTTAAAGAAATGTCAAAACACCATAAAAAGGCCAGAGAGATGGATGGGTCAGTAAAATACTTGCATGAAGACCTGAATTTATCCTCAACACTAGGCAGGCAGGGCTTGGTGACTTGTGACTGTAAAGTACCCCCAGCCCTAGGGAGGCAGTCAGCCTAGCTGAATCAGTGAGAAGGAGGGACGGGAGCAATCAAAGAAGACACTCATCAACTTTTGACTTCTGTGTGAGTGTGTATGTGTGTGTGTGTGTGTGTTCACATGTGCATGTGTGTGCACACACAGAGCAGGGAAAGGAGAGACGAGAGAGGAGGGAGGAGGAAGGAGAGAGGGAGCGAAGAGTAACAAGGAGAGAAGGAGGGAGATAGGAAAAGGAGAGACAGAGAGAGAGACACAGAGAGAGAGTGTGTGTGTATCATCAAAAAGCAAAGCAGACCTTTGAATTCATGAACACATGGCATAGTATGTGCCCAGCCTTTCTCTGTCACAACAGGGCTGTTTCTGGGATAATCCTCTGAATGGGTTCTGTGTAAGCACTGAGTCTCAGGTCTATACCTCCTGATGTTTGCACTAGAAGCCCCTGACCGAAGATGCTGGGGCTGCCTGGTGAGAAAAGTTTAGGAACTGAAGAAATGAATCCCACACACCCCTTTCTCTCTTCCCATCTAAGTTTTTCCTAAGTTGCAATAGTTACTTTTCTCAATGCTGTAACAACATGTGTGGCAAAAGCCATTTAAGGAAGGAAGGAAGGGTGTATTTGGCCCACAGTTTGAGGGTGAGTCCGTTGTGGTGACGTCATAGAAGCAAAGTTCTTGAGGCAACTGGTCACATTGCGTCTGGGGTGAGGAAGACAGAAAGATGCGTGATAGTGCTCACTTCCCTCTGTCCTTACATTCAGTCCTGGATTCCAGCTCATGGAATCCAGTTAGCGGGGTTCCCACCTCAGCTAATCCAGGCTAAATGCTCCCCCATAGACATGCTCTTAGGAAACTCTTGATGGCCATCAGTATTTATCAAGTTGTCACCCCACTGTACATTTATTGTTTACATTTGTTCATCTATTCTCCGAGGAAAACGTAAAGCAGGAAGATCCCTGTTAGGAATATGATGAGCCTCTCCACCGCAAATAATTCAAATTAGACCAAATTAGACCGAATAAAAGATGCCCACATTTAATGCAGCGCTCCCAGGTGGCAGGAAAGCATGGCAGGAAAGAGAAATCAGGGGAGACCATGCAAAACCCAAAGACCACGTGTTCCTTTTCTGGGCAGCAGTCTAAAAAGCCTGTGAGAGTGGTCCTGACCCTCCCTGCAAAGGGGTCAGTGCTTGGTGGGCTTTCCCAGGGGGAGGGCCTTCCGAAGATGGATGCCGGGTATTACATTTGATGACTTAAGGTACTGGTAGCTCATTACTTTATTTTCTAATTTTCTTGCTAAAACACAGAGAGGTGTGCCCCACCTGGGAGCGCTGTATTAAACGTGGGCATCTTTTATTTGGTCTAATTCGATCCGATTGGAATTATTTGCATCTGCAGAGAGGCTCGTCTTATTCCTAACAATCCCTTCTTGTTCTCCTTTTCATTTCCAGCACATCTTACAGGGTCTGACTGAGAGTAGATGCTCTGAACTCTAGTAGACACTCTGTGGACTCCTATGGTGAGACCCAGCAGCCCCATTCCCCGTCAGAAGATGCAGAGCATGCAGTCTGCACAGAAACACAGGAGAGCAGGCAGGAAAGAGATTCACGTTTATTACAGGAAGTTCACAAGTCAGAAGCTGAACGAGGTGACTATTGCAGAGCACAGACCCTCTGTGAGGTCCACATGGCCATGTCTAGGCCACCCCTCTCTCTCTCTTTTCATGGGACAAGTAACATTGCCAGGCTGTCTGGCAGCAAATCACATCCCTCTCTCCCCAGCTTTGGAGTCATGGAGATCTATTTTTATTCTTTTTTTCTCTCCATCTCTCAAGACTGGTAGCTCCTCTGGAGTCGGTGAGTAGTATTAGTAAATGGATCTACAAGCCCTAAGGAAAGTTTTCTAGTTCCTGCTCCCAAGTTTCTAGAGAGAGGAGGTTTGAAAGCTATGACCTGTGTGATCCACAAAGTATAGAAGCTGTGGTGATAATTTCTCATTTATTTTGGACCCTCTGAAGCTTCTCCACAGGAGCTAGGCAAAACCATCTTTTCCCTCTGGAACTAGCACATCTCTGGCTTCCCTGATTTGAGCCAGTGACCTGTGACTCCGGCCCAAAGCAGCAGGCCTTCAATGAAACCCTTCCCCTTACCAAGGTCTAGAATGAGTCTTACATCCGTATTGTAGCCTTTGTACACAGACTCCCTCTCGGCTAAGGCCAAAGCTACATTACAAGGAATTTGCTTTTTCTTGTATGTTTATTCCAATCTCCATTTAGGTCTTTTGTTTTGCTTTTAAAGACAGGGTTTCTCTGTGTAGCCCTGGAACCCACTCTTTTTTTTTTTTTTTAGACCAGGCTGGCCTTGAACTCACAGAGATCCACCTGCCTCTGCCTCCCAAGTGCTGGGATTAAAGGTGTGCACCACCACCGCCTGGGTTCCATGTAAGTCTTGACATTTTCCCACTTTTCTTCCCACATAGCATGAGTTGTGTTGGGACTCCTGGGAACAGGGCCCTCAGGAGAAAGTCCCTCCCTCCAGATTCCTTGATAGGAAGATAAGGAATAAAATCTCAGTGCAACTAACTTTGATCATTTAATCAAAGCTGCCAGACTTCCACATTACTTTCCATCATTATCAAAGTAACACTTGTTTCAGAAGTTTTGGAGCACACAGAAGATAATGTTTGAAAGTCATACACATTCTAGGGTATTTCCTGCCAGTACAAATAGGCACACATTTCCAAGGAAATTGGAATCATATCATCTAGTTCTCTGTGCTTCTTTCCTTTTGATATTTTATGGGGACACTTCATGTCATTAAATATCTTTCCAAAGTATAATTTTTCATAGCTGCAAAACATGGCACCATATGGACCCGCTTTGGTGTTTTGCCCTGTGTTGGGCATTCCAGACATTCCCATTTTCAATTTTAAAGTTATTCACTTATTATAATTGTGTGTATGGGGCATGCATTCTTTCATGTGGGGGTCAGAGGTCAGTTTGGGGGAGCCGGTTCGCTCTTCCCACTTTCCCATGGATTCCAGGCTCCCTTGGCAAACACCTTTACCCTCTGAGGCATCTCCCCTGCCCCGGGGATTCTCAGAGTCTCCTTTGACTTTCTCTGCCCTGCTTCCTGCAGTCACCTTCAAGCTTTTGATTCACTATTTAGTCCCATGATGTGTTTACTTAAAAATCTCTCAAGTCCTGCCCCATCTTTTCCAGCCCCTACACCAAGCATCTCTCTGTGTGTTGCTCTTAGCCTGAAGTAAAGAAGCCAAAGCTTAGGACCCCTGTGAAATTCCTTGGCCCTAGACCCTTTACTCAGTTACCCACAGCTATGCCCAGGCCAATGCCCCAAGGACTAGCAATCAAGGGCTGATCTACTGCTTGGTTTCTTTGTTCTTTGCCTCTTTACAAAGTTAGGTCTTTAATTAGTTCCTTACTTCTGAGTCTCCCCTCCTGTGGTTGTCATTCTTCTTCTTTCTATTCTAACCCCTGAGCCTTGTCTTCTACACTGCTCTCTACCAGAACAGCCATGTCACATTGTGTGTGTGTGTGTGTGTGTGTGTGTGTGTATGTCTTGTGTGTGTGATAACGAGGGCTGATCAGTAATACGACCTTACATATATACTATGGATGGCTCAAACTCAGCCTTTAGGCTCCCGTCTGAAGAAAGTAGACATAAAGTCTTTGGGACTCTTTTTCTACTTTAGGTGGACCTACCCTGGGCCTCAAGCGGCTTTGTTTTTACTAATAAAAGACAAGCTCTCTGCATTCAAGGGCACTCAGGTGACTGAAAAAAAAAAAAAAACCCAGCTAATTTTATCTAGAAAAAGGCCAAGGTCTCATTTCTAAGAGAAGACTGGAGCTTGTGAAACTACTTGAATTCACTTTCTGGCTAGAAGATCTCGGTGTTCAGGTTGGTTGTTTGCCATTTTGTATCTCAGTTGGCTATCTTGGAAACCAGACCTTGAAGATTAATGGGTAATGAATCTAATGTGCGTAGAAAGTACCTGGCCAGTGACAAAAACGGTCAGTGGAGAGTGACGATGTTTCCAAACATCCAGCTCTTTCTCTCAGAGAGACAAGGACATCTGAAAGAACCCATGTCTCCTTTTCCTTTTCTGCAGAATAGAGGAAGACCCTGCAATCGTGGAGGGAAGTTATGCTTCAAACAGAGCAAGGAAGGCAGAGTTTAGAAGGTTCTATTCCAAGCCTGAACTGTTTGTATTTGAAAGGGTGTGACTGTGTGTCTTGTGAGAGACCCACAGACAGAAACTATGCTGGGCCCATTTTCCTGTCTTCGCTGCACATAACAGGTACTCAATTCAGTGCCACAAATGCAATACGCTAAGGTTGGAATTAGAAGACAAAAGTGGAACCTGTGAGGTTGAGGATGAACTCATCAACACTGAAAATTCCTCACCAATCTGGGAAATTTGCTTCCCATACTGAGGGAGCTGCTCTTGTCTGAGCTGAGGACAAAGACAAAGGTGTTTGCTTTTTTTTTTTTTTTAATCTACTCTTGATTAGAAAGGATGAGGGGGTGGACATGATCTGACAATGTTGAAAATGGGCACTGCTGGCTTTTATTAAATAAGTGCAGGGTGCAAGGGATACCCTAGGACTTATCTGGCAGGCACAGGTACATCGGCTATGCTAGAAGCATTAGCACATTTTTTTTAATTTTTTTTAAATTTTTTTTAGCACATTTTTGTAATAGGGAAAAAATGGTTCTCCTTGTAATGAGTGTAGAGCTGGTGCTCAGGAAGACGCTGATGGCAGTGAAGTCTTCCTGGGACTCCTCCTTGCTTTAGTGTATCTTCCTCCTTGGAGTGACCCTATCATCATAGTCTACTGCTGACTTTGTGCTGAGTTCATGTCATGAAGCTTCAGCTAGACACCTAGCTGTGCCCCAGGCTGTTTTCTAACCCTGGTAGCTATTTTATGGTGGTTCAGAGAGACAGAGTCGTCAATGTCTTGCTGCTGGTGAGTGGTAGAGAGCTCAAACTGAGGTCTGCTGGGGCCAAGAGTGGCATTTGTTTCATTGCATTAGGTGTGATCACACTCACAGGGGCAAAAGAAGCATTCCAAGGGCTTATTTCAGCTCTGCAACCCCAGGGTGTATCTGATCTAAGGGACTTTGGGACGCTACATAAAGGGTTTTATTTTTAGTAAGTCTCTCAGATGGCCATGATGTAGATGATTTAGGGTGTTGAGGAGTGTGGTCTTAGGGCGTTGATGTAACTGGAGTGAAGAACAACAGCACATCTCGTTTCAGATGCTAAGAGCTCAAAAGGCTATTCTACCAATCTTGGTTCTGGCTGGAGGAAGTGGGATGAGAAAAGCAACTTTAGCTGAATTTCCCTTCCATAAGAATAAATTATTAATGTTGCCTAATGTGCAAGGGACAGGGTAGGAATAACCTGGAAGGAAGGCCTGCAGAATGTGGGCTCAATGATCTCCTGAGCAAGGATTCATCCTAGACACCCCTAAGGGGAGCAGCCCTCCTCCGGAGTTGTGAATATCATCTGTTTCCCTCTTCCAGACAAAGGAAGGAGTTCTTTTCTAATTCTAATCCTGTTTACTGGCACCCGCTGAAGCCTTTAATGAACATGTTGGAATCTCAATATTCTCTTGGAAACACTAATAGAGCAGCTGGTGATGAGAAAGATAACTAGAATTTTCTTTAAAACTTGGGGGAGGCACAGTAGCACAGACACTGAGAGAAACAATTAATAAATGGGACCTCCTGAAACTGAGAAGCTTCTGTAAAGCAAAGGACATGGTCAACAAGACCAAAATATACAAAGAGCTCAGGAAATTGGTCATCAAAAGAACAAATAATCCAATAAAAAATGGAGTATAGACCTAAACAGAGAACTCTCAACAGCGGAGTAAAAAATGGCTGAAAAACACTTAAGGAAATGCCTAACATCCTTAGCCATCAGAGGAATGTAAATCAAAACAACTCTGAGATTCCATCTTACACTTGTAAGAATGGCCAAGATCAAAATCACTGATGACAACTTATGCTGGAGAGGTTATAGGGTAAAGGGAACACTCCTGCATTGCTGGTGGGAGTGCAAGCTGGTACAGCCCCTTTGGATGTCAGTATGGAGATTTCTCAGAAAATTAGGAAACAACCTTCCTCAAGACCCAGTAATAACACTTTTAGGTATATATCCAAAGGATGCTCAATTGTGCCATGAGGACATATGCTCAACTATGTTCATAGCAGCATTGTTTGTCATAGCCAGAACCTAGAAACCACCTAAATGCCCCTCAACTGAAGAATGGTTAAGGAAAATGTGGTACATTTACACAGGGGAGTACTACACAGCAGAAAAAAATAACAACATATTGAATTTTGCAGGAAAATGGATGGAACTGGAAAACGTCATTTTGAGTGAGGTAACCCAGACCCAGAAAGATAATTTTTACATGTACTCACCCATAAGTGGTTTTTAGACATAAAGCCAAGAAAACCAGTCTACAAATCACAATCCCAGAGAACCAAGACAACAATGAGGACACTAAGAGAGACATACATAGATCTAATCTACATGGGAAGTAGAAAAAGACAAGATTTCCTGAGTAAATTTGGAGCATGGGGACCCTGGGAGAGGGAAAGGGAGGGGAACAGAGAAAAATATAGAGCACAATAAAAATCAATAAAGAAAAAAAAACTTGGGAGAGGCAAAGACGAACTCTGGTTCTAAAGCACACTTCCTTCTCATAGGAGGTGCTGGCCTGGTCTCACTTTTCATAGTGAGTAGCTTGGTGTATGTGGAGGGGGAGGGGGCTGACTGTACTCTTCTGTTTCAGTGTTTCTGTCCCTGGGCTGTATGTTCAAGGATACACGCAGACATACCTAAGGAAATGTAAAATCTGCAAATGCATTGTTTTCTATTCCAATAAATTATTTTAGACCAGCTGCAAGTCAACTCAAGTGTGTATTTTTTTTTTAAATATTATCCCATGTGAATTCTTTGTACAGCTAAGATGGAAAAACACTCCTGTGCATTAATAAGTCTTGGCTCTGCTCTTTTCGGAGCACTGTTTCTGAATAGTTGGTACATTTGCTCCAGGGACAAGGTATCCCCCCTTTTTCCGTAGGTTTCTCAGTATATAGAATGCTGTCCTGAAAAAAATATTCCCTTATAAAAATGCTCATTGGATCGATGGTGCGCCTTGACGTGGGGATATCACGGTTACTCATCATGCCTAATGCTGGGTGTTCAGATGCCTGCCCTTTTACATGTAAATATACAAGTTAAAATAGTAACGTAGGAATTCAGCAGCAACTAGAAAGACTTAGCTGCAAGAATTTGTCAAATCTATACTTACTTGTGAGGAGGAAGAAGAGTTCCTGGTGTGATTCCAGGATGTCTTGCCTGAAAGCTGCGTCTTGAGCATCTATCTGCAGAATATTTGGCAGTGGGAGGAATGAAGAAAGGGGAGAGAGAGGGTCTGAAGATGACTCCCCAAACATGCAGAGGCCCACATCCATGATTCCGCTTCTCTTCTGAGTATACCAGTGCTTAAGGATACTCCTCTCTCACTGCTGCCGAGACTCTTGTTACAAATAGGACGACACTGCAAGTTAGGAAACCAGTTGAAACTACTGAACATTCATTATTATTTATTATTATTCTTCAGGGATATTTTATTTTAAAAATGAAAGGAGAGAAAAGTATGGGGCTTTAAGCACTACTGTGTGAGAGGGAAAACTAGGGAATTGAAGGAGAAGCTGGACGTTGGTGGCACTCGGGAGGCAGAGGCAGGCGGATCTCTGTGAGTTTGAGGCCAGCCTGGTCTACAGAACTAGAACTAGTTCCAGGACAGCTAGGGCTGTTACACAGAGAAACCCTGTCTCAAAAAAAAAATTAATTAATTAAAAGAACAGAGATAGAGATGGAGAGCCCTGGGCATGTTTGCCGGATGTCGGACTCATTCTAGACGGAAGGAAGGTAAAGCACGGACACGCATGTTCTTCAGGATCAGTTACTGATGTGGGATTTGCATGCTATGAATATGTTTTATTACTATTTGTTAATAAAGAAGCTGCTTTGGCCTATGGCAGGACAGAATATAGCCAGTCAGGAAATCTGAACAGAACTATAGAGAAAAGAAGGCAGAGTCCGGGAGATGCCATGTAGCTGACGAAGGAGGAAGAAGCCGAACCCTTACCAGTAAGCCACAGTCTGGTGGCTATATATAGATGAATAGAAATGAGTTAATTTAAGATGTAAGAGCTAGCTTAAAATCTACCTGAGCCATCAGCGAAACAGAGTTGTAAATAATATAGTTTCTGTGTGATTATTCGGGTCTGGATGGCTGGGAAATGAAATACAGCCTCTGTCTACAAGTTACTTTAGAATTTTGCAAACTCAAAACACAGAGATGTACTAACATTTAATCCCCCAGGCAAAACATCTTGTGCTGTAGTACCGCGTGGTACTGTTGACTCTGAAATAAAACGTTTTGTTTACACCATTTATTAATCTTAGTAATTGAATCTACCTCTTGATTGGTCAAAGAGGTAATTGATTATATCGGTTAAATATTTGTCTATACTTAGTCCATCTAGAATTCCAAACTTTACTTATAACATTTTAGATAATAGAGAGCTGAAAGAGAGTAGGGGTCTGCCCTATGTATGGGATTCATTTAGTTTAAGAGTAGGAGTTTATTCATCTGATGTTGATATTTAATTATCGACTTTTAATAGAAAAAAATTGCATTGAGCCTCGATTTCAAAATTCTCAAAAAAAAGCCACCAATATGTTTACGAATTTATTTATTTTTAATGAATCTTTTAGGTAAAAAAACCGTAAAGAATTTACTTCATCAGGATTTGACTGAATTTTACTCAAATGCATTTTCCATGAAAGTGTTTGAATAATTGTCTAGGAGCTAATGTTTTAAGTATTTTCATGAAACAATGGACTAATTTTAGCAATAATGAACGCTTTATAAAGCCTCACTGTAGCAACCGTTAATTAGCTTCATTAGTGCCTAAAGTTAATTTTTTTGTCCTCAGGATTTTATTTAACTAATAAATTTTAATCGCTCTGGCTCTTGATCTCTATTAACTGTGGTAACTTACAGAACTTTAAGGCCTACTTTATATTTTCTATCTTTTACTTTGGTGCCAAGACCATAAGACTCAGGATTTACCTTTAAAATGAGCTCTATTTTTAAAATTTATTTTATTTTTCTTTTTTTAAAAAGAAAACACAGTATCTTTTTTCATTTTACATACCAATCCCAGTTCCCACTCCCTCCCCTCCTCCCATCCTCTCCTCCCATTTACCCTCCCCATCCCCCAACCATTCCTCAGAGAGGGTGAGGCTTATAAAATTCATAAAAGAATTTTGTGTGTGCATACAAAATATTTTGATCATATTTTCCACCCCCCTCCTCCTGGATCCACCCTGTACCTCCAACTCCCTCCCAACTTTGTGTCCTTGTTTTTCTTTCATAACCAGCTGATTGCAATTTGTGCTGCTTATGTATTTACGGACACTGGGTCAGCCACTGGAGTGTGGTTGGCTTATTGGGAGCCATCTTTTTAAATAAACTGATTTTCCTTCCCTCAGAAGTCATCAGCTGTCACTAGATACTCAGCCAGCAGTGGCAACTTGTACAATAAAGTTTATTATATATGTTCAACATATAATAAAATGTGCCAATGAATATGTTTCGGTATAGTTTCAACAAATTTGTATATTCATACTGTTACAGTTCAAAGTAGAGGACTTGCCTACCAAGTTCCTCTCTGCCTTTTCCAGTCACGTATTATTTGCAGATAGTCAGTAATCACGGATCCACTTCCTGTCTCTGTCAATTAGATTTCTCTTTCCTGGAGTTTACTAAGTGTGGTTATGTACTCTTTAGTATTGGACTTTTTACATTCAATGCAATATTTCAAATTGAAATTCATCCATTAGCATGCATTTGTAGCTTACCCCCTTTTAATGTTCTGAATGCACCATTGCACCAGGGCGCTCTTGTTTCTATACAGTCATCTGCTGGAGGACATTTGGGATGGTTCCATTCTGAGGTTATTGGTAATAGCATTGTTGTGAATTTTCATGTACAAGCATATATGATTTATGAACATGTGTTTTCATTTACCTTGAGTAAATACCTAAGAATACAATTATGTGTGTGGTTTCATGGTAAGTATATACTTACCTTAATAGCAATTGTTAAACTGTTTTCTAAAGTGACCATTCCATTTTGCTTATCCACTATTAAGACGGATGTGCTCCATTTGCTCTTCATCATTGCCAGCGTTTGGTATTGTCAACATTTTACATGTCAGTCACCTGGGCTATGTTTTGATTTTATATCATGGTTTATGTCTGTGAAGAAAGAGCCAGAAGGGCCTGTGGAACATTCAGCACAACTCCTGGGTTCTGCTGCTTGGCTCCAAGATGGGCCTTATGGGTTAGAGGGTCACAGTGCTCTTTGAAGCCCAAGCACACTGTTGGATTTCACTAGAAATCCAAGAATTGCTAGCCGCCAAGGTCAGGTGATTCTGATGAGTTTGTTCTTTACCCCTTTTCAGTGGTAAATCTTTAGGTTCCTTTGTCATCTAATTCCGCAGTCTAACACCAGCTGGTGCCTCCTGGGCTCTCCTGGGCCCGCCAACACATCTGATGGTGAAGGGTTAGCAGGATGCTTCTCTTCCCACTCATGCCGACTCTTTCATTCGGTGATATGCTTTAATGAGGAAGGTGAGGAAAGAAAATGAGGGCCAGATGTACCCGATGTGCCCACTGGTCTGTCTGAACAATTTTCTTAGTCGGTGTTCTAATGCTGTGAAGAGATACCATGACCCTGCCTATTCTGATAAAGGAAAACATTCAGCTGGGGTGTTTGCTTACCATTTCAGAGATTCAGTTCCTTATCAGCATGGTAGGAAGCATGGCGGCACACAGGATGACGTGGTGCTAGAGGAGATGGGAATTCTACATCTGAATCCACAGGCAACAGGAAGAGAGTAACACTGGACCTGGCTTGTGCTTCTGAAGCCTCAAAGCCTACCTCCAGTGATACACTTCCTCCAAAAAGGCCATACCTAGTCCATCAAGGCCACACCACCTAGACATTCTAAGTATTGCCATTCCCAGATGACCAAGCATTCAAATCTATGAACCTATGGGGGTTCTGTTTATTCACACCACTCCAACAATAGTTACATTCCATGGTGAAATTAGAGAAATGCTAGGCCCATCATGCTGTGACAAAAGCTGGCAGAAGCAAGCTGCTTCCCTTAAAGCTCAAAGCTCTAGCAGAAAAGGAAGCCAACGACACTAGAAGAGAAGCAAAGTTTGCCATATCTCCTCTAATTGACAACCAAAGAAGATGAATTGAAGTTCAGTCAGGGCTTTGAACATGTAGATCTGCCATGTAGTGCATTCTTCTCCATCCTAAATTCTATAACTCTATGAAAACAAAGTCTGTACTAGCTACTTCCTCTTTGTGGTGAGTAAATGCTTAATACTCAGCATCTTAAGAGATGAGAGGTCTATTTTGGATAGTAGTTTGAGAAAGCACAACACATCATGGTTGGGAAAGGGTGGTGGCTGCAGCAGCTTGTAGCTGTGGCAATGTGTGAAGCTGCTTGCTCATATTTTGGTAGATCAGGAAAGAGAGAGCTTAGAACAGGGCTGGGCTATAACCCATAAGGTTCGCCCCCAGAATCACCTTCCCTCTAGTAAGGTTCTATTTCCTGAAGATCCCATAACTTCCCCTCAAACAGTTCTGTGAGCCATTGACTAAGTAAGTGTTAAAGTGTATGAGCCTATGGGAGACACTGAATCAAACCATCATGCAATCCACCCCATCTCTTTAGCCTTGGGGTGTGGGGAGCAGATAAAGTCCTGAGTGAATGTGTATGGTTGATATAAGCATGGCTATATCAAGAACCCCAGTACCTCGCACCCATGGGGATGGCAAAGCCTTCTTCAGCTTAGGATCAGTGAAATAGCAAAGCCTTCTCTAGTCTATTGTGAAGATTTTAGCAAAGTGTGCAGAAAATGTGGACAGCAGCTAGGTGGTGGTGCTGCACACCTTTAATCCCAGCACTCAGAAGGCAGAGGCAGATGGATTTTGAAGCCAGCCTAGTCTACAGAGTGAGTACCAGGACAGGCTCCAAAGCTACACACAGAAACCCTGTCTCGAAAAACAAACGAAGGAGAAGGAGAAGG
>NC_022020.1:49726227-49727711 GCF_000317375.1 Microtus ochrogaster
CTCCTCTGGGATGTATACAACCTAAGCCGGTTCCCCTTCAGATTCCCTCTATCAAGATTAGCTACACCTACCTCCTTGTTCTGCTCTATAAAATAACCCTGCCTTCTCATCGAGTTGTATACAATAACCCTGTGTCCTTGATGCAGTTGTATAAAATAAACACACTGAGTTTCCAGGCTAAAGCTGGTGCATCTCCATAAGAGCTCAAAGCACATCTAATCCAAGCTTTTCTGCGTGTGTGTGCGTGTGTGTATGCGTGCATGTGTGTGCATGCATGTGTGTGCATGCATGTGTGTGTGGTGTCTTCATTCTCAGTTGTCCCTAATTGGCCAACCCCTAAGTCATTTCAGGTGGAGGCACTGGGAGAATGTGAACGGGCAAATGTTGTTGGATGCCTACCCAGCACTTCAGTCTCATGGTTCAATTATCCACCGCTAGAGTGTATCTCGTCTACAACTAAAGACATGGGCCTGCCAGCTGCCTCTGGCTTCCTGGTGTTCTGTTTAATGTGTGACTTTGATTTTTCAAAGCCATAAATAATATAGCTATTAGAGTTTTACTTATGTCTACATCTCAAGTAAAAACATACAGAGGAAACAGTTATAAAAGGTTTTCAACAATCCCCAGTGACTTTAGAAATATTTTTTATTGATCACTCTGTCTTAAGGGTAGACTGAGGGATAGAACCTTGCCACAGTGCTTATAAAGGGGGAAAATCCTAGTAACCTCGGTTTCCACAGTTCTTGGTTTTAGCTTTATACTTCAGTAAATATAATGCCTGGAACACTGACTGGTCCATTCTACTGAAGAATCTCAATACAGTTTTTCTTTTGATAAAATTAATAAAATAAAAAGTGAAGGTCTGGAGAGTAATAGTAGCTGAATATTTGGTTTTGAAGGATGATCACCAGGAAGGCCGTAGTCACTCCCAGGGAGAGCTGGCGCACCCATGTTAGTGTCTAGATGCTCCACCACGAAGATACAGTCTTTCAATCAAAAGCCTGGTGTTTCCTCTGTACTCCACAAAGGGACGAGGCCACATCAGCCTTATGAATGGGAAGCAGAGATCAAGTTAAAGTGGCTCCTAAGGGGCTGGAGAGATGACTCAGCGGTTAAGAGCACTTGTTGCTCTTTCAGAAGACCAGGGTTTAGTTCTCAGCACCCACATGATGGTTTACAAATGTCCATAACTTGGTTTTTTGGGGAATCCAATGCCCTCTTCTGATTTCTTGACACATACACACCTGTGGTACACTACATACATGCATGTAAAACATTCATACACAAAAATAAAGAAATCTAAAACAATTTTAAGTGGTTCCTGGGTGCTTGCTCAGTGCCTTTTAAACAGCAATCTGCCTTGATGCTGTGTGGAAATAAACCTCCCTGAGATTCCAGACATCCTAGAGGGGTTTGTATGGACACAATATGCCCTAAAACTCGAGTCTCCCTAATGTGCTCTTCTGAGATGTGTATTTTTTTAA
>NC_022020.1:49728441-49762849 GCF_000317375.1 Microtus ochrogaster
GGACACGCAGCTCTCAAAGGCATAGCCAAATATGGGGTTGTTTATAACCAACAAGACAGGATGTGGCGCCATCTTGTAATGGCGATCCTGTCCGACTCACTACAGTTCTCCCTTTCTTTTATAAAGACAGGCAGCTATTAAGTGGAGGGCGAGATGTGTATTTTTAAAGCATAAAGAAGACACTGTAAAGAATCCATCTAGAGTCATAGTTTCAGGGATTAAAATGTATGACTTTCACATTAGGATTCTCCAAAGAGACAGTCAGTTACATATGTAGTATAATGGCCTAGATCAGGTGATTTGGAGGCTGAAAAGTCACAAAATAAACAGTGCAAAGACTTGAGAATGAATAAGACCCGTGGCTGAAAGATCCACCAATCAGAAACCAAGAGAAGACCCATGTGTTTGTGTGAACACTAAAGCATAGAATGCGCTCTCTCTGGCTTTACTTTTCTATCTGTTGAGGCCTTCAAAGACTGAGTGATGTTCACCCTGTTCCAATCTTATCTACTGAGTCAAATGTCTTTTATTCTTTGAAGGTACCCATAGACACACCCAGAATAATATATAACTAAATATCTGGGCATCAGTCATGTTGTCGTGTAAAATTAACCTTTACAGCCTTGACCCAAAGTCACTTCATCTCTCTCTGCCCATTTCCTCATTTGTAGAGTGAGAATGACATCATCAATTTAGAAATATTTAACATAAGTGCTCCAGCATCCTGCAAGGGGCGGGGGTAGGACAGGGACGAAGCAGCTCTAGAAAAGGTCCAAGCTGACTCATCCTTATGTAGCTGTTGCTCCATTCTGGACTCCATTTCTGTCCTATTCTTACTTTTTCTCTTTATAGTGGCTCTGATCCTGACACTTGAAATTCAAGCCTGCATCTGATTCTTGCCTTCTTTCCTATTATTTGGCAGCCTCTCCTCATTAGAAATCTGATTGCCTCCCTCAGAGTCTTTGATGAAGGCTAAGGCAGAGAACAGATGAGGGGGATCAAGAGGACAATGCTGTCTGCAGCTATGGCTTTTGGTACTGTGGGGGCTGAATGACTTCCTCCCAAGCCATCGAAATACTATTGATACAAGCAAGAACCCAACAGCATTTCCCTGTGGTTTCTCGGCTGCCATATTTATTCTAACGACCATGGGTCTCCACGGAGACAGTTCTGGGGGTAATATTGGAAACTGAGAATTACGTCTATGACGTAGGCCAGAGATACATGAGGGTGATGGAAATATTTGACGTAAAAGAATTCTCCCCTTTTACACACATATCTAAAAACTATTAATTTTAGGCAGTGGCAAGGAAGAAATACATGAAAGGAAATTGATTTCTATTTAAATGGTATGTTTTCATCACCTTTCTTTGGAGTCTCAGCATTCATCTTTGAATACCTGTGCTAATTGATTTCAAATGCAATTCAACACCGTAGCTGTAGAACAATAAATCTCAGGCCTAAAGGCTAAAGGAAGGAACTTGAACAGGCAGGGGATATAATACTTGGCACATAAAAGGGGCACCTATGTCATGCTGGGGTGACTCCAGGAATCGTCTCCTGATGGGAGGTGACACTATTCCAGTCAGTAGGAGACTCTTAGTTGTAGTGGAAAATCCTTTGGGTTTGAAATTTTCCAAGTGATGTAGGGATTGTAGAATTTTGAGCCCCAGCTTGGTTTTAGATGGACTATGTCAAGGCAAGCTTTGGGCATCTCAAAAGGAGGAAAGTGTAGCACCTGTTGCCTTCTTGCCCAGTAACACTCACTACACACTCACACACACACACACACACACACACACACACACACACCTCACAGACCTACAGTCTCATCTTGGTACGCCTCTTTCCTACTGTCTTCTTTGTCTAAACTTGATGCCCATTACTCTTCAGGTATTTTAACTTGAAAGGCATATGGCTGATCTGGTTCCTGTAAGACATGGATGGGCCATATGGTAGACTCAAATTTAGCACTCTGAAGTTATAATTACAATATGAAAATCTAGTCTGTGATCAACACAGAGGGGAAATGGACATTTTGGATTTTGTGCTGATGGTTCCGTATGGGCCAATGTCTCAGGATCTTGCTATTTCTCATCTCTAGAGAAGTGAGGGCTGGAGGATGTAGCAGAAGAGCCGGATTAAAAGACTAGACAGGCACAAAAGATCACAATGAATATTCTTACTCAGGGGTCCCATAAAGGCTGTAATGTTCCTTTCCAGAGAAAGAACAGAGCCTGTAAAAGAGAAAGCCACAAGCCTATCAGCGTGCTCCATGCTAAGAAGCTGACCAATCATGAAAAAGTAACGTGCCTATACTGAAAATAATTTATCAGAGTGGGGTCCAATGTCTGAGAGCCGCTCCAGCAGGTGGCTTAGCTTGGAAGAAGAGGACAGATGATGTGGCCAGTGTGCAGAGCTCAGAAGATCATGCATTGCAATCATTCACTCTCTTGGAGGCTGACTCATGCCAGTGGGCTGGTAGAACTGGCAGTCATGTTTTGTGCCAGATGTGACATTCTCCACAACAGTATGGAATCTAAGTAGTGCCTTGACGTTTCCCGAGCTACACTTCAGCAGGCCAGAGCCACCTACAAGGGTTCTCCTTTAAATTATTGATAGCCAGAGTTTCTTTCTAATCATGAAAAGTTCTTGTGTAAGATCTATAGAAGCAACATCTATAGAAGATCAAAACACAAAGTGACTTCAGTTAGTTTGAACGCAGAAACCATTCATCTAAATTTACAACACCCTTACGAATCAGACTAAGATAGACTGAACTACTAATGGTCTTAATGGTTTATAGTTGTGTATAGACATTGCTGTGTTCTTTCTGGCAAGCATTGCACTGTCAGGTGAATACATGTAAATATAAAATAATTTCTGTTTTGTTCAACATGGAATGAGCCATCCTGAAGCCTACATCTCTCCCTGCTATTATCTCATTCATTCATTCATTCATTCATTCATTCATCCTTTTTCTCTCAAAAAGTTTACCATCTTCTGGGGGAGAGCAAACAATGAACAGACAAGTGTGTCTCCCTATGTCATGGTGATAGAATAAGTAAGATTTAAAGCACGAAATCCTGGCTATTGGAGAGTCTGAAGCAAGCTTCCATGTCTGTTCTTAGATTGTTTTCCCATGTCTCACCTGCCAGCTACCTCTGTGGCCCATTGAGCTTTGACATGCTGCGGTATAAAATGACACATTGTGGCATATTATTCTGTGGAGGGCTGGCAGAGAGGAGAGAAGACCCTTCTAGTTCATGCTGAGAGTAACTCTTCTCACACCCACTTCCCACTACAGCTAACTCCTGAACTCTACTTAGAGCTGGGAGGCTGTGGCAGCAAAGACAGCACATGGAGGGTGAATAAGATTTCCACTAGACCCATTGATCTCTCCTCCCAAAGCACTGTAGAGCCAGGAAACTGTGGGAGCTGAAGAAACCACAGTGAGGAACTGTGAAATGCATGATTGCTCTTTAACTAAACTTCTGGGGAGTGGGGACATCATCATGCATATATCTGCTGCTGCAGGAGCTGTACCTCCCTGAAAACTGTCCCTTAGTGAAAAATTCCTCACTTCGTAGCCCTGATAGAGAGAAAAGGGCTACGGGAAATAACCTGAAGAGGAAAAATACAGGCATTAACAAGCGGGGCTTGCTGGGTGACGAGGTCTGTTTCTCCTGAAGCTCTCCCTGCTAAGGGACCAAGGAGGCCAAGGGTCAAGCTCTCCCCGCAGCCTGGGCTGAAGGAAACATGACTCATCTTCCTGACCAGGCCATTCGGGAATGCTTGCCAGCCCTTTCTCGGCACTGGCCTTTTCTCTCTCATGTTTCCTGCCCAGCAAGCACTTGAGTCTTTCCCTTCAGGGTCTGTACTGGGAAGGATTGTTGAATGTTTTTCATTGCAATTCATAGCCTATCACTATTTGTTCCTATGGGGAGCCCTCTGCCTTGCTAGGTGGCCTTCTACAATACTTTATACACGACAGGGAGTTGTGGGGAGAGGAGTTGGTTCCTTAGATTCCTGACTCCCCCCAAAAAAAAATCCATATCAAGTGTCACAGTACTGCGGTGCACAGTCACCACTGATCCGCACAGACAGCAGGGAATGCCCACTGCTCCCTTTGGTACCCCCTGTCAATCTGGGTGTTTTCTCACCACCTTACTTCCTGCTCTTACGAATGCCCCTGCCCTCTTCTCATGATGCCCACTTCAGCTGGATGCTGACCTTGGGCATCTCAGTGACCTCCAACACAACTATGGGGAATTGGCAGTTTTCCACCAGTGTGTAAGTCTTGTGGTGCAAGGGGAAGCTGAACCTAGGAAGGAGGATGGGCTTCTGGACATGAAAGGACATTTGAGAATGTCCGATGGTGTTAGACATTGCTGCAGTTGAAGCATACTGTCGTCTCCCCCCCCCCATACATACATCTTGTCATCAGGCCATCTTCTCTATTTTTGTGTCCCCCAGCACTTAACATGTACTGCGTGGTAAAAGGAACTTATCATATGCATGCATAAATGAATACCTGAGTGCATTAATAAGTGAACAGAAGACAGAGTCTGCAACTTCAAAGTGCTTACAATCTTTTGCAAGGCAAGATTATCCTACATCAAACAATTAAAGAACAGCACAAGATGGAACCTAATTAATTTCTAAATGATCGAGTGCAGACTATAAGTGCCAGAGTTTCAGAGACGGAAAAGATCAATGCGGACTGGAGGAGTTAATGACGGCTTAAATATAATTCCCCGACATTATAGTACTGTGGAAACAGCAGTGCTGATCTTAAAACCAAGGAGATGAAAGCCAATACATGGAACCTATTTACCCAGCATTGCACGGTAGACCACCATGATATGGGGGATTGAATTAATAACATTGGCCTTAGGGGTTAGTGCTGTTCAAGTGGCCTTATTCTTACACACAGTGATGGGCTCTTGTCTAATTGATTCTTGTTGTATTCTTTTTCTAAGAATTTTCCATTGCTGTAAAATTCACCTAATATCAAACTAGCTATTTTAAAGTAAACAATTCAGTGCCGTGCAATGAGATGCTCACGGCTGTACATCTGCCACATCTTTCTCCAAATCATTAGCATCTTGGAAGAAAACCCATCACTTTTAACCTAGTCGTGTAGAGGTGCAGGCTGAAAAGAGCTCTGGAGAGTGGGGCTTGGAGTTTGCATCTGAAGTGTGTGAGTAAACCAAGCAGATGCAAGCCAGGCAGCATCCATTCCATCATTTGTAAACTGACAGGGTTTGACTAAGAGGCTACCAAGGTCTTCCATCCTTGTGATGTCACAATTCTGACTACAGTTGTCTCTTACATTTAAAGGCAATTAATACCAAACACATTTCTAGATTGATTATAATACATAAAAAAAACCCTCCTGTATGTATGTGTGTGTGTGTGTGTGTGTGTGTGTGCGCGTGCACGTGTGTATATACGCACACGTATATTATGAAGGGTGGCCTTGAAAGGAAGGGATGAGTAGCTGGGGCTAAGATATGGCCAGATAATATATCAATAAAAGGTAGAACTGGAGAAGATCTAGCTATTACATTTTTGACAGCATCTTTTCATGTCTACCTTCTTATTGGACAGTGACTAAACACAGAATGGCTTAGTTCAGAGATACATTAGCTACTACCCATGGGCTATGTCTGTGTTCTGATAAATTTCATATATAATCCCAAAGATAAAAATTCTTTCATTTCTTCCATTCCAGTTATATTTTTGATTTTAAAGGATTTTTAGAATTTTATACATGAATATAAATTTATATCATTTCACTTCCTTCATCTCAAGCTCCTCCTATATCCCCACTCCCTCTAAAATCTATGACCGCTTCTACTGTAATTATATATGGATATATACATATGCATATGTACATATGCACCTATAAATGCGCCCTGCTGAGTCCACTTAGTGTTACTCCTATGTGTGCTTAGGTCTGAGTGTTCAGACTGGATAAACTCAAAGGCCTATCCCCGGAGAGACTGATTTTTCTGGTCTCAGTTCCCAATAATTGTCTGTAGCTCTTCATCTAGGCATGGGGCCTTGGGAGATTTTCTCTGTCCAGATTGGCACGTTGTCAGTGTTTGGGTCTTGTTTAGGTTACCTTATTTTTGTGATTTCATGGGTGCAGCTCCCTGTCCTGTATAGAAGACACTATCTTGAAGCAGACATCCTGGTTCTCTGGTTCTTGGAATTTTTCTGTCCCCCTTCCTTGATATTCCAAGTCTTATAGAGGTTCTGTGTAAAAGTATCAGCCAGTGGTAGCCAGTGGTGAGCCTACTCCGAGTCTTTACTGCTTCTCCTTATCAACTTTGTACAGCTCACAGAAAGAAGAGATTCCCATTTCTCTGAATTGTTTCAGGCTTGAGACTTGATAGCCCAAGCCAACGCCCAGAATCTCTAAACTAATGGAGCGAAACCGGGGTAGCCGTGTGCTAAGATTCCAGGTTCATGAAGATTCTGCTAAAATCTATGTGCTGCTATCTGTGCAGTGGTGGTTAGTTTTCCGTGCCCGCTTGGCTGGGTTAGAGAATGCCTACCGAGCTGGAGAAACCATCTCTGACCTGGTCTGGGAGGAGAGTGTTTCCACGTGCAGTCAGTTTGTGAATTGGCAAACTCAGTGAAGCTTTGCCGTCTTCGCTGAGGGTGGGTGCAACGCTTTAAATACCAGATAAAACAGAGGCAGAAAAGGGGAAATGTTCTTACTTCTTTAGCTAGACTTTCCCCTTCTCCTGCCCTTTGACCTGAGGCTTCCGGTTCTCAGTAATGAGATCAGTATCATCAGGGTCCCAGATCCTCAGGCCTTTTGAACTTGAAGTAAATTACACAGCTGTCTTTCTTCCTTTCTCTCTTATTAAGGGTTGGAAATTGAACTTTGGACTACACTCACGTTAAGTAAACTCTCTACAACTGATGTATGTTCTCGGCCCTGCCATCTTTATTAGCTTCCAATTCGCCAATGGTTGATTGTGAACTTTCTCATCGCTCAAAAGAATATCTATATTCATACATATATATGTATATATATTCATATATATATATGATACTCTGGACCTATAAGCTACAGGGTTGTTGCTTGGATACCCAAATTTATGAGAGTAAGTAAAGAGGCACAGAACAGAATAAACAAAGGTAGGTCACAGGACACTTTCTGGTATCAGACTGGCTGGTTTGTGCATTTAATAAATAGGTTATTTAGGCTAACTTGGTCTTTTGGGTGTGTGACCGTCAGCTTAGGGAAGATAGTGATGTGGTAACAAATCGCTGAGCTAATTTTCAAGATTGTAAAAGTACTGACCTAAAACTCAGTAGCGCTATCAGATGAACAAAACTTTCATTTCTCATTCCAGCTTCTCATTCTGGCACCTAGGTTAAGGAATGGGTCCTTATCTGAGCCGCGCTGACCTGAACAGAGTTAGAAGATAAGCACAAAATCTTCAGTGACTCAGAGTTTCCCACAGGAAGTGGATCACATCACTCTATTTTATTTATTGCACTAAACAAGTTATACAGCCAAGATAATCAGGCATCAATAGGATGGAGAAGAGCATTGAATGTATGAATATATACACATATATGATCTACCACAAATTTATCCCAATTACTCATCTGTAAAATAGAAATAACAAAAGTACTCGTTTCTTCCATTTAGAGTAAGATACAATCAGACACTACTTAATCAAATGCTTGACACATAAGAAAGATAATAGCCGCTGTCATGATCTTATATATTCTATATATACAATGTATATATTTGTACATATTACACATATGCATATTATGTATGTGTATTGGTATATTTTCATTGTGAAAGTAACAATAATAGAAGGTATTAAAGGGTATTAAGATTATATTAACTCCTCCAACTCTGCCCTGCCCTTTCAAATATCCCCTCCCCTATGCACCCAACTTTGTGTCCTCATTTTATTAAAAATCCAGTGACTCCAATTTGTGTGTCCCTACACTGGAGCATGGTTGTCATGCCGGGGCGGGGGGGTAGTATTTGTTAGCCTGTGGCATTGTTGCCCTAATATAGGGTCACTCTGTTTAAATTCTTTGTGTGCGTGAGCATGTGTGTGCATGTGTTTTAAGAAGGTTCTGTGGTAGCGAGTTTCCATATTACCTTTTCCAAGGGTCTGTAGTGTCCTTCCTTCACCCTCCTCTACCCCCCATCCCACTTAATGCTTCCTACTTCATTATTCCCCTTTAACCCTTTATACTGCTGTATTATATTTTTCCTCCCTTGGAAGTCTCTTTCCCATGACCCTTTACTAATTCCCTGACCTCTCTGATCAGAAAACATGTAAGTTTAAATGTGAAGATAAGATCCATAAAGGACAACAACCATGTGCTGTTTGTCTTGCTGGGTCTGGGTCGCCTCACTCAGAATGATAGTTTCCAGTTCCAGCCATTTATCCATGAATTTCATTTTTCTTAGCGGTTGAATTTCCATTGCGCAAATGAACCTTCATGCCATTGCAGTTCGTCAGCTGACGGACATTTGGGCTGAATCCCATTTTCTAACTACTATACATAGAGCAGCAGAGGCTCAGCAATTCATTTTCTACTCCCTTCTACTCTGTTCTATTTCTTTTTCTTCTTCTCTATTAGAACTGTGCAACTTATATTGATATTAATGAAGTAACTGATTGAAATCTCATAGGATTCAAGCCATCAGTTCTTCAGGGACTATTCATGCACATGTCATTCCCATATCCTTGAAGGTCATTCAAATCCAAAGACTGTCTAGTGGCCAACAGTGTCTATAGTTAAGATATTAATAAACCAAATGCTTTGAGGCATTAGAAAAGGAATTGACAAGAAGATATACACAACTTAAAAATGTAAAAAAATGCATTTGATAGATTTGAAATGACATTTCAGAACAACTTAGGAACTACAAGTGAGTTGGTAATATAATGTCTACCTTATTCTAACTTCACTTGGAAAACATTTCCTTTTTTTAATTTAAGGCAAGGAAAAAAAAAGTCAGGGATCCTGAAGTTCATTCCCCTTCTTCCAGACCCAGTGTTTAAGCTTCTTGTACTTGAATTATCATAAAAGCCTCTATAATTGCCTGAGCATGTTAATTTATCCTGCGACTAGCTGGTTTTTATCTGTCTGTCTTTAAAGGATTTAAGGGGTGACAGGGAACAGCTGGAATGATATATTCAATCTGTGAACGGGCTTCTGACTTCACAGACAAGTGGATATGCTGAGTGTGCCTACACAGAGAGACGACCGTGTGGCAGCCGTGGCTGCCTGACTGTTCTCAAGCTGGTCAGTTTGTTTCTATTGTCTTTCCTCCAGTCCCTACTCCTGGAGTGTTCTCTCTCTCTCTCTCTCTCTCTCTCTCTCTCTCTCTCTCTCTCTCCCTCCCTTCCTTCCTCACTTTCTCTTTTTTCCTTTCAGCTTTCTCACCTATCCCCTTTAACCCAATGATTACAGCCTTGCTGGAGGCAGGTGGATTACCCTCTCTAACCCCCCCCCCCATCTTATTATTGTTGCTATAGCCAGCACTGGGAGTAGCTTCAATGCGCATATTGATAATCACAGCTGGGACTGTGTAAGCAAAATCAAACCAGTAAAATAAGAGCTAGGAGATGGTCAGGGACCATGGAAAACCCATTGATTGCTACCGCCACTGCCTCTTTCTGTATAAGGCAGAACGCACGTAGAAGAGCAGAGCTCCCGGTAATTTCTGGCAAACAATGTGATGTGGCGTGTTATTCATTTGTAGGCCCTGAAAATCGAAATGGAACCCCCAGGTTCCCACAGAACATGCTTCATTAGAGGGGAGAGGAGGCTGCTGCTGACTGGGCACAGCATTTTCGACTCTAAAGCACAGTGGGGGGGGGGCGGCAACAGGTGGAGCCAAAGCTCTGAGGCCTGCACTAAGCAAGGCCCTGCCTCTGAGAGAAGACCAAGCCAGAGAGGAGTTATCCCTTCCTTCGTTAGCGTCTGAAATTAGTAAGACCAAAACTGCCACCCTGAACTGATTAACTGGGGAACTCGGACACCTGCAGCCCCTTCCACCTCTGTCCTAGGTTTTCGTTAAGGGTGAACTAAGACACGGTGATGCTAAGCTGTTCATTCTGCACGAATCTCTTTGACTTTATAGATCCATGCAGCATCATGATAGGCAGAGGTGTGTGTCAGGAACAGCCTGGTCAGGTCCGAGGTGACATCCTCCATCCAGGTATAGAGACAAAGACACATTATCCAAATCGGAACAAGATTAAAGGAAACCATCAAGAGATGATGAGTAAGCCTGGGTTAGTGCGGTAGAAAGGGAATCTGCTCTTAGGACTAAATAGTTAACAAGAAAGCAGGCTTCAAAGCTCAGAGAGGGCAGCAGCTGTCATTGTGTTAAAAAACAAAAAACAAAAGGCTGCCCCATAAAAGGTGTGCTCTTTGTTAGACTTAGTGCTACAAAGAGTGACCGTGACCCAAGAGAGGAGGAGGTGATAAAGAGGGTGAACGCCCTGCCCTCACTCTCTGCCCTCTTTCTCATCCTCTGGCAGAGAATTTTACTTGTTAACCCAAAACTGGGAAACAGAAGACAAGGAATTCTGTTCCCAGATTTCCCAAGTCGGTGGCCTGAGTCTTTTCTGGAATGTCTAACACAACCTTCCTGCTGTTTATCCCCAAAGCCTTCTGAGAATTTGCCAATTTCTTCGCTATATATCTACTCATACTCTGTTATCCACATTAAACTCCAGAAAGCAGTGGAGATTTCCATTGCAGTGGCTACAGTCTATGAATGGTTAGAAGGGTTGGAACTATTTGTGTTGGTCTACAAACAAGGTCAGGCAGGCATTGCTGATTCTCTGGGCAATTAAAAACACTTTTCATTTTATGGTAACATAATTCAGGCATCTTAAATGGCCTACGTCAATGCATGACATGATCCTTGAGACCCCAAAATAATGGGAGGATCCAGTCAGCGATGACTTGACAACACCTGAAAGAAGTCAAAAGGGGATCCCTCATTTGCCAAATGTTTTTAGGGCGCTTCCTGAGCAGACCATATATTCAGGAACCTTCAAAACACTGAGCAAATGCCCTCTGGTATTCTAATTTCGCATATTCCATGGTACCTTGTATACCTCTTGATTGCATCTGTGCCATGGTGTCTCCATCACCATTTCAAGCTCTTGGTGATTAGACCCCATCTTTGTTGTGTTCAGCCCAGCAGAGTGACGAATAATCCAACCCCCGTTTCAGAGGTGACAAACTGACAGAGATCCTGTGTTCTAGGCCAACAGATTCTTCGTGATCCTCCTACAGAGCGAACAGCCAGAGGCTGTAGCTTAGAAAAGGAAAAAAGCAGTCTTCTCCCACAGTCTCCCACACTCAACCATCCTTACGGTCCCACAGCCAGCTGCTCAGTTTAAGGAAACCCTGGCTTGAAAAATAGGAGGAAGAAATAAAAGAGAAAAAGAAGGAGAAAAGGAGAAGGCAAAGAAAAATAAAGGAAGAAGGGCAAGGAGAAAAGAAGGACAAGAAAGGGAGCTGAGAAAAGAAATAATTCCCTCAGACTCCCAGGACTGACCTAGGAATCTATGGTGGTTTGAATGAAAATGGCCCCTATAGGCTCATAGGGAGTGGTTTTATTCAAAAGGATTGGGACATGTGGCCTTGTTGGAGTAGCTGTGGTCAGAAGCTCAAGTCAGGCCCTCCGGCTCAGTCTCTTCCTGCTGCCAGAGGTAGAACTCTCTAGCATCATGTCTGCCTGCCACCATACTTCCCACCATGATGAAAACGGACTAATCCTCTGAACCGTAAGCCAGCCTCAATTAAATACTTTCTTTTGTTAAGAGTTGCCACGATTATGGTGTCTCTTCACAGCAATAGAAACCCTAACAAAGACAGTATCCAAATGTTCCAACTCCTTTGGCTATTGGCCGAAGCAGGCAGGAAGCTCCATGCAGCCAGCACAGAGTCTAAGAGGGACCAATTTTCCTACAACCCTTCCAGAGTTTTCCATGAAAATATCCCTTGTAAAAATGTATGAAGTCTTGTCTTCAAGCCAGGAATACACAGAGTTCACCTGAAAAAGGGTGAGAGGGTGAAGCCAAAGTGACAACATGACATTTGTTTTGATGATGATTTCCCTGATTCCTAAGGCATTTCCAACATCAAATGGGTAAGTTAGTTAGTTACAAGATCTCCCGTGATCCAATCTTTTTTTTTTTTTTTTTTGGTTTTTTGAGACAGGGTTTCTCTGTGGTTTTGGAGCCTGTCCTGGAACTGGCTCTGTAGACCAGGCTGGTCTCGAACTCACAGAGACCCGCCTGCCTCTGCCTCCCGAGTGCTGGGATTAAAGGCGTGCGCCACCACCGCCCGGCTCCGTGATCCAATCATAAAGCTAAACTAATGCCTGGTCTGTAGTTGAGAGCGGCACATGTTAAAGAGGGAGGGCATGAGCCACTTGTTCTAATGCTTTTGGTGTCGAGTTGGCAAGATGGGAATTAGTGGAAACCTGGAGTCTCAGCTCATCTCTGAGGTTCTCTCTGAGCGCTCTCCTGTGTGGTCATGACTCTGGAGTCACACAGACCTGAATTAGATCTCAGAATTTACAACTGTTTCACTGGAAGACTTTGAAGATATTAATTACTCTTTCTAAAGTGTGTCTGGCTTCTCCTGGCAACGAACACAATATGAGCATACCGAGGCATTTATTCATTCATTTAACAGATACCTTGCAATTACCACTGTGTCTGGAGAACTGTGTTCTGGGAAAACTTACTAATTCCTTCTTTTGTGTAATTTACTTTCTAGTGGGCAAACAAGGCCCATCCTGGGCCTGGGAAGCATCCTATTGATTCCTGTTGGGGTGTACTGATTCAATGTGGCCCTTCAGAAGGCTTGTCTCTTCTGAGAAGATGTTGAGGTGATGCTCAGGGACCAGAATAGGGGTGGGGGAGGAAGAAGAGTAACAGAGAGACAGAGACAGAGAGATACAGAAACAGAGAGAGACAGAGACAGAGAGAGACAGAGACAGAGAGATACAGAGACAGAGAGGCAGAGACAGAGAGATACAGAGACAGAGAGACAGAGATAGAAAGAGAGACAGAGAGAGATAGAGACAGAGAAAGAATGGAACACAGTACAAAGGAAAAGAAATAAAGGAGGGAGAAAGAGAGAAGGGGTAATAAAAAGACAGGGGTGGAGAGAGAGTGAGAACTGTTTACCCAGTATGCACTGAACAGAGCTGGGACAGGCACTCAGACATCTTAGAAAGTAAGGTGCTTCGCGGAAGTCAGGCTTCAAACCCCTGAGGTCACAAAGAAAGCTACTAGCTCCTCTGCTGCACCTCCCTTGAAGACTTGTTATTTCTAAAAGAACGCAGGGTAGCTCTGCTCCTCTGCCCACAAGGATGCCAGATTTCCCTCTCAATGTTTCAACGCTCTTCTTGGAAAGGCGGACCCATGCACGCTCACTTTATGTGGGACAATGCCTGCTAAACTGGGTCAGAAAGTGTGGGAAATGGAAAAGTACTCAGAAGCGATTCTCCGGCAGACTCCGAGGCTGCCTCTCCCACACACTAGTGGGGTGCGCAGGTGGAAGAACGGAAGGGGAGCCTCGTCCTTTACAACTCCTCTCTTGCCAAGCAAAATGGGAGCTCGTGAGTAAACAATATTTCCCTCGCAGAGCAGTGGAAGGGAAAGATGAAGCTGCTAGAGCCTGAGGTCCCCTTGTCCGCCGGCCTAGGAATCCAGGAAGTCAAACCTGCAGGACTGCCTTTCTGGGACAAGTTAAGAACTGGAGGTTCTTAAGCCGGGCGGTGGTGGCGCACGCCTTTAATCCCAGCACTTGGGAGGCAGAGGCAGGCGGATCTCTGTGAGTTCGAGACCAGCCTGGTCTACAAGAGCTAGTTCCAGGACAGGCTCCAAAGCCACAGAGAAACCCTGTCTCGAAAAACCAAAAAAAAAAAAAAAAGAACTGGAGGCTGCACAGTTGGCAGCAATGAAGGTCAGTGATAGGCAACAGGATGTAATTCAGACGGCCTTCTGCTTCAGTAGCCCTCGGCTATCTTGGAAGAGAGAGAGTCTGGGAAGTTAAGGTGGCTAAACACACTTTGCCTAAACAAATGAGAAAGCCCCTTTACTCTCCTCACGGCCTTGCGATATTTCTAAGACTCTTGCATTTTTTTGCTCTATTTGAACTTAAATGTTTTCTTTAATATATTAGGTCATGACGTTTTTATTGATTATCATGAGATAAATGATATCACTTCGAAAAACATTTTCTCTCTTTCGTCACTTTAAATAAAGGGGATGATACATCAAATGGCAGAAACTCTCCTTGAGTCTGAGTTCGTTATGAGCCCACATATTTTGCAGAAGAGATTTTTTTTTTCAACTCACGGCGGGGGGGGAACAGAATGTGAAAGAAAATTTAAGGGTTCCTTCTGCTCTTTTTGTCAATTCCCTTGAAGTTGAAGGTTAAGCTTGTCTGGTCTGTGGATTGCCAGATTGGGTTGCTATCCCCTACCTTTCTTATTTAGCTCTTTGGATAGTCCCCAGGCCTGGCTCAACATGGGTCCTGAGGGGGTTGAAGGGAGCTTTTTTCTAAGCCGAGGCTAACGTGGCTATGTCTGTGTTGACTGCTCATTCCATCAATTACTTCACCCCTCTGCCATTTGACTCACTAGGTAAGAGTCTATCAATCAAAGGCTCCGTGGCCATTTGTCAGCTCTGCCCAGCCCACTGATGTTCACGGACAAACATCAGTCTATCACTTTGGAGAGGTTAAAGGCAACTTTTCATGACGCCTTGAAGAACTATTTCATATTTGAATGCCTGTCAACCATTTCGAAGATGAATACTGGAGGAAATAGCATCTATTCTGACAGACGACGTCAAATGCCCTTCAAGGCAAATACTTTGGCTCACACCAGCTTTCTGTATCCACATTGAGGACCCTGCCCTCTCAGAGGGAACTCTGATCTCTAGATTGGTCCCAACCCTGTGGTCAGGGAACAAGCCCTGCCCCAGATCTGATAGTAACTTTATGAGAAATGTTAATGTGGTCTCTGTTTTCCACCTCCTATTGTGACCAGCGACTCTGTCACTAAAGATCTGAAGAAATCAACCTGAAGAAAACTTGACTTGGGCCTAGGTGAAGTACCCGAAGTCTCCACTGAGGGCCGGCTAGCATTTTAGTGTGATCTCATATCCACAGAAAGGACTGAAGTGGAAGATTCTAGAAATGTGTCTGGTGTTACTTCTCTGCTAAAAAGCTTCGTGTGGTTTAGAATCTGCTCCAGCCTTCTTATTTTGGCATTCAGAGCTAGGTCTGTGAAACCACACCGCTCCCCTACTGTGTAAATTTCTATCCAGGCAAGCCTACTCTGGTTTTAATACACAAATTCTTTTTTTCTCTACTCTTCCAGGATCCTGTCCTTCTTTGGGTCCAGGTTCCATCCTGAGCAGCTTTGTGGCACCTTCTCTTATCAGCTCAAAGACCTGACTTCTCTCTTCCCTTCTTGTCACTGTGGCTCACAAGGTGAGTGTCACAAACGACCCCCATGCTGGACCTGCTGAACTAGTCCTCAATTCTTGGATCAAGACTTAACTTTTCTTGAGTTCTTTGCTTAAGTAGGTTGGGCACTCCTCAGGGGGTCAGATTTATATGTGATTCTTCTTCGGATCCCCTGGCAGACAGTAGGAGTTTAATCAATGGACACTGTGTAATCGATATGAAAATCGTTCTATAGCCAGAACCTCGTTCAGATCCCAAAGCCACAAGGCATAAAGCTCTCTCACGCACTGATCGAGTTGAGAACTTGTTCGTGCTGTGATTATCGACTTGCAAAAGAAGCATGCACATCAAATTACCCCCACTTCCTCAGTGTCTGGACAGCCCTATGCAAGGTCTCATTCTTAAAATGATGGGATTTCCAGAATCAGAAGTGTGAAGTCCAGGGATTGGCCTCAGCTGCTACCCTCCTTTTTTTCATCTGCTCCAGCATAGCTATGGACACACAACTTGGTGTTGTTTACTGATAATTTCATCAAGTATCAGCTACATACTCAACACTGTTATTAACATCCCACATATTTGAATTCTTTGGAATGGGTCTCTGCTTCCTTTTAAAGGTAACTTAAATAACAGTGACATGTGGCACAGAGTCACATGGCTAGAAGAAGCATGGCTCGATCTCCGTTGGCTTACTCTACTTCCCATTGAACTTACCCTGAAATCCCCCCCCCATTTTTGAAGTACTATAAATAGCATGATAAGGAAGTTTCTTCATCTGGGGAACAGGAATGAGGATACTCCGTCACAGACCGACAACTTCTTCATGAGTACTAGAAGCCAGGATGAAATGCTCCATGTGGCTGTTTCAGAGAAGAAAAAGAAGCCAGTAACACCTGTGCTGATACCCAAGACATATTTAGGGCTTCAGCATACTCTTACCCATGTCCTACAAGAGCTGAGTGATATGAACATAGAGTATTGTAGAAGACTCAACTCGTCTTGGCCAACAGAACACATATGGCGTCCATTCATTTTTTTAATGTATATACAGCAAGTGTTTGCTGAGTGTCCGTGACATTCCAGATACCTGTAGCTAGAAAATGATCAATGCTTTCCCTTGGAGAAGTGACTATCTAGAGAAAAAGTGGACATGCAGATACACAGTCATACAGAATCAAGGGGTGACCCCGAGCAGAATGGCAGAGAAAGTCTGATGTGGGAGCAGGCTCTCCCCTAGCTAGCTCTCCATTCTCACGTTCACACTCATTACCCTGTTGTATCTTCTACCCCTATTATGCTAATAGAGTCCACCATGCTTATGGAGAAAGAAGGGAAATTTGACTCATCTTCCCATCTCTGGAAGCTGACAGATATAATAGTCTCTGGGAGAGGTAACAACTCTGAATCTTCTGGAGAAAGAAAGTGTGGAAGAGAGAAGAGGAAAGTAGAAGAGAGTGGGATGTTGAGAGATGATGACATGGACCACTTACCGGCCACACCCTACACTCTCTTTCTCTGGATCTCCAGAGTATGCATTCTGTGGTTACTTCTGGAAATAAGCAAGGAAAGAATACACACACATGAATATATACATATATGTACACATATACACAAGTGAACTTAGGCACCCATGTGCCACGCATCGCGGCCCCTGTCTGTGCTCTAAGCGCTAGAACCCAGTTCGCGAGCTTCAGGCAAGGGGCTGGAGGTTGAGAATACACACGCAGAGACAGACTGACACACAGACCTGGTACCAAAAGCTCATCTTTAATAGCACCATGGAGGCTTAAATACACTGCAGTCAATGGCCAACAGGTGAAAAGCCCATCCTCTGATCCTCTAAGCTAGGCACAGCTTCTAGTAACTTCAATTAGAAGGTTCTAGCAGGGAAGAGCAGCTGAAGGCCAGGACTCAATTAGTCCCAACACCCATGCATATATAAACACAGAGAGCGAGAAAGAGGCAGAGAGGGGGAATACACATACATGTACCAGAGCCCTGTACTTTCTAAGCTCAGTGTTCTTCATCTGGTTGTTCTCGCTACACACACCGCAACATCATCCAAACTCCCAGTTAAGGAAGTTTTGGATTCTATCTTGCTCGAAGCCATCTGGAACCCATTAGGAGGAAAACCTAATCTCCAGCTCAAGAAGCCACTATAGAAGAAGCTAGCTCTGCATAGGTACGTTCATGATCATGGAAGAATGAGCCAATGACAGCTTTTATATATACCTGATTAAAATGAATCTTGAATGAGCGAGTAAATGAATGCACAAATGAAGCTTTTTACCGAAGTATTTCTACATAGCAAACCTGTACCAGGAATGCTTAGGAGTATCTTTTACTTTAATTTTCATGCTGTCTTTTGACATCCGGATTATTACCTTCACTTTGGTGGCAAATAACCTGAAAGGGTGAAAGCAGACAGGGCTTTTCAAAGAGAATGCAAAAGCGCTGTTGGAACAGCCAAGCTGGAGTTTAACAGATTCTTCCTTCATTCCAGAGCTGGTTGCTGATACCATGCGTTCTTGCTGATGTTAGGCACGAGGGAGAAGTGTGGAAAATGGAAGACTCTGCTTTGATGCAAAGGGCTCGGAGATGAGAGACAAATGATGTGATCTTCAGACACAACGGCAGTGTCCATAAGCGATCACACAATAAAGCAAGAGATACGGATGCAAGAGGGGAACTTCAGTTCCCGCCCAGAGTCCTGACAGAGGTTACGTGGAAACCCAAGGTTCTGAACTCACCGAGGTTTCTTAGTCTGTGCTGGTCTGGTCTGCTGAGGTCTAGACAGACAGATAAATGGAAGCATAAAACACAAAGTCTAGAAACAGGCTTGAGAATAAGAATCGCATACTCTATGACAGTGACTGGGCACATAAGACCTAGTCAACAGAGAGTTTAGAGGGGCTTAATTGCCATTGGATACAAAGGAAAGCTGTGTCCTGGCTTCACGCAGAAAATAAAAATAAATTCTGCAGTAATTAAGACATAGCCACCAAAAAGTGGAGTAATTGGGACTAGCAGTATGTTCTTAATCAGAAAACTGTTGCCAAGCTGCCTCCCAACTTACCCCACATACGAGGGTGCTTGTTTCTCTATATACTCGCCCCAGTATTTTATCAAATGTCTGGAATTGAAGCCATGGGTGAAGGGAAGGTAAAACTTTAGGATAATTTTAATTTGCATTTCTCTTGTTATAAGTGAATCTGGGTGCCATTCCATGTATTAAACAGGAATGCTGTGGAAGGTGTGTTCATCTAGAAACTGCAAGAGTTTAAGGACCAGACACAGACTAAGCAGGATTAAAGACTGATACACACTTTTCTGGGAATCGTTTGTCAACATGCATTAAAGACCCTCAACATGTGAATAATCTCAGGGCCAGAGAGTCTGTAGAAATGCGTCATGGGAACTGGTTCCTAGATGTAGAAGGATGTGGGTGTGAGAGGCTGTGCATCGGAGCAGTTTCCGGTGTCAAACGACTAAACTCATCACAGCCCAGAATAGTGGTTTCACTTGCATCCTCCCCCCCCCCGCATCTTTCTTCACATGGATCCCTTTTCTAAAGACAGGATCTCATCATGCGGGCCCCTACCAGACTCCTTCTGCTTCCCCTTGCAGGGCACTGTTTTCCCGAGTGTGGACTGCCACACCCAGCACAGACTAACTAGCTTTACTGATGCTACTCAGAGCCATTGCTTCAAAAACCAAGGCAATTTACATCCGCCAACAGTTTTACATTAGAGCCAGTCTGGGTAGCAGGAAATATTTCTGAATGTTTCTCAAATTCTTAGAAGAAGGAATATGGTTGTCTCGGGAGGTACGTGTGTCATTCTTCCCTGGTAATGTTTTCATTGGGGGACATTTTCAATTGCGCAGTCATGAAGACAGAGAAGGGCTCTGAGACCAGAGGCTCTGGAACGTCAGAAGCAAGCATCTACTTGTTGTCCACCTCAAAGGACCCCAAATGTGATAAACTGGGTCCAGAGTCAAAAACTAAGGGAACAAAGCTCATTTGCTGGGCTACAGATGTTATCATATTTAATTACTATTTCTTTAATTGGTTGGCATTTCAAAACAAATCTTATCTAACTGAATCATAATTCTGGAGATTTTGCCTTATGACACAGTAGCTGCTTCCCGAGAAAAGAAATTTTTCTTTCGTATAGTCACAGTGCCAGTGCTTACAGAGGAAAAGCACTTTCTCAATGTTTTCAGAGTGTCTGTGCCCAAGACTCCACCAGGCCAGTGTGTGTGTGTGTATGTGTGTGTTTGTGTGTGTGTGTAAAAGGAAAGCTTACAAAAGAGCTTGAATGGTTTCTTTGCAGGAGAAAAAAAGTTCTTTTGTGAATTTTTATCAGTTTATCCTAAAAGCAAAGGGCTGACTTGAGAGCCATTTTAAAGTTAGATGACTTGAACAATTTGATTGGGTAGCTAAAGCAGAAGACAGAAATTTGAAGGCTTCCAGCTTGGACCAAGAATGGCTTATGCTAGTGTGTGTCTGTTCATACTCATTCAGAGAAGCAAGAACAGATGCCGAAGGCAATAGATTAGGTTCATGAGTGTGTTGCTCCTTAGATGACATTTGTCTATGGCTACTAAGATGACACTGTGCATGTGACATTGTTCTGGGATAATAAGATGTGGTGTCTTTACATGGCACAGGTCTAGAATCCGATGTGACAAGTCTAACTTTAAAAGTTCAACTCAAGTATTCTGCTCTGTCACCTATCTCCTCCCCAAAGCATCTGAAATGTAAGATCTGCTGCAGGCAGCTTAGCTGGAGGTAATGCCGAGAAGCAGAGTGAAAAAGAGGGCATAGACAGAGAGACAGACAGACAGACAGACAGACAGACAGAACATAGAAAAGTCAATATAGAGGGTGTGTTTAGTTATCTCAGTAGACAGCTGGATCTCAGTGTGACAGGGATGAGGCAATGGAGCACAGATAGCATCTGCTATGGGAATCTAAAGCAGCACAAGGACTGGACCTCAGAATCCAGAGACGTGACAGTGAGTGACCAGAGAGGCAGAAGGTGGCAGCAGCCAGAAGCATGTTTATGCAGAAGAAGATAAGGTCAGTGACTGAGCTCAGATGGACTGAGACCACTGCTGACCTTGGTGAAGAGTGGAAATAAGTATATATTTTTTTCATTTTGTTTTGGGTGGAAGTGGGCAGGGAGATGGAGAAGTGTATCTCTTTCTCAGGAACTTTGGTTTCTAAGGGGAGAAGAAATTGGCTGGGAATATGGGGCTTACAATGATGTGTTATATATCACAATGTACTCTCCTGAAGCAAAAGTTGTGTTCTTATTTCTGGGATTTGGGGATGTGCAGAGGGCAAATATTTCTACAACAAGTGATTTGAAACTATCAGTGTGATGTCAGCTGTCTTAAACTTTTCCTGAAAATGGAACAATTAGCCCTTGTGACCTGGTAAGAGTTCGTCCTATCATGCCACTGGGCAGGACGCTAATGAGTATGGATATTAAAATTTATATGGATATAAAAATTAGGGAAATTTTTTTCATTGATGCTAAGCAAATGGAGAAGCAGAGATGGACTATACAAGGAGCTAATATGATGAAATAGCTTGGCGTGGGAACACATACGTGCAATCATAGCACTCAGGCTGAGGCAGGAATATTATGTGTTCAAAGCCAGGCTGGACTACATAGTACCTGGGCTGTGTAATGAAATTCCATCTTAAAACAACAAGCAAAGAAATGAATGAATGAATAAACAAACATTTTTACAAAACGATAGTGCAGTGGCTGCAAGCTGAGAAGGACGGGGTAATTCGCATATTGAGCAGTTTGGAGTGGAGTAGAGATGAAGGAAGATCAAACATGGAGGAAGTGAAGTGTGTGCCAGGGACCGAGACTCACTCGCCATCTGCTGAGCATCTAGGCAGGAGTGGGAAGGAAATAGAGTAGACGGTGCAAAGTGCGCTGTGAAAGCCAGAGATGTGCGTGTGAGCGCCATAGCGCCACAGCTTTCCCACCAAACTGCAGCTCCATCGTTAACAAATCAGTCAAGATCTACTTTGAGGGAGTGTCAAAGTGTTAAATAGGCAGATAGATGATCATAGCAACAAAAACTGATAGGAGCTGCTCTCTACTGAGCGTAAGTACATGATAGGAACAGACTGAGCATTTCCACAATAATCTCATTAAGTTTATTCAGTAACTTCATGAGATGAGTTCTTCTAATTAGCATATATTCATTATACATGACTTTCATTATGACATTGTATAATAGATTTCCAAATCATATTCAAACGCTGCTACTCTCTCTTGTCCTCTGCCATTCTCCCTAACCTCCTTCCTTATGACATGAATTCTGTTATATCCAACTTAACAGATGAGAAATTCACCTCAAACATCAGATAACGTTTCCAAGTGTGTAGAGCTAGTGGTATTCCACAGAACCAGAACTTAAAAGCAGTATGATATCCTATCAACCGCGGCACCAAACTGCATCCTACAACATCGGACACATGGGAGTGAATGGCCTGGTAGTGTTGTCTCTTCCACCAGGAAAAGAGCAGAGTTTGGAAAAGCTAAATGAATAGCCCAGCAGCTGCGTCCAATCAGATGTGAGTGAAAGAATCACTTCACAGCACTCAGTGGTCCTGGGATTCAGGTGGGGAGGGGTATGGAGGGAGGAATTACAAGGGTCCTAGGATTCAGGTGGAGAGGCATTATAAAGGACCTGGGACTTTTACACGGGGAGGGGTTAAGAGGCCCCCTGGGACTCGTGGGTAGGAAGGGATTAGGAGGGAGTCATAAGCAGGGAGGGGTTAGGAGGGCCCTGGGAAACTTAATGGGGAGGGGTTAGGAGGGCCCTGAGACTCACAGGTTGGAAAGGCAAGGGAGACACAGAACAGGAAAACCAGGACCTTTCATTCTTTTACTGGATCAGGCCCCACCTATAGTTGACCAGAAGGAAAAGAAGGCTCCATAGATCTCTGTCAGGTGCAGCTTGATAGAGAGTTTAGCCCAACCTAGCCCTATACCCAAATCACTGTCGCAAGACAGATTTCCAAAGACTTGCCCTTGGTACTTCTCCCTTGTGTTTACTTTGGAATGGAAAATAAAAGGAATTCTTAAGTGTTCTGGAAAGTCAAAGCCTAGCCACTGGTTCTCACTTAGTACTACAAAGTTAACCATGGGGCTGGGTTTCGGACATCCTAAATTTGCCATCTTCTGAGTTGACATGAACATTGGTAGCGTGACTGACTGTCCACGCCAGAAAGCTTCCTCTAAGGTGTGACATCAAGTAAGAGAGCCGAGCACGTACACTCAGCCTAGAGTTCCTCTTCCCACAGGAAGCCCTGCCCAAGGGAGAGAATTTCTCAGTTGGCTGGAGGATGTTGCGTGTTGGGAGTTACGTCTCATCTCTCAGAACAAAGCTGTTTCAGGAAGTTCAAGTGTCTGTGAGTATGACAAACCGTCTCATATTTTTTAATGAAAAGACTATAAAGAGTTCATCTGCAGAGGACTTGGGGCGGCTCACAGCACCATCTGCCCTTTTCTAATAAGTGGCTAGCCGTCTCGGGCAATGGTGCTGTGAAGGATGGAGTGGCAGGTAAAAGGTTAATAGAGCACTGGGCATTTTTTAATTGAAAAAATGACTGCAAGACCCCACAGCAGACCGAGTGATAATAACATGACAGGAGGTGAGTTTCAGAGACTTACTTATTCATTGAGGGTGAGGAAATAGACATGCAAACACACTGCTATGCTTCAACAGAAACCTAGGTCTACAAGGAGCTTAAAAAGTCATGCATAGAATTTTTTCAAGCAAATGTATACTTTAAAAAATCCACCTCCTCCTTTCAGTTATTACTAATTTACTATTACTCGGGAAATGAACCTAAGGTGTTGGCCAAATTGCTAGCAATTCTGATCTGTTAATGTGTCTGGCCCAAGTTGGGTATCAGTTAAACCACCCCCAAATAACAGGCAGGTTTTCGTTATTTTCATTTTCATAATAGAAAAATAATTAATTCCCAAGAATCTTCTCTGAAGAGATGACATATAAAACAGAAAATCCGTCCTTTTTGACTAAGCCTTTTTAAAAAAAAAAAAAGGCTGAATGAGAAAGCACGTGGTGTGTGCTGGATAGTTTTATGCCAACCTCACACAAGCTACAGTTATTTGAAAAGGGGGAACCTCCATTAAGAAAAGAAAGCTTTCCCAAAGGAAGCCAGCCTATAACCCACAACCCCAGAGAACTTAGGCAGAGACTTACATAAATCTAATCTACATGGGAAGTAAAAAGTGGAAAAAGACAGATCTCCTGAGTAAATTGAGAGCATTGGAACCTTGGGGGAGGGTTCAAGGCTGGGAGAGGAGAAGCAGGGAGGGGAGCAGAGAAAAATGTAGAGCTCAATAAAAATCAATTTAAAAAAAAAAGAAAAAAGGAAGAAAATGCTTCCACAAGATCTGGATGTAGGGAATTTTCTTAATTCGTGATTAATGGGGGAGGGCCTAGCCCTTGTAGGTGCTGCCACCCATGAACCACCCTTGATGGTCCTGGGCTCTCTAAGAAAGCAGACTGAGAAAGCCAGTAAGCAGCACCCCTCCATGGCCTCCCTATCCGTTCCTGTCTCCCAGTTCTTGCCCTGTTTGAGTTCCTGTCCTGACTTCCTTCAGTGATGGACTACAGTGCAGAAGTGTAAGACAGGGGTTGTCCATTTGTATTTAAGAACTTTTTCTCAAGGACTTTGTAAACCTTACTAAGCACCAAGTGTCTGTAAGATACAGATTCAGTCATATGATCTAAATCTTCTGGGGTATGTTAGCATCAGTAGCCTTTGGAGTGTTGTGGGCCATGGAACTGAGCCAACTCCAAGATGGATATGAGATGGAGTCACCTCAGATGAGCCAGGGTGTCCGTTGCAAGTTGGACCTCATACATGGCTTCCTCAATACTTTGTCACCTCACAAGCCAAGTAGCAGGAGGTCTAGCAACGAAGCATACGGTGCACATATGTCCCCAACTCAGGGAGAACCCTGCCCACTCAGGCTCAATGTGCCACCTTTACCAACAGCTTATTGCTCTTTAAAAAGCAGGAGAGATGGAGGGGTGATATAGATGCGGGCTGGGTAGCTCCTTGACACAAGACACAGGGTGAGTCGGGACTGGACAGAGGCAAGAGCTCACAGCCCAGCAACTGCTGATAGAGTCACCTGATGTACCCGGGACTGCCCAAGGGCCAAACAAGTAGCTCCATTCCAGTCACCACAACACGTGCCCTCCACAATCTTCTTGCCCCAAATCAAAATCCCTTCAAAACACAGTACCTTTCAACCCAAAGTGAGGGTTGATTTGCCCCCATGATGGATCAGTATGTCTGGCCAATGCAAGCACAGAAAGGCGCTTTGAGACGTGTGCCTATTCAGAAGTGACAGGGTGCATCCAATGACTGTCACTGTAAAGTGTGACCTTGCAAACCATCCTCTTGCTTTTGTAGCGTCCACGGATACTCTGGGGTTTCACTTCTTTTGTACCTTTCATGGCTTTAAAGGGCCAATTGAAAACGGATTACTGTTCTACTTTAAAACAGCTACAATTTTTTCCATTTGCATCTCTTCATTGTGATTTCATGACAGCAGCTTCATCCCAGTATATGATGTACTTTGACCACATTCAATTCCTAATACCTCACTCCCCTCCCCCCTTTCTCCCTTCCCACCGCCCATCATCCTCTTTCTGCCTCTAGACACCTTTGCTTCTACTTTCATGTAACATACATGTGTCTATGTATACATATGTGTATGTATATATGTATCTGTAGGCATATATGTGTATATATACATATATATTCCATACAAAACCTAGGATTTGTAGATGAAAAAAAACCCTATTTGCCCTTCCAAGTATGAGTTAATACACTTAATTTGATAATCTCTAGCTGAATCCACTTTCCTGAAAGTAATGTAATGTCGTCCTCCTTCATGGATGAATGAAATGTATGTGTACATGTGTGTCACATTTATTGTATTTCCTTTATCTGTCCCTCTGTTTATGGACAACCTGGGTTGATCCCATGACTTGGCTGTTCTGAACAGCACTGCCACACACAACTGTGTACATTTATACCTGCTGGTGTCTTTATGCTGCCATGCTTCTCGGGTCCAAACGGAAGTGACAGAAGGGCCCTGCAGCTCTCTGAGAAAGCAGAACTTCAGCTTTGCCCTTTTAAGTCCTCCACTGTCCGGAACAGACAAGAATCAAAGTTGAAAGCTTGACAGCATCTCCACGGACATTTTAGGGATGGCAGATGAGTTAATGGGGCTGAGTTTTCCACACACAACCAGTGCTGAAAGCTGCTAGCCACCAGCTCATTGTAGGCTGCTCAGGTTATCTGAGGGAAATAATATGTATGTAGACTCAATAGAAAGCATAAAAATAATAAATGAAACTAATAACGCAAAAGACATTTGGGAAATAAGACATCCCTTCTGACATGAATAGCACTGGAAGCCTTGGGGAAAGAAAACTAGAATATTAAGTGAAAGATGTAAATTGTAGAAATTGGATCCATAAATATTGCTTTGGAGGCAGAGGAAGGCAACAGCTCTATCTCACAGAGCCTGGCTTCTCAGTGAGGATGAACTCAAGGAAGGGAGTTGTTCGCTTCACATCCACAGAGGGTCAGGGCTCAGGAGCAGGAGGCCATGGGGAGGAGAGGACAAATGAGCAGCTTTGCAGTCTGGTGTCCGGGTTAAACTGAGGTTACCGTTTCTGTGGGGGCTGCAGGAGGCTGAGGGCAGCCTGGAGTAATCATCTCCTTTGCCAGCCTTATGTTTCTCGGTGAAGGAATCCCAGCCACCATCCCTCTCCCCTGAGATGCTCAACCAAGGATATAATGATTGGTCAAGTTGGAGACCTTGACAAGGGTGAACAGTAAAACTACGCGAGGCAGACCTGCTCAAATTTGATCAAAAACATCCCAATCAAGTCCAGATGAAGATTTTTCATCTGTTTTGTTTGAAAGGTGATGGAAGGTGAGGATGGGTGGAGAACCATCCTGTTAAGAGGAGATGGATTTTGCTGCTTGTTTGTTTTGTTGAGGAATTACTGTTCTCGGTGGAGTTGTTGCCTGCCTGGCATTTGATTAGGTTATTTTCAACTCCAAATCATTAGCTTAGACTTTCTCTAGGCAGTAGCAACCAGAAATACCAAGTCTCCTTGTATTCCACGCCATCTTTAGAGCAATAAGTATGCCATCATCCTTAAAACATGCTTTGACTTGTTTGTCCTACCAGCCAGCAAATGGAAAATGGAGACTAGGGGCCCTTAAGTCAGGAGCAGATCCCAGTGGCCCCAGCCCAACTTGGTCTCTTTTGATTTCTCCCTCACCCATATGAAATGCAAAGGATAAAAACAATATGGATAGAGAGCTCAGCTGAGCAGTGATGGCACATGCGCCTTTTATCCCAGCATTCAGAAGGCAGAGGTAGGTGGGTCTCTGTGATTTCAAGGCCACCCTGGTCTACAGAGTAAGTTCCAAGACAGTAAAACTGTGTCTCCAAAAACAATCAAGCAAGCAAACAAATAAAAAAGAAGAAAAGAAAAAGAAACAAAGAGAATGCTCAGGTATTTCACGAATATGGGCCCACAATAAACACTGGGCGCACACAGGCAACAGAGCCTGGATTCCGCCCTCCATTCACCAGCTCCATACACAGCCCTGATTCATTGTTTTTCTCTTTTACATTCTTGTGTACATACATGATATGTTTTGGTCGTATTCCCCCATTTCCTGTTATTGTCCCCCTCCCAGTCATTCTGGTTTCCCTCCTCTCCCCAGCTAGTCCTCCTTTAACTTGTATGTTTGGTTTTGTGTGTGTGTGTGTGTGTGTGTGTGTGTGTGTGTGTGTGTGTTCATACATGCATGAGTCCCAGTGATTTTCACTAGGGCTGTTTAGAGGCATGGATGAGAGGTTATGTTTAGGGGCATGGGAACCTTGCCAATGGCTTGCACCATTTGAGAAAAACGCGAGTCCTTCCCTGGAAGCTTTTAATGGCCTAGCGATCCCCATGGAGCAGAGGGATCTCAGGAAACTCTCTGCCTTGATTTACTAATTCCTCATCCTAGCAAACCCTGAGCATCTATGTTGCGTTAGACGCCAAGTCTTCAGTAGAAAGTAAGGAGTTTTGGACGATCTGCTTTGGGGGCACAGCACCACAGGACATCCTCTGCCAGGAAGACTTCATCCAAACTAATTGTCTTTGGGATGACAGCCAAGTAAACTGTATCCCAAAATGCTGAGGCTTAGGATTTCTATAGATCTCTTGAGGGGACACAGTGCAAACCATAAAACCAGACGACATGGATAATATCCCCTGTTGTCTCTCAAAAAAGCTTCCAGAATTTTGTGCTGTAAGGGAGAAGAGACTTAGAGCATCTACTTTGGTGTGCGTCTACTGAATGAATTCTTCCCAATCTCCTGATGTCCTCACCCCAATTGCCACCAGTTTTTAGAATTCAAAGTGTCTGGAAACTGTTGCTTAGTTTCACAAAGACCCCATCTATTTCTTCTTCCAATATTAATTACCCACACGTTCTTTAAAAGACACTATCTCTCCTAAGATTGTTGGGGGCTTCAGAAAATTTAGAATGTGTTCACCCAAAGGAATGGAACTGAGAACAAAAAAAACTAAACAAACAAACAAACAAACAAACACCTTACTTTTGGCATGCCAAGATTTTGCCTCCTTTCCTCTCTGTGAGGTAAGTTGGAACTCTGGTGAGCTGTATGTACAGTCGTGTGACCGCTAAGGTTATGTCTACAGAAACAGGCTGTGTAGCAAAGAGAGATACAACTCACCCAGATGTAGGACCTTCTGCTTGCCAATGTCTGTGCCTAAGATGTGGGGATGGTAGTTACAAGTTAAGGAATCAGAATTAGGTAATATTATAAAGTCAGAACTTCAGTTGCTCTAGCCACTTGTAGGTAGTCCCCAACAACTGCCGCACTTGGACACCGCAACTGGCATGGTTCTTGCCACTACAGGAAACTCTGTAGACGGTGCTGGTTATTACAGTAGTTCAAGTACAGGGAGAAAATGTCGTTGCTTTGGAAAAACAGTTTCCAATGGAAAACAAGTGTTTGAACAGGGAAATGAAGGGAAAAGGAAGGCAGGATACTTTTTGAACAGTATTTTGTGGTGGCCTGGAAGTCATCATCCATGGTGCTGAATGGGAATTGTGAGGTAGGCACCTGTGAAGGGCCGAGGCACATCCTTTGTGATCACCACAGGTCTACTCTGTTGTCATTGTTCCTTGAAGAAAATGTCATATGCCACAAAAGGGGGCATCTCCAGCTGCAGTGGGCATGTGGAACCAATAATGGCCCTTTGGCCACAGCTTGTAAGATCAGGAATCTTACACCTGAGTCAGTCCTGGAGTGTCAGGTGAGGTTCAGATCTTCAGAGCAGAGGGAAGAGCTTTGTAAAGATGGAGATAGGAAGGAAAGCCTTTTGCTGTGCTCACTAGATACAAAACATCAAAGGAGAGCAGCTCTCCCATCCTCAGGCTGCTAGAAGCACTATCGGGTACATTTTAATTTAAAAAGTAAACTTAATGCCAAGACTTACACTAATGCACGTACAAGGTACATAAGACTGCCCAAGTCATGGCATGATAAGAGGCTATGAGGAATCTCTGCGGGGTCTGTTTCTCAGTGGTCCCTCTCTCAGGAAACACCAACACCTCTGAACTGTCAGTTCCTCCCCAAGGGCACAGTGCTCCTGCAGTCCTGGTTTGATGGGAATCAGACTCCTGTGCATCTCATACGGGCTAAGATGTCTACCCTACACCATAGAAACTGCACTGTTCGAAACACTAACTGAGGGGCCACGGCACTGCCAATGGCTTTCCTCTATTACCAGTTACCATGTTTTAAAGCCCAAATCTTTGCCTCCTGCCATCTCTGGGATCCAGGGCTCTTCATTGGGATTCATGAAGGGTCTGGGTACACGAAACACTCTTCAGTATTTCAGACCATGGGAAATTTTAAAGGAAGGACTCTAGGAAGGAGGCTTTGCCCACCCACTCCTCATTTTGCTTGACTTTTTTTCTTCTATCCCTGCCCCCTCCCCAACCCCAGTTGTCAGTGTCTCTCCTGTCCTTTCTGGGGAAGCCTCTGCCCTGAACACAGGGACCCAAGCCCTGATCTCAGCCCAGGAGACCTCATCAAGCATTCGCTCCTCATCACTGGCTCCGTCTCACAGCGGCTCGGAAGAGCAAATGGTCTTTGTCTCAGATATATTCAGAATCACGTCTTCTCAACAGCCCTAGGAGGAGTCACAATTCTTCTTCCTATTTTGTGAAAGAGGAAATTAAGGCTTTGAGAGGCTATATAATGTAATTAAGGTTACCAAAGGGAAGGGCCAGTACACAGGCACGGGTCTGCCTGATTCTAAAGCCTGGATCGGACTCTTGTTCCTTGTCTGAATGAATCAAGACCTGGGCAGCCATAAAAAATGGGAAGAAAACACAATCACCACATAGGGGGATTTTCCAGAATTCTATCCAGGCTGTCTAAAAATGACTGTAAAAATAGAACACACTGGAAAACATGCCGAACACACTTGGTAAGAATTCTAATGAGCATCCAAGCTTGGCTGTATGCATCTGAGCTATGCCTGATGGAGGTCAGAAATGAAGGATTTATTCTGCCCACGAGTCAGAGCAACTATTGTTATTATTTAGCATTGATTAATTGTTCTTCCAGCCCCCTAAGACCTCTCCACACAGTTCTCAAAAAATCGTTATACTTCGAGTTTGCCTGTGCCTTGACATTCAGAGTAAAGGAGCTTTATTATGAGCCTTTGAAGAATAACCCACGTGTGAGTGGCCGTGAAAGCACCCACGCAGGCGACATGAACCAATCCACAGTTGGATGCTTCCTGGATCTTCCACCCCCATCTTGACAGTGCTGCTACTCAGGGGAGGTCATGATGGAGATTCAAACAAAGAAACAAAAGGCAGGACTTCTACCTGCTTACAGAGAAAACCCAGCAAGCTCCGGCCGTCTTCCATGTCGAGGACTTTGGGAAATGTATAAATATTGCATAATCACTAATGAGGAGGGGGAACCCTTCAGGGGTAATTACAGCAGGGAGGCCTCGTCCACATTCATGTGAGCCTGATTAAATGTAACATTGTAAAGGGAGCTGGGGCAGTGAATTTGCCTCCTGACATCCAATAACGCTCCTTGACCCTTTGGATATTGTCCTCCCTGGAGGTCAAAAGTATGAATAAATTATGGGTCTGACAACTTTGACGTGGAAAGGAGTGGGAATGGACAGCTCTCTGAGAAAAAAAAATATCTGACATTGTTTGTGATGACAAAGTATATTTTTTTTTTAAAAAAAATCCATATGCTAATATTGCCAAATTTCAGCTTGCTGGGAAGAAGAGCAGATAGCCTCCGTTGCTATGTTTATTGAGAAGGCCAGGGACTCTTGGAGCTGAAAGCCAACATGCAGACTCAATCATTCAGCAGAAGGGAGGGAGGAACTAGGCCTTTGCTAGTGACTCTCATCCATCAGAAATGCTCCACCCAGGGGCAGTGCCATCCCAAGGCATTGCCTGCAAAACAGTGCGGTCAAACAGTTACAGGACATGCTTCCACTTAGATAAAATGTCCAGTGCGTGGAGCCATCTGTCACTCATGAGGACCCTCATTTGCAAAGACAAGCCAAGGCCATCACCTGGAATCCGTGAAGCTACGAAATTGTCACAGCTTGCTGAAGAAAGATTGTCTCTTGTTTCAGGTTCTGTCAACAGATAGGGGAGGTGCAGAAATCAAGGCCTGAAAAGGAGAGGAAGGAATTACTCAGGTGGCCTTGGAGAGGCTGGCTTTTGGATGAAGGCCAGAGGGCAATGTTAAGAGCCCATCCATCCATCCGTCCTAGCCTAGAGCCTGTTGGCCTTGAGTTCAAAGATTCAGCACCAGGGACATAAAACCTACAATATTTGTCATTAAAACAACTGGTAACATCCAATACATGAGCTCTATATCACTCAAAAGGCAAGGCTGATGGGAAAGAAAGAACAAGCAAGCCCCTCCATCCGTGGATAGTATGACCTTGATTAGACTGTACCAGTGGTGGCACAATAAACTTGTTCAACAGCCCAGGCAGATTCTTTCTCTCCTGACCCAGGTCCAGAAGCAGCTGCACGCCCGTAGACACAGATTCAAGAACACTGTGCTGATTCCAGCTATTTGAAGCCCAGTTGGCAGTTACAAGACAATGAAGGGCAAATAGATTTAATTTTGCATCACGGACCTTGTCCAAACACTGTCCACTCTACCGATGAACTCCTCTGTTGCTTGTATCATTTCTTGCCCTGGAAATACTTCCTCTGACTTCCTCTAGGAAATAGAGGACAGTGGGTAAACATCTAGGATGCAGGGTCTGACCACCAAGCCTTATATGTAACTCCCTTCTTCCTCAGTGTGGCGGGCACTCTGATATGAGACCCATATGGTCACTGTGGGACCAGAACACTCTTGTCTCCAGTAGCCGAAAGCCAGGCCATGATGGGATGCACAGTAGCCACCATCAGTTGAAAGCATCCGTATTACAAATCTCACGTGTGGACAATGTTGAGAGATACCTGTCAACACAAGGGGCTACAGATTAATTTTGAGGTTTGTAACTTTCCATCATAATGTTATTTATTTTGAGTGCTGAGACCTAGAACCCTCTGGAATATTGTATATGGGGTGAGCATTTCATTTCTCTCTCCCTTTCTCACCATTGGCAGGAAATGTTGGCCGCTGGTGGCTGACAGTTTTCACCTTCCAGAAATACAAACAGCCAGAGAGGTCCGCCTTAGTGGGTGTGCTTCAGATGGGAGCCCCTATGCCATGTAAACTAGCCAAGTAGGAGGTGAAAGCATATGAGCGGGAGAAGTCTATAGCCTGGCTATGGATTCAACAGGGAAGTCCTTGGAGAGCATGCCAGGCACAAAGCCCTTCACACAGTAACTTAGGAAACACTCAGTAACTTGGAACTACAGAATTCATTATCCAACATTCCTAAAGGCCAGCAATCTAAAATCAAACTGTCCACAGGATCCCCATCCCCCTGAAGGTGTTAGGAAAGACCTTCATGATTTGTTTCTTGACTTTTGTTTACCATAATTGGGTTTGGATAAACATAATTCTCATATTCGTCAGATATGGATGCTCCTTTTATAAAGGTCATGAGTCACACTGAATTGGGCACTCTAATCCAAAATGGACTCGTGTTAACTAAGCCCACGTGAAACAATCCAGTTTCCAAACAGCTATGTTCTAAGGTCCTGGGGATTAGAGTTTCAGCATAGGAATGCCAGGGTATATAATCTACCCCACAATAGCAGCTGTGCCCAGGCGTTTCTCTTCCCACTTCTTGATCTTGCTCATCCCCTTCCATCACTCTCTTGTAGATATTAACCCCCAAATAGAGCCTTCCAGTATGTGAAGGGTTTGGGGGGAGGAGGCATCTTTCGCATTTATTATTGGTGGTGTTTTGTCATTGTTTGCCTTTTTGGTTTGTTTTTTGCCGAATTGACACATGCTAGAGCAATCTGAGGAAAGGCAATCTTAATGGAGAAGATGCCCCCGTCAGATTAGCCTATGGGCATTTTTTTCTTGAATAGTGAGAAAGTGTCTGGCCCACTTTGAGTGGTGCCACTTCTGAGCAGATGGTTCTGGGGGTTCTATAAGAAAGCAGGCTGAGCAAACCACGAGGAGCAAGCCAGGAAGCAGCACTCCTCCATGGTCTCTGCTTAGTTCTTGACTCCAGGTTCCTGCCTTGAGTTTTGCCCTGACTTGTCTGCTGGGATTGAGTGCAAACCTGAGATTTGTAAGAAAACAACATGCCCTTTCCTCCCCAAGTTGCTTTGGTTATGATGTTTTATTGCAGCAGCAATAGTAACCCTAACTGGGACACAGTGGCTTAAGAAGTCTCATCAACTCTTTGTCAATCCAGGTCAAGAGTTGACTGTCGTATCTAATGCATTCCACCCTCCCCTCCCCTCAGCCCGAGGGTCTTGGTCTTGGACTGGAGGCTATTTTGACTCTTAGTTCCTTTCTGGTAAAGTCAATCTTTCATCTGCCCTTCCGCTCCCTCCCCCTGGATCTTCTGATGCACGGAGTCACCAGGAGCTGTCTGTCAGTCTTCTCTCCGCTAGCACAGATGCACCACTCACACCTCATGTGACACACCACAGTGGGTGAATACAGGAGCCATTGGGGGGATTCTGGGATGAGAGAAATGGGTTCTTTAACTTGATCACCATCCCCAGTTGGCTCCTGCCTCTGGGTGGGAATAGCAACTGAAATCCAGCTGTTTCTCATCATGTCTGCTACCCACAGGCAATTTATCCAATTTGTCACTGAGCCCTAGGAATTCATGGTGCTGCATGGTTGCCTCCCTTCTGCCTTCCTGTCACCTACTCCCAGTTTCGTGTCCCCTCCTTGGGATGACTTGATCACTTCTATGAGCATGAACCACTCTCAAATCTCCCAGAGTGTTGAAAGTCCCTATCTATCTCTTGGGAGGGGGTGGGGGAGCTGGGAGGTGAGGGGGTCATCACAGCAGATACAATCCTAGATGCCTTCTGCCTCTTCCCCTTCCCTGTCCTTTAGCTTAGTTACTCCCTCATGTTGACCAGGGAAGGGGGCAGGGAAAGGAAAACAGGCTCGGGGATAAAGTGTGGCAGAGAAGTGCTATCTCCAAGTGGGCCACAGGCGCCCTGGCACCCACTTAGGTACAGCTGTCTTTAAAACTTTTTTTTTTTACTTTTTTTTTATTAAGAAAAGGAAAAAAAAAGTTTCCCCCTCCTCCCAGCCTCCCATTTCCCCCCCCC
>NC_022020.1:49763239-49792226 GCF_000317375.1 Microtus ochrogaster
ACACTATCCTGAGTGAGGTAACCCAGACCCAAAAAGATGAACATGGGGTGTACTCACTCATAATTGGTTTCTAGCCATAAATAAGTGCCTTTAAAACTTTGTGTGATACGTGCAACTTACTTGCTGATTCAGACGTCACAGGAAGGAGCCAGTCAAATCCAGTTCTGTAATTCTCCATGGAAACTGCTCGCAAGACCAGTGTCTGGGGACATTGTGTCTGCAGCACTCGCCTTCCTCCAGAAAGACGGGATGGCTTTGTGATCACAGTTGTGTGCACGGTGGACGGTGGAGAGACACACTTCACCACAGCCTCTAAGACTGGGAGAACACCGAACTGCACAGGTGATTCCTCCATGTTCTGTGCACTTCCTGACTCTAAAAATCCTTTGTCAGAGGGCCAGCACTTTCCAATCTGATCAAGGACCAACAATGGTCAGTTTAAGGCCAGGGATATCCCGTGGCTTTGCATTCACGTTGGCCTACCCAAGGGGACTCCCACACTTGAGATCATTGAGTTACCTTCAATGCAAAACTCAACCGAAAGCACTGCCCCCAACTGGCCATCGTTATCACCATCTTCAGTGAGCTTGATCTAGTCAACCTGAATGATGGACAAAGAATTACACATGCATTTTTATTTTCATTTCATTCTCACAACCATGCTGAAGGAGTTACGACTGACTGTCCACATGCATGAAAAGGGGAAACCAGTTCTGAGGCCAAATATCTCAGCAGTGGATTCAAGGTTTTCTGACATTAAAGCCAAAGTTTCATCCTGCTTCTACCATGGTGCAGGGTGCTGACCTCATTCTGTAGGAGGAAGATGAGAAACAAGGCAAAGGAGAAGCCTTCAGCATTTTCAGATACAGAGAATGATGAACAAGGGGAAAAAGCAGTAGGGCTGCTCTTTTCCTTAAGATTTGTTATTTATTTTTCCCGAGAGTGTGCATGCATGTGTGCCTGCGTGCATGCACGTGTGCACATGCTCTGTGTGTGTGTGTGTGTGTGTGTGTGTGTGTGTGTGTGTGTGTGATTGCCACATGTCAAGGGCTCTCATGAAGACCAGAAGAGTGCATCCCTTAGACCTGGGATTACAGATAGTTATAAACTGCTATGCATGGGTACTGCAAACCAAAGTCAAGTCCTCAGCAAGACTAGTATGTGCTCTTAATCTCTGAGCCACCTCTGCAGCCACAAGTGGGGCTGTTCTGAAGGGAAACTAGGTTTTTATGGCTAATGTTTGCCTCTGGCTAGGACTAGCCTGATAGATTCTTGTCCAGCCTGCTCAGTCAGACACTCCTGGGTTTCCTCTCTTCTAGTTTTCAAAAGGTAAGAAATCAATCCCCAGCCAATTCTGTTTCCTTTGAATTCAAAGCACGTATGTTGAAAAGGAATTACAGATGCAAGATGAGCCCTGTGGACTCCAGAGGGGTTGGAATGGATGAGGGGGCTCGGTAAATGGCTGTTATTTGGGTATGAGCTGTTGCCTCATCATTCACATAAATTTGGAATCTGTGCTCAGATGGGCAGGCCTATGAATTGTTCGTGAATTGGAAATAGAATGGAAATAATGGTAGGAAAAGAAGTAACTGTGTTCACATTTAAACACATTCATTACATAGGGAAACACAGTGGATATTACGAAATAGAACTTGACCTTGAAATCAACGTCTAAATACTTGCTATGTGATAGATCCCAGCTATTCACCTTCTGCCTCTTGGCTTAACTCTTATTGATGTGTAGTTTTTGTTTGGTCCACACATGATACCTTCCATCTGTCTTCTCTCTCGACCTCATTTAAACAGTTTTCTCTCCTTGGCACTGTTGAATATTATCCCAAGTTTAGAAATATTGGGGTTCATAGGAACTTCTGCCTAGACCAGATCCTAGAAGAAACCAGCATTCCCAAGAATCCTGTCAAAGTTACTCTCTGGGATATCAGGTAATATCCTCTGCCTTTTGGGCATTTCTAAAACCCAAAAGGGTAATCTGAGCTCCTATATAACTAACCCCTCAGGAGTCAAGGTGGAGGGGAAAAAAATACTCTCCTACTGGTGGGGAAACATTACTCTAGATCCTACTCCAGCCTGTCCCAGACTCGAGGAACTTAGGCCTAGAGACTGGAGTCAGACAATGCTTCCTCCTTGGACCAACAGCAAATTATGGGCATCAGGGTAGAGATTTTGGAGTCATGTAGGTTCAATGGATGAATCCCAGGTCTGCCATCCTCTCTTCAGGAAGGAATTGTTCCCTCTAAATTTGGCGGTAAATATTGAGCTGGAGGACATGACACAGTGAAGTCTGCAGTTTCATCAGGATGGGGTCCTAAACTCGGTACCTTAGGAAGGAGTTGGTTGCAGGTACTTTTCAAACCCCTTAACACTCAGAAGACTGAAGGAGGAGGAGTATAGCAAGTTCAAGGCTAACCTGTGTGTCTTTGTCAGGGTTCTCTAGAGAAACAGAACGTATAGGACAAACGTACATATACGGGAGGATTTATTACAATGACTCACAGACTGTGGTCCAGCTAGTTCAACAATGACTGTCTGCCTGGTAGCTTTTGAGTCCACAGGACTGTATGTCTCAGTTGGTCTTCAGTGTGTACCAGAATCCCTAAGAAGCACACGCTAATGCCAGTGAAGTGAAAGACAGATGTATGTCCAACAACGGTGACTTAGAAGCCAGTACCTACAGAACAGGACTCCAGAAAAAGGAGAAGAGTTTAGAGAAACGCAGAAGAAAGGCTACATGGACTGCTTGCTAAGGGCTGGGCAGGGCCGCCGCAGCACAGTGAGCTTCTGGCAGCAACGAGGCTGCAAAGCTGAGCATCTTACCTGTCGGGCGCTTCTTCACCTGAGTTCCTAAAGAGGAAAAGGGAAAGAGACATCTGGTGGAAGGTGAGGGAAGGCAGCAGGGACAATGGCAAAAAATGATCAGTCACCTGGAGAAAATAAAGCCTGTTGTCTGTGAGCTCAAATTAGCCACTTGAATGCAGTCAGAATGCTTTAGAACCCAGGGCTTGGAAGTAATTGGGAGATGGATTTTGCATTTTGTCACACAATACAATTAAGAGGTAGAATCCAGGCAACATCTGAAGCCTATTAAGGGACCTCAATGGAAGATGGCCATGCTCGCCGGCCTGGGATGAGGTAGAAGTTCTTGTATTGCTCTCCCAGGGAAAATGTGACTAGACTACGCAGGCCACACACAAGGTGACAGCAGGCCTCCAAGAGGAGCCTGCCCTGCCTGTTCCCTAGTCACTCTGGAGCACTTCAAATACATCATCATCGTGGCCCCTGTCGCCTCTGACAGCAAATATGATTTCGGTGTCAGGGAGCTGACAGAAAGTAGGGCGTAATTTACAGCCACATTCAGCCGGCCGAAGAACACACCTGGCTCCCAGAGGCGTGGGATAGAGATGCACACCCAAGCACAGGATTTTGTTGGCCAGCTGAAAGGGATGAAATTCCTCACAGGGGTAATCAGCACTTCCTACAGAGAGAAAGGGTCCACGTGAACGAAAGTATTCAGTATGGCGAGGGTTTCTAAAGTACGCTTTGAGAATCAGGGCTGGCAGTAAATTTTACCGTGATAGAGAGATACCTAGAGAGGAACTGCTCACTGGGGTGAGACTCTTTGCCGTCTACCAAGGGAAAGGTGTACTCAACTTCAACTGTGTATACCTTGAAGAGTCTTTTAGACGTGACATCATGGGCTGCCTCTGTGGCCTTAGAAAGGACACGGTTTGAAAGTGCTGAATTCTTGTAATGACTGAAGTTGGTGGGGGGATAGGGAGGTTTGGGAGGGATGCAGTTCTAACACAAATACCTAAAATGAACCAAAGGCAAGGCATTCAGAAATGCGAGCTGTTTATTGTGGGTAGATGGTTTTAAAGGATGCTCATTGCCTTCCTGGGAGCTCCGGGAAGCAACTACTGAGCGAGGAAACCTGGAATCAAGTCTGCTTTGTTTTCAGTGTCTGTGTAAGCACCATTCCATGAAGGGCAATCACGAAGCACAGCCAGGACCCGAGCCAGCCAGTCTGCTCAGCTTTAGATCTTGGTTTTATCACTTAGTATCCCTCTTTATGGTCTGGGGCCAGTCCTCTGATCATGCAAACAGGGCCTTGGTTTTCTGTGATGTTGAAAGCAGGCGAAAAGTATACAGAGGCACAGAATGAAGGGAGATGACATGTGTGGAAGGTCACAGTGGCCAGCGCATGGTCACAGTTCAGTGGACAGCAGGCTATGTGAGATACGGGGGTTAGTTCAGCAAGATGACTGAGCACCTCTTAGGTGCAGGTACAAAGGCTCACACAGGGCCAAAGCTGATGGCCAGGGAGGACAAACGATGCAGGATGAAGAGAGGGAAGGTTCTGTACAGTGACTGCTGAATTATGTGCCCCGGAGAGGAAATGACAGGAAAGGAAAAGTTCAGACCAGGGAAGCTAGGCTGATGGCCCTGTCTCCCCATCTGTGGAAGGGAACACAAATGGCCACCTCTGTCATTTTCTCTTTGACTTCCTAGCTCCACTGAGGTGCAGGCTTTCAACAGACACTCATTCAAGTGTACATGCACTTAGGAATGGGAGATGGGCGTTTGTATGGAAAATGGAGTGGAGAGCAAAATCTTATCTCTCCTGAAAAATCTTTCCTTTGCCAAAGGGCCACTTCTAAGCCTGACAGAGCTCGGGACAGTAGGAAGGTAAAAAACCCAACTGCAGCCTGTGCCATCGCTGGACCTTCTGAGGAGTCTTCAAATACAGGTTTAGCCATCAGGAGCCTGACCTTATTGTTGAAATGTGTCTTCCTATTTGTTTGTTGTCCAATAAATCTTCCATACCTGTTTATATGGGTCTGGGAGGGACAAGGAACACAGGATTTGTTTGTAACTAAAACATAGGATACAGGTTGTTCTTACTATCTCATCCATTTAGACCTCAGCAGAACATTTATTGGTGGATAATATAGACTAGATCGTATCCTCAGAAATTCATACACTCAAATATTAAGCAACAGGAAGTATCCCATAATACGACTACGTTTGAAGATAGGACCTTTAAAGTGATCGTTAAATGAATGAGGCCATTTAGCTAATCCCTAATTCAATAAGACTGCAGTCCTTAAAAGAGATCAGGATGGATGTGTATGGAGTGGAGATGACATGAAGACACGGGGATGGGATTGCCTCATCTCACAAGCCAGAGAGAGAGACCTAAGAAGACACCAGCCCTGCTGACAGCTTGATCTTTGGCTGCAGAATTCCATTATGATACGAAAATTAATGTCTGGTGTTTAAGCTGAATAGACCTTGGTACTTTGTTGTAGCTGCTCTTACACAGTACTATGTTGGATTACTGTGCACCAGGTACATGGTTCAGCGTTGGACACATGAGGCTGAGGAAGATACCTCGCTCACCTCAGAGAGTTCACAATCTAGAGGGGCCGAGTACTTGCAAACATAGTGTGATAGAGAGCTATGAGACTTTGCGCATTGGAGTAGTGAACGGCGTGGAAGCTCTTGCTCAAACAATTCAAAGCTGACGCTGCAACATGACTTAGCTCATTCCTCAGCACCACAAGTTTTGTGTTGGTCAATCTTCAATCAATAGATCGCATCTGTTTGTGTGTTCGCTAGATTGCTGACTCGCCAACTTGTACTTTGGGATAGTAAATAAGCCCTAAATTCATGGGGCTGGGATAAATTGTTGGGGTGTAGGGGTATATGGATGTGATTGCATATTCTATATGTGTATGTATACATACATGTATACATGAAGGCCAAAGATTGATGAGAGGTGTCTTCCTCAATTACTGTCCACCTTAAGGTTTGAGATGAGACCTCTCAATAAACCTGGAGCCTGCCAATTTAGCTAGGATACCTGGCCAGAGAGTCCTGAGGCCCCACCTGTCTCCACCTTCTCAGTGCTAGGATTAAAAGACATGTTACCAAGCTCATCTTTTGCATATGGGTTCTATATGGGATCAAATTTAGATTACATGCGTATGTGGCAAGCACTTTAAAAACTGAGCTATTTTCCCAGCCCCAGTGTCCATGTTTTTGATAAGTACTAGGTAATGCTCACAGGCCACACTTGGAGGCCTCTACCCAGCAGATGAGAGCATTCAGGCTGTAAAAGGTGTAGTGATTTACCCAAGGTCCCAGCACTGTCTACAGAAAGTCCAGCAGACCTCTGTCGTCTGAGCAAAGCAGTGATGACATTAACTCGGGACGGTCAGTTTGGAGCCCCATAGGACTGCCCACTTCCAGAAGTCTTATTCTAGACCTCGGTCTCTCTTACGAAATGCACAGACTAAGACAGAAACTCAAACACGGAGCAGGATTCCTTTGCGTGAACACTAGAACTATTCCAAACCCTTACATTATTTTTTTCCTGTTTCAATCGTTTTTGCTTCTTTTCCTTTCTGTCTTCTGCCCATCACAGAGGATATGTGTTCATGAAATACATTGTAAGTCCAGCTGTTGGGGTGGACTGAGCCAACACAAATAGTCAAATAGCTAAATAGGTTTCAAACTTCAAATAAAACGCAAACTGAAATTTTGACCCAAGTGAACATTCTATGTAATTAATGCTTATATTTCTGCCCACCTCCATTTATAGCCAGTCAGTACATTAGCTTTATCTCGGAAGGATAAAGGACAAAATGGACAATATCCATTTAAGGTTAAGGAAATAATCTTTTCAGGACTATCAGAGAAATCCAAGTGAGAGGTGACTTCCCCTCATGGGCTTGAACTTGGGAAGACTTTCAACATAATGGTTGACATATAAAAGACATTTATAATAATTACTTGAGGACTAATGACAGTTCAGACAATAAGAAGCCTAGTTCCAAACTTCCTTGATCAGCAGTGTTTGCTGTGACTAAGAGCCAGGTAGACGGCGAGCATTGACTTTGCCTAACCTTTGACTTGTAATAAAGATGCAATAAAGTAATTGGTTAAAATAGAGACATGCCTGATAAAGAATGTTTGCTTTTTCAAGTAACTGGCTAAACTAGGAGCACACCTGATAAATGAGTTTCTAAGGAGTAGAAGGCCAGGGTGTGCTAATTACTGGGAGTTCTGTTTCCTACACGGGTTTGCTGCTTTTCCTCTTTGAAGAGAAAAGAAGCAACGGGAAGGTTCTGTGGTGGTAGCTGTCACTACACAAGAAAAGCTGGTTGCCAACACGCTGCAACATATCTTGAAATATGTTTACTTCCAGCAATATAGAGAATGTGGACTTCTACTCCACATTTATACACAGAGAAGAGGAAGACAAACACAAGAAAGGGAGACGTTCTAAATCCTCGCCTCTCTGAATTCTCTACAGTCTATCCCAGAAGGGGAGGGGGAGACCGGGAGGCACATGGACCTGTGACTGTCTCCATCCAACTTACTCCCCTAAGAATTTGTTCTGCATTAAGTTCCTTTTACCAAGTGCCAATTTTTTTAATTGAAAATTTATTTCTTTACTTAAGTTTCTGAAGGATGACATTTAGGACAATTATGAACAGGTCAGAATGTATCATATATCACAATCATAATAAGAATGACACGGAAAAGGGCATCAAGAGTAACCACACATTAGTCGCTCGCTTTTTGTGTCCCCTCCAATAACAGCTAATGGAGTTGGACGGCAGCCATGTTGATTCTGGGCACTGGATAAAATACCCTCCCTGGCCCCTACAATCCCATGACCTGATGGGCCCTCAGCAGTTCTTATCTTGCCCCAGTAACTAAAACTTCAATTCCAGTTCCTGGAGTTCCAATCTTTTCCTGCTGGGATAAGCTATCTCATAATAAGAACGCTGACACCCCCAACAGACTCGGAGAGCGAGCGTTACAGCCTGTGAAGCAATCCTTGGAACCTCGCTCTCACTGCAAAAGAGCGATCCTTTGTAGAACTCAGCAAAAGCCCAGGGGAAATTACCTGTTGTGGTGTAGCTGGCATTGGTGACTGATCCTGAGAGCGTCAGGTAACCACTGCAGGAGGAGGAAGGCTTCCCCATCTCTCGCCAGCCAGTCAGGACTTGGGGCACCCTTCTGTGGGTGTGATACCTCTGGAAACACCAGGGCAAACTTTTTTTTTTAATAATTCTTTTATTTGTTTGAAATTATAACGTGATTACATCATGTCTCCCTTCTGTTCTCTCCTTTCAGATTCTCTATACCCGTCATTGCCCTCTTTAAAATTCAGGGCCTCTTTTTTCAGTAATCGGAGTGGTTTGCTTATGTGGAGATTGGTTACCTTAATGGTCGCCAACCGCTCTTATTGGACTTAAGCCTCTCTCAACAAAAGGAAAATCAAGGCAAATGTTTAAATGCCTGACACTTTGAAGGCTGATGATGCAGTGTGCTGTCTTTCCTGAACAGTGAAAACCAGATCTCTTTATTTAAAAGACTTGCCTATTATATGAATATGAAATCATTTCAATTAGCCAGAATCCATGAATTGATGCCAGGATATTCCTTACATCGATAAAAAAGTTTCATCTGCTCGTCATTTATTTTAGGTCAGGAATGTTTACAGTCTACTCTTCCAGCAAGATTCACGTGCTCGGTCACTTTTCAAAAGTACAGATCACTATCCAAAGTGCACGGTTACTAGACTCCAGTACAAGGTCACTAGCCACCGTTGCCACTGTACAATAAACACATCCCAAGCTTGTTTATGTTGAGTTGACATCCTTTGATCAGCATCCCCCAAATTTTTCTTATTTCTCCTTCTCTCTTCTTCTATGAGTTCAAGTCTTGGATTCCACACATGAATCCCATTGCACACTGTCTTTTTATGCCTGGCTATTCCCCTGAATTCAGAATTCAATTCCCCTGGGTTCATAGATACTACTGCAGATGACAGATATCCCTTTCTAAACTCCAAATAGTATTCCATGTTTGACAGTTCTACAGACATAACACTGGGAACTCTTAGGCTGACTCCTTCTATCTTGCCTACTATAAATGCTCCACTGCAGATCTCTTTTGTATACATTTGGTTTTTTCCCCCTTTGGATATAGACTCAGTGGTGGAATTTCTAGTCTATGTGGCAATACTATTAGGGTATTTTTTTCAGTCTCTTGTATATATTTTAATTAAAATGTAATTGCACCCCTCTCCTCTTTCCCTGTCCTCTCTCCAGCCCTTCCAAAATCCCTCCCTTCATCTTTCAACTCCATCCATGTACCCCCAACTCTCATACTGATAGCTCCTTCTTCCCCAATTATCATTGTTGTATGTGGCATGTGTATACAAATACATAAATATGATCTGCCTACCCCATTTTTGTTGTTTGTGTGTATGCGGTTTCAGGGCTGACCCGTTTGTGTAGGAACCAACTGGGAGCTCATCTCTGGGAGAGGTTACATCTCCATCTCAACGCAGACATCAGCTGCCTGTAGTTCCTTATCTAGGCCATGACCCTGTGAGGGTTTCCACTTCTGCCTTTGCTTGTCTACTGATATTGCCATTGTTCAGATCTTGCAACCCAGATTTTCACAGCAGACTTCCTGGTTTCCTGACTCTAATAATCTTTCCACCCCCTATTCCAGGGTGCTCCCTGAGCCATAGATTCAAGATCTGTGATATAGATGTTTCCACTGGGATTGGGCTCCCCACAAGCTGGTCTCTGCATTTAAATGACCATACCTAATTAGAATCTTTAACTAACTAGATATCACCCATAAATAAAACAATGTAGAGTTTATAATAGTTTATAATTACCACGTGCCCAGTACATTGAAGCCACATAGTAACTATTTGGAGCAGGTTTTATTATTCTCCCAGTATTACAAATTGGGCTCAGAGAAGTCACTGTGTCTGTGCCTGTGCGACTGGAGGCTTAGCTTAAAAACAAAATTTCTTAGGTTCTAAATGTGGTTCCTTGGTCAAGATTTAATTCTGGCCACAGGCCAGGCTTTTCCAAGTCTAGAGAAGGCTTAGAGGCCCGGGAAACTTTAAATACTTCAAGTGTTTGTATGAATGGGTGTCCTCAATGTGTGCTACACTTATTGCTGGGTTCTGTGCATTCCCAGTATGCGGCACCCAGCCGGCTTCATCTATCCGCTCCACATCCAGAGTGACTTCTAGAATGTTCCCACTTTCAGACAGTCAGCACAGGATGCTTGTGGTAGACACTGGGAACTCCAGACATCCTTTCCAGCCCCTGGAGTCGTTTGAACTTAGTGCTGTGACCAAGCTGGCCTGAAAGTCTCAACAATTACTTTAACAGAATCCAGAGGATTACAACTGGATTCTGTTGTAATTTATATTCTATGACTAATTTCAAGATTTTTAGTTTTAGTTTTACATTATGTGACCCTCTGTGTGTGTGTGTGTGTATGTGTGTATGTGAGTACGTGCACATGAACCAGGTGTCTACCGAGGCCAGAAGTAGGAGTCATAGGTCTTGAATTAGAGTTGTGGGCACTCCCCTCCCCTGATGTGGATGCTTGAAACCAAACCCTGCTCCTCTGTAAAAGCAGTATGTGTTCTCTGAACTTCCAAGCCTCCTCTCTAGTCCCAACCCACCACTAATATTAGAAGAGGTGATCTGACCACTATGGAGCCATTCAGTACAATCACCAGATCCTAAAGGACAAATGGAGCTATTCATCATGAGTGAAAATAACTGAAGCTAAAGGGAGCATTGGTCCAGTTGTCCTGTGAGAGGAAGCTGAATCCTTCTCTACTTCATCTGATGGTCCCACTTTAAAGACCACTTTCCATGGCCATGAGTGAGCAGATAATGTAATATCACAAGGCAATCCTACCATATCTGCTGAGAATTCACTATGAATGAAACTGGTTTCAGTTCTGCACCTGCGCCTCCCACTTGCCCCTCACGGTAACCTCTGAGGCACCAGAAGTTTAAGTGACTCAAATTTACTTACCAAAGAAAGATTTGGGCTCAAGGAGATGGACTGCAAGCCTAGGATGAAATTCCCTGTTTCATAAATGAAAACAGACTTGATCAGCTGAGAGATGAGCAAGCTGCCATTCATGACCCTTGTACTGTAAAATGGAGCATCCTAATGTGTGTGTTCCCACCAAATTCGTATGTTGAAATCCCAGCCCCCAGTGAGGTGGTTTCAGGAGGCTAGGCTTTTGGGGAAGTAGTTGAGGTTGGGATAAATCAAACTCAACTTTTACGGGTGGCATTTTAGTTAAGTGTGCATTTTCCAAATACAAATTTGTGTAGCTGGCTATGACCAAAAGGTAAGAAGTACATAAGAGAGGTGTTCTGTAACCAAATGATTATTTCTATGGGGGTTGCAAATAAATACTGTCCCCATTAGGTGATAAAGCTAAAATTACAGCAATCATGATCTTGACTCCCAAATATTTTTAATTTTTTATCAGTTCTTTGGAGATTTCATATAATGTATCTTCATCATATTAACTCCTCTCCCAACTCCTCCCAGATCCTCCACTCCCTCCCCTACCCACACAACTTGTGTCCTTCCTTCTCCTTCTTTGTCCTCGTCTTATCCTAAAGCCTGCTGAGTCTAACATATGCTGCCCATATACTCTTGGCTATGTAACTATCCACTGGAACTTGGCTAACTTACAGGTTCACCTCCTTAAAGATAAATAAATCTCTTTTTCTCCCAGTAGCTATAAAATGCCAGTAGTTCCTCAGCTAAGGGGCAAGACTTGGTGCCTAGTTCCACTCTCCAAGCCGGGATAACATCTGGCTTGATCTTATGCAGATCTTTTGGCATGCTGTCACAACCATTTTGAGTGCCTATGTTGTTTCCAGAAAACGCTATTTCCTTGTTGTAATTTACAGTCGTCCCCCTTCTCCCCCCACACACACACACCATGATCCTGGAGCCTTGAGAGGAGGAGTGAGATGTAGGCAGCCCATTTAGGGCTTTCCACAGTTTCCTCCTGCTCGCTGCACCTTGACCCCCTGTGGCTCCGGTGCGCTGCACCTTGACCCCCTGTGGCTCCGGTGCTAATTGCCATCTATTGCAGGAGGCTTTCTGATGAGGGCTGAGAGATGCACCCATCAATGCCTTTTAAAAAATACTTATTTCCAAGTTTATGAACTTGAGAATGTATATCTTTGTTGTTTTCTCTATGATGCATTTTTTCTCAAAATGCCATGGTACCAAATTCCTTATTTCTTCCCCAAATTCCCAGTTATAAAGTGGAGTTGAAGATAGGGGGTCTTACACATGGCCCCTGCATGAGTCTAACTCGAGTTGAAATGAAACCACAGCTTGCGTCTGCCAGGCCTCTGCTTTGCTCTGCATCACAGAATTACCAGCTTTGTTGATACGGTTTACTAAATTAAATTGACCTCACACGGAATTGCCCGGCTCTAGCATCAACCGGGACATGAAGAGTACATTAGGAGGAGTTCTTGTCCATAACTGGGTTAGGTTCACCCAGACGTTATCAGACCTCAGGATGGAACAGTCCCAGCTGTAAAACGTTTAACCCAACCATTCGAAATCATGCCCTTCTAAAACTGCTTGGAGTTGGTAGGGCTTTTAACAGCTCAGCTGTTCCATTGACCTATTTATTTCTGGGGTTTGGCTCCTTTGGTAGTAAGGGAAGGAACAGTGTCTCGGCATCCTAGGGTGTTCAGACTGAATCCTTCCTGAAAAAGAAGCAGTAATGAAGCAATTTCATTTAATGTTCGTCTGTTCCTGGGTGCAGGGAGTCAGTGGCAGCCTGCAAGAAACAGAAGGGCTGCTTCCTCTTTCTGTGCCCCTGAATCTGAGACTGGTCTCCTAGGGATTCTCCGGGCTCTCAATGAGCCCTGGGAGAGTTTGCAGAAGTCCCCTGGAATGCAGAAATGGGTGGGGAGGCCACAGTTAAGGCTCAACTTTTAGTGCAAACATCAAGATATTTGGAGTCCAAAGTGCTACCCAGCCCCAACAGTTGCTCCGGTAGCAGCAATTGTGCCAGGTGTCAGGTACCCGCCTAACTAGGTCAGGCTGAGCTGGGGGAGGGCAGCCGTGGGGGCGGGAGGACAGTGCATATCCTCTCCCCAGCAAAGAGCTGCTGTGTGTTCTTAATAAACAGTGGGGTGACCACGTGTCTGAACATGGATTCAGAGGGAAAAGTGAAGCGGGGGCCGGCACCCCTCCTCTTGCCCCTATCACATGCAGTGGGCTGGTTTGGAATAATGACTTGCCTTTAAGCATTATGGGATGGTACCATACTGAGACATTTAAAGAAAGTGAAAGAATGACATCCCACCATCACTCTGACACAACCCACCCAGGCCAGGGCCCTGCCTATGGAAAGAAATTTCTCAGATAAACTGAGCCGTGCACAATTCACATACTGAGCCTCAACTTCTGTAAGAAATACACATTCCGAGGCTGTGCCTCCAAACGTCGTTGCTCATCTCTTTCCATTTTAATGAACCCAGGAACCACACTGTTCACGCCGCCATATATCTGTGGCAGATGACTCCGAGGAGGGAGAGCCAGAGTTCAGAAAGCAAGGATCCCCAACTTTCCCAGCTTCCGTTCCTCCCTTGCTACCTCCTTCAAAACCATCTCTCCTGCTTATTTCTTTCAACCTAAGACAAACTAGGCACCATTAATTTATTAGGCGTCCTTGACTGATTGATTCAGGAAAGTTAATCTCATGGAAATGGGCTTGACCTCTGCAGTTCAGCTATTGGTAGCTGGATCCTGGGGAAATTATAGTGCATAGCCTGTATCAACAAGCTGAATGCAGATTGTGCCATGTTTTCCTTGCATCCTGGGCATATGAATCTGATCAGATCTGTCCTTACAGCTTCCAAGGTCCTTGAGGGAAGAAAAAAGTATAAACTCACTTGCTTGGTAGCTGAACCTAGGGACACTGGCATGTAGCTGAACTTGTGGACATTGGCATGTAGCTGATCCTGTCGACACCGGCACATTGGCATATAAGAATTTGAATGAGGGGGCTGAGGCTCTGGCCCAGTTAATTAAGTGATTGCCACACAAGCAAACTGGACCTGAATTCAGTCCCCAGAATCCTCATGAAAAACCCGGTTATTGGAACCTATGCTTGTAATCCTAGCACTGGGGAAATAGAGACAGGTAGCTCACTGGAGCTTGCTGGCTAGCCAGTCTAGATGAAGAGGTGAACGCCAGACCAATGAGAGAGCCTATCTTAAAAAGTAAGCAAATAAATAAATATCAAATAAACAAACAAGGTGAGTGGCATCCTGAGGAACGATGTCAAAGGTTGAACTCTGACGTCCATTCACAGGCACCATCCACCACACGCATACACATATGTACACACATACAAAAAATTTAAATTTAGACCATAAAGAAAGGAATCAGAAGAGATGGTACATATAAGCCTTTTCCATATTGGCATTCCCTGATTCCAGGGTCATTTAAAACATGCATAAAAAAACTCCCAAGGCATCAGGATTTGGGGATTTGATTCAGAACCAAAAACAAGGGTTCCAAAGCTAGTCAACAACTGAAAAATCAAGAGTAACCAACAGACAGCAAACATTATCTGAAGCAATTATCGTGTATCTTCTGATTCATCAGAGACCCAGCCATCCGAAGTAATACTTCAAAGAGAATTTTAGATTGTTTTGTTTAGATGTTCATGTTTAACATGAAATCAGAGACACGAATTGTTATCATATCTCTGAATTGTTATCATATCTCTATATCCTTGCTACTACAAATTAGCAGATGCCCTTCTCTCCAAATATCCAAGGCTTTTCTTACAGAGTCAAAATTGATCAAAGGTTACAACAATTGAAAAACAAAAGAAAGGGAGAGAGAATTCTCCAGTTGCCCAGTTGCTAAGCAACCCTGTCTGTCCTGGTAACTGGGTCCCAGGGTCTTCCCTTTCACCTGCTGGTTTTGACTCCATCTACAATATATACCAGCATGTTTATTTTCCTGTAAATGTCCCGCAAACAGAAAGCAATGCAGCCGTTTCTCTGAAATTATTCATGTGCTAAAACCTTTTATCCACATGGCTGGTGTGACTGACAGTATAACACCAGCGAGCTTCCCAAATTAGTTCTTGTTCTGGTATTGCACTCCTGGGCTTTCTTTCCTTAATAAAAGAAAAAAAAAGAGCTACAGTTTTATTTAAGCTTTCTATAGTCTGGCATTATGGCTTCTTGGTACCAGTGATTAAGATGTCATGTCTATTCCAGGCACTTCTTTTTTTCCTTCTCGTAGTTGCTGTCAATTTCTAGAAAATCATACCCTTTGAACGATCCCCCCACCCCATTAAAAACTTTCAGCTTGCCTTTAGAGCTAATCTCACAAGAGAATTAGAATGAGTGGTTTGTATGTTCTGGAACCTCCCTGGAAATCCAGATGCAATGTGGCTATGACTTGTCCTGGGAGCCAAAGAGGGTGACTCTTTGGGGTTCTTTTGTCCTCTGCTTCCCTGATGCCATCACTCCCCTCCAGGTGACCAGGTGGTCACTGGTTTTAGCTTGACGAACCGTTTGCAGGTTGTCCATCTCGCTCTCACAGGCCCCCAGAAACCCAGAAACTTGCTTACTTTTCTCTTCTCCTCTCACCTTATCTCATGTCATTGCTACTCTGCTACTGGACGGATTTATTTATGACCCTGAGTTCCAGGACTTCGCCTGTCAAGTGAGAGACAGAAGTCTCTACCCACCCTCAGATTTCCAGACCTTAGCAGAAGCTCAAAAAAAAAGGAAATAGAATGAAAGACTTTCAATAGAATGAAAGTCTTCTCTTCTTTCTTACTAACGTCTCCCTTCTTTCAACTCAGAAGTTTCTACTTCCTTCTCTGGGTAAACATGGCATGGGAGTGGGATAGAAGGAGACACTGCTAAGCCCACAACCAAAACTCCCTTGGGAAGTTTAAAATTAAAGGAGATTTATTATGGAACAAGAAAACAATGACGATAGTTAGGAAATTTTAAGAATGACAACGGCCTTCCACAAAATTATTCCTTTTCTTCTCACAAGGCCATCTGTGTGCTGAGTCCCTCTGGAAGCAGACAAAGCAAGAATACACAGTATATGTAATATGAATAACAATATCTTTACATTTACTACGCCTTTGGGTAAGACAGACAATGCCCATCCAGGTGCCTCTGCAGTGCAGGTCAAAGTCTTGCTTATCTTGCTGTCAGCTTGTAATAGTCATTAAAACTCCTGAAATTGGCTCTTAATTGATTGTACTCATCAAGGCTGGCATAGCACTGTTAAAGACTACCCCCAAGTGACTTCAGCTAAAGGAGAGATGCGTTAACTTGCATAATGGAGACTTGTGGGAGTTTCAGGCACAACCAAGACAACCAGGGACATAGTTACAGCTCCATTTCTCCACTTGTCAGTTCTTCCTGTCCTGTCTGCTTGTTATACTGTTCACGGCTGTTGCTGATCACTCCAAGTTGACCCCTTACTGAACAATCTGAGCAGAAATCGGTTGAAGTACACACATCCCTGTCAGAAAAGCCCTTGGTTCTCATTGGCTTAGCCTGAGGCATATTCCAAACTCTACTACATCTTAGTGGTCAGAGATGTGGATGTCTGAAACAAAATGACTAGGTACTGCTCAAGGAGTAGTTCTGTGGCCAGACGAGAAGGGATGCTCTGGGAAACTAACAGTAACACCCTACCTTGGAAACCCTTAGTGTTCTGTCAAGCCTTTACTTCAACAGTTTCTTTATAAATCTCTAATAATAAAACCCATGTTATTTCCTTTGGAAGCTTTCCCACATCTGGTATTTATCAAATATTTATTTGATGTTACCATGTTCCAGGTGCTCACTGGGTTTTGAAAGCAGTTGTGAGCAAACAGGTTCTTGTTTAAGGGTGCTTCCATTTATCACAGGCACTTCCTTCCTCTAAGCCCTGCCTTCTGCAGTGTCTTCAGCCCCATTTCCTCCTCTGCTCTACCAATCTGCAGTTCCAGCCTTAGAAGATGGCCACGCCCCATGTCTGTCTCCAGTTCTTTCCATGCAGTTCCATGTGACATCATTAGTCCAGGTCAGGTCGTCCCTTCCCACCCGCTCCACCTTCCACCCGTCTCATCCTCTGCGTCTTGATGGAGCTTCTCCAGATTGCCTCTCTGAAGTAGCTGTTCCTTCCTCTGCACTCCTGCAGTGCTGCAGGTCCTACCCAGAGTTCACACACCTTCTATCAGGTCCAGGGTTCTCATCACTGCAAGCTTGCTTTCTCTAAGGAATCCCTGGATAACATCATGTCTCTTTAGCCCCTCTACCAACCTCAAGCAGATAGTGAATATCTGCTAAATATACAATAAGACAAGACAGACTTTTTAAAAATGTTTAAAGGTATCTCAGTGGTATGTGCTATCACTGAGCTCCCTCTCATCTTGGTCCCTGACTGGTGCTGAGTCAGCAGTTTGGTAGGTGACGAATTAAATTACATCACTGAGCTTCTCTGCTGAAGCAAATGTAAGGGTCATCATCACCATCCTCTTGCAATCACGCTGTGTCACAATGAGGCAAGGTTCCTTCTGTTGTCCCAGAATCTTGATGAGTATCCAAAGCTGATGGGGAAATACTAAAATAATGAGATTTCCACGGAGGGCTGAGAGGCTCTGTTTTAAAACCCAGCCTTCCCACCTTCACGTCTATGGAAAGAAGTATTGCCCTAGATGAAGGAGTCAGCATCTAAGATGGCAGGCTTTCTACGTTACTCGGGAAGGAAGGAAAATTCCATGTTTCACCTCCTAAGACTTCCTCAGAAGAATTTGAGGCATCTTCAGGAAATGGGAATGTCTTTACATAACAGTGATGTGGAAACACTCTGGAAAGTCTCCTGGAAACAAGTCTCCCCAGGCAATCCCACACAAGCATCTCCCAGATCCTCTGCTTCTGGGGCCTTTTATGAAGTTGGGCACATTTGAAGATCTAGCTTCCCTCAACACATGAGAGGCTGACCTGGACATGATATCCCTCACAGCCAACACTTAAATAGAAATGTGTATTTCAGAGGCTTCCACAAGAGCTGCTTATTTAATTCTCAAGTTAAATCTAACATATTCTAGATCAAACAATTTAGGATGGAGCATACTAATAATAGTGGGTCTAACTCCTGGGCTAGTGGATATTCTGACGACTAGAATATATACATGTGTTTTGGAGGATCTTTGTGTACTGAGATCATCTTTTTTTGGACTGGTATGGAAACACAGCCAGGGTACGGGCCTGTGATTGACTGGTAGAGAAACAATCAAGATTTAGGGTTTTTTGTTTTTGTTCTTTTTTCAAACTTTGAATTTCTTTTTCTTTTAGCTTGCAAAATATCAGGTTTCCTTATGTCTTTTTCGCACATCCTTTGACTTACTTAGCCCTTTCACCTCCCCCTTATCTCTCCATTGGAGGAGGAGGGTAGTCCCACGTTGGGCACCAATCTGTAGTGTGAGGAGGGGTCACTTGTTGGTCCTGGCTGCCTGGCTAGCTTAGACCCAAAATAATCACACAGAAATTGTATTAATTAAATCACTGCTTGGTCCATTAACTCTAGCTTCTTATTGGCTAACTCTTACATATGAATTTAACCCATTTCTATTAATCTGTGTATCGCCACATTGCAGTGGCTTACTGGCAAAGTTTTGGCATGTCTGACTCTGGTGGCTCCATGGTATCTCTTTCTCTGCACTCCTTCTCCCAGCATTCAGTCCAGTTTTCCCCGCCTACCTAAGTTCTGCCCTATCAACAGGCCAAGGCAGTTTCTTTATTCATTAACCAATAAAAACAACACATAGACAGAAGGAGCTCCCACACCACTCCACTCCCTTATCCCCACTTAAACCTTCCCATCCTTAGTACTCTTCCTTCACTCTTATACCACATGGGCTCCATCATCCTCTTCAGTCATTTCATCTCTGCTACCATTACAAGCAAATCTGATGACTTTATAAAAATGGCATGTCTATTGGCCATAGGATGAGTGACCTATGCAGCCACAATTTAGGTCTAAGAAGCATCTACTTCATTCTAGGCACAAGACTGAGACCATGGCATTCACTGTTTCTTATTCTTTTCAATCCTGAGCAGTACAGATCCCAATTTATCATTCATAAATGAAAATAAACGGTTATTCAAAGAGGTTAAGCAACATTCCCAAAAGCTCTTGGGAAGGTGGTGGTAGAACTTCCAATATGAGACCATAAAAACTCTAATGCCCAACATTGAGCACGCTGTGATCACAGAGAACTGCTTGTTGAGCACATGTAATTCCTCCCTGTGAGCCACTCTTAACCTTGCATTGTTCTCTGTAGAAGGTTGCTTTTCAGTTAATAAAGCGAGAAGTAACATAGCTCACACAGAAAGATTCATGGCAGCGCGACCATGGCAGGTCCCCTGACTGCTGGGTGGGAGATCATGTGATCAGGAGAGAGACAGACAGATAGACCATGCAGAGAGAACTTGGGTATAGAGTTTATTTAATGGGTGAGGGGATTATGAAGTGAAGAGATAAATAGAGTGGGGGAAGTGAGGTGGCAATAGTTACCTCTTCAGAAGAGGGGCAGACTAAGAGAGAGCACAGACAAGGAGATATCAACTTGCCTGGGTGGGGGGAAGTTTGGGATAGGCAAAGCTGGTCTCTTAAAGGGACAGAGTACCCAGGTAACAGGGAAGGTGAGCAAAATGATAACACACACAACTCACAGTGATAAGGGTCTTGAGAAGGTGGGATGTGATGTAGGGAAGAAGGCTGAAAGAAAACGTGAGACTTGGCCAAAGGTGAATAATATCAGAGGATGGGACCACGATGCTTGGAGGTTAATATGGGATGTGTGTAAACACAGGATATGGCAGAAGGACATCCTGGAAGAGGCTGATGCTAGGAGCTTCCACTGGCTCAAGTTTGCCTTGAGATAGTTTTCTTCCCAACAGTCAACCTTTGGAAAAACTTGAATCTGTAGCTTCCGTGTGCTCTTTTGCCTTCTAAATGGCTTTCATAGTGCCAGCTCAAGAAGAAAAGGAATCTTCTTCCCCAATGGGACCCTATTATAAGTGTTCCCAAAGAAAGCTTTGGATGGTTTTCAGGCATCAATTAGTTGAAACAGTCGTTATACCCATACACAACCCTATTCCACATCATCTTTTATGTGGCATTAAATATTTTTCCATTTCTTTCATTGAGAAAGCCTTCAACCATAGAGAATCCTAATTAATTTTAGACAAGAATTATTTTTCTTACATTTTGATGCTTCCAGAATATGATTAAAAGGAGCAATTTTCAAACAGGCACCATCAAACCTCACTTGTGATATTGGTTGGATCTGCTAAGTAGCTTTCAGATGTGCTGTTCACATGTGCTTGATGATGCTGTTAATTCGTGATAGAATCCTACAGAATGTAAGTTCTATTTCTGACTAATCTGTGTCTCCATGCAAAGGGATGGACTCCAGGGTCTCTCTGGATCAGATGGTTATCTCTTCTGTAATAGAGCATGACCTGTTGTTTTGCATACTTTTTTCTTGCAAACCATCCTGGGATGCCTTCCTTTTTACAGGCACATGCTTTCTCCCCCCCCAACTAGTGTAGAGGGTATAGTCCCCTTCAGAGTGAGGCCTGACTTTTTCCTAACTCTGTAGGCTCAACTCTCTTGATCAAAAAACTACTAACTCGGGGATAAGAGATGCCTCAATATAGGTAGAGAGTTTGCTGTGTAAATATGAAAATTTGAGTTTCAGTTTCCAAAGCCTGTGTAAAAGTTGGGCGGATAGTTCACCTGTAATCCCGGTATTCCGTTGGCAATAAGGGAGGTAGAAAAAGGAGCATCCCCTGCAGCTAATGGACGCTAATCAGCAGCAAACAATGAAGAAAACCAATAAGGTGGGAAGTGAGAACCAACATCTGTGTTTGGTCTCTCTGATCATAGGCGTGTACACCCCACCAACACAATGCTCATAGAATTTTCTAGAGTATAGTATCAATTAACTAGCTCGAATAGAAAAGGAAGGTTATTCGATTTTACAGTGGATTGCATGTATTTTACAGACCCTGTGGGGGACTGACACTACAATGGAAAGCCATCTGACCCTGAGAAAGGAGCATGTACGGCCTGTCTGTGAACTAACCCTGAGTGTCGTTGATCCATCCATCCATCCCATGAAATCTGAAGACTGATCACTAGCCTCCTACATCTGCATTTTCTGTTTCTTGGGGGCAGAAATCCTACAATCAATTTTAGGTGGTACTTTGCACCAATTATTTCAAGTCTGTTCATACGCATGTGTGTGTATACGTGTGTGTATGTGTTCATGTGTGTGCATGCACATATGGATGGCAGAAGAAATCCCCAACTGTCATTCCTCAGGTGCCAATAGTTTACAGATTCCTAAGTAAGACAGGCTGAGTGACCCTCAGGGATCTACCTGTTTTCACCTCCAAAGCTTTGGGTATACAAACATGCATCACCACGACTGGCCTTTTTAATGTAGGTTCTGAAACTCAAACTCAGACCACCCCCCATTTGTGAGACAGGCACTTTATCAACTGAGCAGCGACCCCAGTCCTATACCAATGATTTTTGAGTCAGAATTTTGATTGTAATATTTGTTACTAGACCCCATGTCCCTGAGGCATGAAAAGAACCTCCCCCAAAATAGATGCATTGCTTTAATTTTTGTGTCTCTTGATGACACTATCTTCTTCTTGGAGTCAAAGAGAATTTGGGTTTAAAAAGCACAGATAATTTATTTTTCTACACCGGTACTATGTCCATGATCTACAGAGAAGGCAAGCAGAAGCCAGAAAGCACGAGTGACTTACCGAGTGTACTTGGTATAAACCCAAGCTCTCCTCTGCTCAGATCGGCATATTTGTCAGCAGTACACATCACCATGTGTCACTAACAAGTTTCACTGTGTTCTAGTGGCCTGACAGAAAGGAGAAAGGCCTCAGAGACTTGAAATTACCCAGTGCGTTCCCTCTGGAGAAGCTCTATGCATTCCGAGCTATAAATATTGAGTCCTCCGGGGATTCTTCTCAGAGCTGAAGGACAGCTAATGAAGTTTCGGTTCTGGGCTGACTTTGACCTGGAAGAAAAAGAGTTTGAACTCTCAGGCCCATCAAAACGAGAAGCTTTTCCTTCCCCTGATTGTGATGCGGCAATAGTGTTCTTCAAGCAAACCTTTGAGTGGAATTTATAGAGGCATGAGTAGCGGCTTATGGTCACCATGGAAACCCCCCAAATGCCCCCAAAGTTATGAGCACTGGTGCAAAGTCATCTTACCTTCTTCCTTCAGCTTCTCCAAAGAAGAGTTTGCCCCTGAACCTGCCAGTTTTTCTAACCCTGCCCCGGCACTCAAAGCCATTTGTCCATAGTTCGATCATCTTGGTTTCTTTGTGCCCTTCACTATGGATATGACCCATTTTCCAACCATCTTAGTCAAGACTGACGTTTCTTTTCTAACTCCGCCCCTTGTGGTCAGTTGTCCAGTGTCACCTGCCATCCTATCAGTGAGTCCCACCCGGAAAGTTTGAAGCACAATTTTAGTTTCTGGGCAGGCGTAGCTCCTCCAAGTGCCTTCCTCTCCAAGGCCACTTCCACTTCTTAGATCTTTGTTTAAAGATTTCAGATAAAGGAAAGGGAAGGGTGGCTGGGTAAAGTGACATTGCTCATGTCCTTTGGGCCAATAGCTCCTCATCTTTGCTGCCTTTTCTGCCCCCTAAAGCTTCGTACTCTGCTCAGTCATCGTGGCTGTCTGTCACCATCACGCTAATTGACACAGGATTCCTTAAGGTCATACCTCAAGTGCTTTAGCTAACCTCCCTGCCCACATTTTTCTACAGCATTTGACACATTTGACAACTCCCTCCCACCCTCATGTCACACAACGACCCCCCCCATACCCACGCCCACACACTTCTTGGAAATTCTCTCTTCCTGCCTTCTGTAGATTTCTCTGAAACCCTTCTACTACCCCTGTCTTATTCAGTCGGAGCTATTCACACCTCTCCTCTTACAATTCTCTGAAACATATGTAGAACCACACTGTGGTCCTCTCTTCAGGCCCACACTTCTATCGCTTGAATAGCACTTCTCATTGCCCCCGGATTGGGATCCAGGAATCCTCTGAGCCCTTCCTAGTCTAAACCCACACATGCAGCTAGTCTCCAGGTGCCACTGATTCTTTCTTCCAAATATCCCGCAGGCTTATACCATCCCTCTGTTGCCACTCTATTCTCTCTTTTCTAGCGCCTTGGCTCATCACTGAAGAACGAACCTCCTTAGCACACTCACTGAACCTCAACAACAGAGACTCTCACTTCCTGTGTGAAACCAAAGTTCTTTTCTTATACTATTAACCCTAACCATGCTGGTCCCATCTGCTAATTTCTTCCCAAATTAGAGTCTGAATTATATTCTGTAGTCAAATTCTACCTGTCATGTTTCTACCCTAATGCAAATGAATGTATTTTGCTCACCCTGACTACTTACAGACGGACATTACTTCCCTCCTCATCGGCAACTCCACTCCAGCTTTCCACATTCATTCCACAGGGATGAATCAAGCTTCCTTTCCTTCCTTGTGGTGCTTAGTGACATGTGACTACCACTGTTTTAGCTCTAATTCTTCTTACTTCCATTGCTGGCAGTTCCACATTAAAACATGGTGCTAATTATTTTATTAAGGGCATAACTATAAATGCAATATGTTATATACATGCACATATATATCTATATATACATGCACACACACACATACACACACACATATGATGTATTTTGAACATACCACCAAACTGGGTGTTACTAATGCTGGATAATGTATTTGAAGATAGATTTGAATGATCTGTATTAATGGCAAGAAGTACCTCCTGTACTTCTGTTTTATTTTGGATTTTTGTTTTCTATTTTGGTTTTGTTCTACAGTATCATACTATGTTGCCCAGGCAATCCTCAAACTTGTCATCCTCCTGCCTTAGCCTCCCAAGTGCTACAACTATAGGTGTGGGCCACACTATCTAATCTTCCAGTCTTTAACACAAATGATTAATGGGGTATGCTAACCTAAAGGAACAGAACAGATATAGTGAACATATATTTGCTTATTATTAAACGTGGCTCTATTAGAATGACTTCAAGACTGTGGTCCAACAATGACTGTCTCCCAATGGGAAGGTCATTGTTCAGTCCATGAGAATGACGGTCACAGCAGTCACACTCTGGTGCTGGCATCCAAAAGGATTCCTAGAGAGTAGCTGGTCTTCCATCTCCATTGCATCTGGAAGAGGTGGGTCCTAATACCAGTAAAGGAGTGCCTCAGCAATGGAGCAGATGAGCTTCCTAGGGAGAATTGAGGGCAAGCAGGCAAAAAGCAAAACCTTCCTTTTGTGTCCTTTAATTTAGGCTGCCACCAGAACTTGTGGTCCAGAGTTAGGGTGGGTCTTCCTGCCTTAACGGTCCACTGAAGAACTCCCTCGCATGCATGCCCCACTGCTTGGGATTCTGGTTGGTTCTAGTTGTAGTCAAGTTGACAACCTGGATTATCCATCACAGCAAGTTTTGTTTTCCTATTAAAGGTCTGTGGACAATAGAGGCGGAACATTTCTTCCAATCCAGATGGAAGTTCTAGAACCTCCCATATTCTATGAGGACAAGGAGGATATTATGTAGGATAGATTTACTGGTAACCATGCGATACCCATGGAAATCTGAAACAAAAAGACAAAATAAATCTATACCTGAAATCTTTCAGATAGATTTTCAATGGGTTCTTAGGGCAAGCTTGTGAAGAAACACAAGCACATCACAAACCATGTATTACTCAACAAAAGCAGTTGTGGGATGAAGCCAAGGTGGTTCTCAGAAGTCAATGGACAACACAAAACCCTAACAGCATACCAGCACACACTCACCCACATACACTCACACATACACACACACACACACACACACACACTTATTCAGACTCACACACACTCACATACACACTTACACCCATTCACACTTGCAGTACACACACAACTCACACTCACACACACACTCACACTCACTCACACACACTCAGACTCACATACACTCACATACACACTTACTCTCACTCACTAACACATACTCACACTCACACACTCGCTCATACTCACACACACACTCACACATGGACTCGAGTGCAAACTGAAATTAAATGAACTGAACTCTCAAATGAGAAAAGTAATAAAATAATTCTAAGAAAGTAGAAAGCAGAAGTACAACTTTTACAAAAAAAGTTATAATTAATAAAATAAAAATCCAACCTTTGAGAAGAACCACATTTGGCAAATTTCACTAAGAAAGAAATCAACTGAACACATGGTTCTTCAGAAAGACAGAAGGTTAAAACATCAGAGCCTGAATTTCAGTTGCAAAGCAAGTAAGTATGCAGTCTTGGCAAGCTCCTTAAATTCTCAGCACAGACTTGCCTTGTGCAAAGTGTAGATAGCAAAATAAGCTTGCCTCACAAGCTGCTGTCGGAATTAGAGGACATGTGATGTTCAAGGGAGACAGCCCAGTGCTTGGCTCAAAGAACAAACAAAAAACAACTACCATTATAATGTCACGTTAATGCCATCCATGGGCGTAAAGCGAGCAGTAGGCTTCTCTCTGGAATCTGTGTTGGGATTCAGTACGGGGATTTTCAGAATTCTGGTGGTTGATTATTTTCATTATAAGGGGCAGTCAGAATTTCTCGTCATAGGAATCATTTTTGTAATTCTCTGAACTAAATTGTTGTTGGCGGAGGCTGCTTATTCATTCCTGGCTGCCCTGACCCAAAATAATCATATAGAAACTATATCATTTGCAATACTCTTTGGCCAATAGCTTCAGCATATTTCTGGCTAACACTTATATCTTAAGTTAACCCATATCTATTAATCTGGGTATTGCCATGTGGCTGTGGCTTGCAGGCAAGGTTCTGGTGCGTCTGTCTTTGGCGGCAGCTACATGGCTTCTCCCTGACTCTGCCTACTCTCTATATATACATTTTTTTCCAGCCTGGCTATATTCTATTAAGCCATTGGCTGAAAACAGCGTCTTTATTAACCAATAAAAGTAACACATATACAGAAGTACTTCCCACACCAAAGTGTCAACATAAGCATGCTTCATGATGCATCCAAACTTGGTGCTATCTGATCCTGTAACTTTTCTAGACAGTGTTTTGATGTGTGCCTATGCAAATTTGAAGGCTTTTCCATTGTTTAACTCTGAAAAAGCCTTGAGACATTTTTTTCTTCTATTTTCATTTCTTATATTTCAGGAATAGAAATACACACTTAACTGTTAAAGCAACAAAAGATTTTAAGCTACCCTGCCCCCTGAAGAAACAACCAAAAGTTCTGTACTTACTGTGGGACAAGAGAAGAGCTTGGTACACATGGTTTACTTAAGAAGTGTTCTTAGGGGAAAAAGTAAGGAACTGAGACATGGAGGTGACAGGACCAATGAGTTATTTTAATAATGGGGTTGCCAGGAAACCAAAAGCTCAGTGCCTTTGACGATGTAAGATGCTGTGGAGAATATACCTTCACAGTTGTGCTTTGAGGCATGAGGAGGAGGCTGGGTCATTAGCACAGCTCCCTTTCAGCCTGGGTTAAGCAGGGCTCTTTGGAAAGTCAATAGAACCACAGAGAAAGCCTCAATCACACTTACCCGCAGGAGGAAGCTATTGGCATGTAGGTGACTAAGTGTGCCAAGGGGATATGGATTCCACTGTAAAAAACAATAGTTTCAATCCAGCACTCAGACTTTGGGTGACTTGTCCATACCCCCAGGTTTAAAATGAGTGAGAGATGAGGTGTCATACTTAGGAAATTCTTTCTTATATCTGTTCTATTCTAGATTGCTTTTCAAGAATATATATATATAATATTATGAAGTATATTATATATAATACAATACATTTTGATCATATGTTCTCCTCTCCAGCTTCTTCCAGATCCCTTGCATCTCCCTAGCAACTCAACTTCATGTCTTTTCTCTCTCTTGAAAACAAAGAACAATAGTAACAACAAAAATCAAAAATCAAATCAGATAAACTAAAGAGATACAATGATACAAAAAAACGCCAAAAGCAAAACCCAAAAGTACACACACACACACAAAGATAGAGTCCATTTTGTATTGGCCAAATGCTCTTGCAGCATAGGGCCTACCCTGGAGTGTAGTTGACATATCCATTGTCACTCCATTGAAGAAAACTTGTTTTCTGCCCAGAAGGTATCAATTAGGAATATTCTTGGTTAGAGGTGGAACTTTGTGATCACTTCCCTTTTCAGAGCTGGGATTTTGTTTGTGTGGAACCTGTGCAGGTCTCTTGTGTGCTGCCACAGTCCCTGAGTTCATATGGGTATCAGCCTTGCTGTGTTTGGAAAACACAGTTTCTTTGGAGTCACCTACAGCCTCTGGTTCTTGCAATCATTCTGCTTCCTCTTCTGCACAGATCTGTGAACTTTAGGGAACACATCGCACGTATGGCTGAGTGCTCCAAAGTTTCTCACTGTCTTCATTGTTCAGTTGCAGTTCTCTGTGTCAATTCTCATCTACTGCAAGAGGTATCTCTGAGGAAGGTTGAATGATGGACTAATCTATGGGTATGGCAATGTCATTAGGAGTTATTTTATTGTTTTGTTCCTTAAGCAAAATAATAGCAGTAGATTTTCCCTTAGGTCTATTACCTGTCCAGTCTCTGGTTCTTAGTCACTTAATAGTGGTCAGGAGTGGGCTCCATATTATAAAGTAAATTTTAAATCCAGTTTTAAAAAGTGATCAGAGTTCCCATAACTTCGCGCCACTGTTGCACCAACATATCTTATAGACAGGTCTCTGTTGTAGGTCACAGGGTTTGTAGCTAGGTGAAACTGATAATTATTTTCTCCTCTGGTAATGTAAAAAGTACCTTCCAGCACTTTAAATGCTAGTCAGTAGGGGATAAAACTGCTAGTTGAACACCAGTTCAATTTCTCCATGTTTGATGACATAAGCAACTTGTGTCTTTAGCAATAGGACAGGTTGTGGAAAATGAATAATAACATGGTATTTGGAGATCTATGGCCCCTTTTTGACACTGACTCAAAAAGATATTATCCTAAACATGGTGGATCTCATCTAAACTGCTCCTTATCCAACTGTCCTAATTCTTATGAAGCTCTTAATAAAAATGAAAATATTGGTGGTTTTCAATAAAAGGAATTAGAATTTCATACAGTGTACTTCACGGTGTAGGCGAGCTGCCAATTGTCCCCTGTTTGCCTTTCTCCATACCAATAGTCTTGATGACAGGATGTATATAATTGGCAAGTGCACAGAGTCAGGATGCTATCACTCATTCCTGATACACTACAGTGTAAAACTGCTGTTCTCTGGAATCTTCAAAGCAATTTATTGCCTACTTAAATTATGGTTTTTATACAACTGTGATGGCTATTCTTGGTTATCAACCTGACTGTACCTATCACAAGCTAAAACCTAAATGGCCAGGCATACCTGTGTTTTATCTTAATTAAATCATTTGATGTGGGAGCATTCACTTTTATTCTGGACCTTTGAGGTAGGAAGATCCACTTTCAATCTTGACCACACCTTCTTATTGCAGCCTATATAAAAGACAAGGAAGGAGAAAGCATTATCTGTCTGTCTGTCTGTCCGTCCATTCATCCATCCATCCATCCATCCATCCATCCATCCATCCATCCATCTATCTATCTAAGCTTTTTCTATCTCACTTTCGGTCTTGCCTCTGCCTGCTCTTGCTCTCACTAGCAAGTTCATTCCTTCACTTGCCTTACAGCCTACTTCTTCGAGAGTCCAGTGTATACTGAAGACATTCAGCCTCATGAACTGAACCTCTTGAACCTTCCATTGGTAGACAGTCATTGTTGCACTAGTTGAACCATAGCCTGTAAGTCTTCTTTAGAAAGAAGACAGATTTAGTCTGTAAGTTCTGGTCTTCCCAATAGAACAATGGGGATGTTCTATCCGGAACTCACCAAGGCCAGCTGGACTGGGTCTGAAAAAGCATGGGATAAAACCGGAC
>NC_022020.1:49793021-49822693 GCF_000317375.1 Microtus ochrogaster
CATCACAGGGACAGGGGCCATTCTCATCATCCAAGAGATTCAGACTTGTACTGTTTATTTTAAATAAAGGCACAACACCTTCTACTTATCAAAGAGATTTTTCTTCACCTCAAGAAACCAGATGCTTTCAGTTGCTTAACCCACTCACCACAAGACACGCCTTCATGGTCAAAATACGAGCTATTCATAACATAGTGAGCGTTCATCTTGCAAAGAACATGAACGAGTTCTGCATGAGGCAACAGTGTGAATGACACCCACAACTCTACTCATGGAGGGTACAGTGCGTGACGCCACATGTAAGATCAAATAGGGGCAATTCCAAGTTCTGTTAGGCATTGATATAGTCTCTCTCTCCCACCCCATGTGTGTATGTGTGTGTGTGTATTTGTGTATGTGTGTTTGATGTATGCAACTTCATGCACATGTGATGGAGGCAAGAACATAACCTCCAATCTTGTGCCCCAGGCGGCACCTATCTTGTTTTATAGACAGGGTATCTTTATTGGCACAGAGAGAGGTTGATTAGGCCAGGAACCTCAAGAATGTGCCTGCTTCTATCTCTTCACCCAGAATTTTTACATAGGTTCTAGACACCAACCACAGGTCCTCCTTGAACAGAGAGTTCTCGACAGAAAAAAAAATGGCTAAGAAATATCTCAAAAATGTTCATTGTGCCTAGCAATTAGAGAAATGGCAAGTCAAAACAACTTTGAAATTTTATTTTGCTGGGTCAGTACAGCAGAGACCAACAAAGCAACCAACAGCAAATGCTAGGAGGGGGGGGATTGGGGAAAAGGGACTCCTCATTCACTGTTGGTGGAACTGCAAACTGACCCATCCACTGTGGAGAATTCCTGAAAGGCTAAACACAGATCTACCATATGATCCAGCTATACAGCTCCTTGGCACTCTACAGCATGCTCTCTGGGTACTTGCTCGGCCATATTCATAGCCATATTCATATGTTCTATTCATAATAGCTAAGAAATGGAAACAGCCCAAATGTCCTACAGCCGATTAACAGATAATGAAAATGCAGTACATATGCACCATGGGATGCTATTCAGCTGTAAAGAAAAGTGAGATTCTGACATTTACAGGCAAATGAGTGGAACTAGAAAAGATCAAAGACAACCCTGGTTTTCTCTCTCATCTGAGGTTCCCAGCTCCAGATCTTCGGCTATGAGTAGATATCCTGGAATAATCGCAGGAACCAGGAAAGAAAAAGTGGACCATTGTTGGGGTGGGTGTAGGGAATCAGTAGAGAGTGGAGTAGCAGGATCCGAGTGATCTGATGGGGAAAATGGGGGCTCTACAGAGAGGTGAGAGAAATCCAAACAGGAGGGAGGGGGTAAAATAACAGTAAAGTTGTCTAGAAAGTGTTACAAGGAACAATACTGTTAACTTTCTGTATAAAAATACTTATATTACACACAAGTGAGTATATAAATATGAATATACAGTTCAAAGGAAAATTTCCCATCTGGGTTTACAATGTTTTCTCCAAGAGCCAAAGACCGCCTAACAAAAACCTCAACACCAGATGAGAAGCCCTCTTTTGAGTCAGGGTTCTCCAAAAGACTCCCAAAATATTATGAGGTATTGCTGCCTGCTTGGGATTGGATAGCCTATCAGAGAGCTTATCCCTGAAGAAAAAATGATTCTCTCAGCAACCGCTGATTGCCTATAGCTTTTCAACTATGGGTGGAGCCTTGTGAATCTTTCCTTGTCCATTTTGGCATGGCATCTGGTGCTGTCTTTATGCAGGCTTTGTATAGGCAGCTGTATTGCTGGTATTTCGTTGCTGCAACTTGCTTGCCATGTCTAAAAGAAACTATATACTGACATGCACCCTGGCTCTTACAGTCTTAGATGGGCGGGTAGCCTTATAGATACTAATTAGGGTTCGGCAGCCCACGTTCACTGATTCTCTGAATTTTGACCAATTGTCTTTGTAATGGTCTCCATCTGCTGCAAATGAAGCCTCTTTGATGAGGGATGAGGGTTACACTTACCTGTAGGTATAAGGATTACTATTTAGAATTCAGTGGAAAATTTATTGGTTTAATAAAATGGCAGTATTCTCCTTATAGGGTCTATTACAGGTACTCAGCTGAATTTATGATATCAGGCATGAATTCCCTCCCACTGACAACGTTAGTTGGCTGGGTTTACAGTACCAGGCATGAATTCCCTTCCATTGAATGCACCTGAAGTCCATGTAGGCAGCTGTTACTCCTGAGATAAAAATACCACTATTGCACCACTGGGCATATCTTCTGAAGCTGGGTATTTTTGAGGTTCATGAACATTACACCTGGGTAGGACTATTGATTACTTTTATCCATTGGCGGCTTGTAGAGCACCTTTGGATGAAAGCTCATCTTCATGGAGAAGACCTTAAGGTTATTTCCAGCTCAATTCTTCTAAGTCAGTGGTGCTTAATCTGTGGGTCATGACCTCTTTGGGGGGGTCAAACAACACTTTCAAGGTAGTCACCCAAGACCTTCAGAAAACAGATATCTATATTATGATTCATAACAGTAGCAAAATTACAGTTATGAAGTAGCAATGAAAATAATTTTATGGTTGGGTGTAGGAAGATAAGACTTACAAGGCTGAGAGATAGCCAACCTGGAGTCTGCCTGAAGGCCTAGTAACAGGCTCTGTCAGAGGTCCTGATTGTGCCTAGCCAATAAGGGGCAACCACACAATATCAACAAATTGGACCTCAGGCTGGGTGCCGGGAGGAGGGTGTATAAGCTTTTCCCCATTGCTGAATGAAGGAGTCTGATGTTTGCATTTTTTTTTTACCTGACCCCAAATGTCTATGCTGCTGATATCACGCCTTCTTAACCTCCCCCCAGGAAGTCATTGGGACACTCTAACAGTTGGGGTCACCAGAACACAATGAAGTATAGTAAAAGGTCACAACACTAGAAAGGTTGAGAACGTGTGTTCTAAGCTCTGTATCTGAATAATACTGTTTTACCTTCAGGTTCTGGGAAACAACAAGGACAATGGCAATGTCTTGTATTGGTTTAGGAGTCTCTTGGACTCCCTTGACCAACAAGTTGAAAATAGGCTTCCCATGCCTAACACTGTATTTCTGTTAGATAGTCTACAGCTCTTGGGTAAAACATATATTATCCCATGTGGTGTAACTCTATTCATGTGTGTATGTGGGTAAATTTATATATTCATATATAAATATATATTTAAACTTATAAAATAATGTTTCCCAGGGACTTTTTAAAACATCCTTAGTGTTATATCACTTCTGCCTCCTCTTCCTCTGTATTACCCTCATTTCTCTCTCCCCAATTAAAGGTTCCCAGTTCTTACATTTCTCCCATTAAAATACCTGTGTCCTACTAATACTGTTTCATTACAGTCTCCACCCACCCTCTACAGTCCCCACCCACTCCTCTACAGTCCCCACCCACCCTCTACAGTCCCCACCCACTCCTCTACAGTCCCCACCCACCCTCTGTCCTTGCCCCTCTACAGTCCCCATCCCTCTACTGTCCCCACCCACCCCTCTACAGTCCCCATCCCTCTACTGTCCCCACCCACCCCTCTACAGTCCACACCCCTCTACTGTCCCCATCCACCCCCACCACAGTCACCTCTTTACCCCTCTCTCCATGATTCTTTTCCATGCTCCTGGATTCGGTGGTTACTGAAGGTTATATACTCAGATCTAAAGATTTGGAGCTAAGTTCCATAAATAAGAGAAATAGAACAAGTGACATTTGTTTTTCTGGGTCTGAGTTAGCTCACTCAGTATGATATTTTCTAGTTTTATCCATTTACTTGCAAATTTAATTATTTCAGTTTCTTTACAGTTAAATAGAATTCATTGTGCATGAATATAATCCACTGATCAACTGAAGGACATTTTGATTGTTTCTGTTTTCCAGCTACCGTGAATATGGTTGAGCATATCTGTGGAGTAGGCTATTGAGTCCTTTGGGTAGAGGCTAAGTAGGGTTATATAGCTGGTGTGTATGGTAGATTCACATTAGCTTTTCTCCACGTTGATGGCCATGGATGCTGTGCTTTGCAGTGCTACCAATAGTGAAAGAGGGTGCCTCTTCCCAGCATCCTCCCTGGTATTTGCTGCCAGCTGTTTCTTGATCTTAGCCATTCTTATGGGGAAAGATAAAATCTCAAAGCAGTTTTAATTTGCATGTCCCTAATTACTAAGAATTCTTAACCCTTTCTAAGATATTTCTTAGCCATTTCGTTTATTTTTAATTATATATTTTGAAGTTTTTTCATATAATGCATTCTGTTCATATTCTTTCTCCCCACCCCAGTCCTCTCCCAAATCCTACTCACCTCCCTCCCACCCAACTTCATGATTTCCCCCTCCCTCCCTCCCTGCATCTCTCTCTCTTTCTCTCCCCCCACCTGTCTCTCCAGGATTATGTCAGCATCCCTGGATTTGCCTGCGACCAATGGAATGATGTTGTTCAGAGAGGGTTCATGACTTGGACGATGTCATCCCACTGATCACGAACAGAGCCAGGACTCCTGATCCAATCTGGTTCCTACTTACTATATAGCAAATCCCTCCACCCTTCCACCTCCCCACACCCCTGCGACAGTGCCATGACCTATAAGACCTCAATGGTCTGGGAAGGGAAGGGTTAACCAGTAGCCACCTCTCCATCAAACAGCTAGTGCTCCTCTTCCAGAAGGACTCACACTCAGGGATTCATGAGCAAGGCAATCCTGGTTCTTCCACATGGGTCAGGCAGTTTGGGACTTGTAACTCTTGGTTGAACAAAGGTCTGGTCCATAGACAGCCCATGCAGCAGCCTCTGAGCCTGCACCAAGGCTGACTGACCTCGTCGTCTGAGAGCGAGCTGGCAGTGTGGGAGTCAGTAGGCAGACAAGAAAATGGAGCAGGATAGGGAGTAGAGGAGGAAAGATATTAACAGTTTCTATTTTTTACTATGAAAAGAGATTTTTTGACACGTTAAGTAAAAGAATTTTAATACATTAGCACACAGGGGGAAAACAGCTTTCCTAATGCAACCCTTCCCTGCTCTGGGTGCTTCTTGGTGAGAAAATGGCTCACTCTTCACCCTGGCCTTTCTCTCCACTGAGCAGCTTAAAAACAGATTTCTTCTTCTTCTTTTTTTTTTTCCTATTCAAACAACCAAGACATGGCTCCTGGGGCTTTCAAGTTACACAATGAATTAGATGCCAGACATACTCACAAACACACACACACACAAAGACAAACACACACACACACATACACATGCACACGCACAAACACATACGTGCACAAACACGCACACATGCACACACACACACACACATACACACTCACACTGCTTCCAGAACACTCTACTTTTGCCACTTTGGGAGATGCTAATAACAAACTTATCTCCTCTGCACCCATGCAAGTATACAAATTAAGACGCTCAGCCATTTCTTTGTTGTGTGGAAACTGGTTCTAAGCCCCAAAGTAAGTTTATCTATCTGTCTGTATTTATTCATTCATTCATTTATTCATTTATTTATTCTTCTCTAATACAATGTATCCCAACCACAGTTTCTTCTCCCTTCACTTCTCACAGCTCCCTGTCCCACCCTACCTCCCCTCTCCCCCAGACACCTTCCTTGTTTCCCTTCAGCAAAGAGCACCTCCCAGGGACATCAACCGAACATGGCATAATGAGTTACAGTAGGACTAGGTACAAACCCTCATGTCAAGACTGAACAAGTCAACCCAGCAGGAGGAAAAGGGATCCCAAGAACAAGCCAGAGAGTCAAAGCACTTGGAAGGCAGAGGCAGGTGGGTATTTGAGGCCGGGCCTGTCTCCAGAGTGAGTTCTACAAGTCTTTTTCTGAAGAGTAGCAGAAGTTCAGTCAGAATAGATTGGACTAAACCATTCCACTTTAGAAATTTACCATTTAAATTCCTCCTCCCGTCCTATCTCTGTCTTGTTTGTATCCACTTACAAAAATTAACTTGAATAAACTTAAAAACACCTGGCATGCCAAGCTAGAGGACAAATGCTATAATCTTTCAGATCAAAAGTTATTGCCCTCCTTTAAAATTTTATGTCGCCTATGACCAGGTAATTTGACTCTCTGAAGAGACAGACCCTCTGGAATAGCCACACGCAGGTGCAAATGTTCGTATACAGGGACTATATAGTGGCAGAATAAAGCAAACAGAAAAGTAGCTATTAACAAGTAAGCATAGTTTTCTGAGCAATGCCACACTTCTCTAAGAAGAAATAATGTGAAGTCAGTAAAGGTGGTGACGTTAGCACAGAAAGTCTAGCAAAATCCGGCTGTTGAAATAGGATGCCAAGGATGTAAGTATTACAGAAGTCTGTATGTCAACATCAGGAAAGGTCAGGCAAGATAAGCATGTTCACACATGGAAACACATGCGACATGAATGCCAGTTGCTTATCAATGTTATCTAAATTATTTTCATTAAACAAAATATTGGTGCCTCAAAAATCATGAAAAAATTAAAAAAAAAAGCTAAACTGAATTTTCCATCTCTAAGATCATTCTGACTGTTGGGCTGCCCACTCCCCACTATGGCAGAATCACTCACTACCATATCAGCTGCTTGGCATTAGGAAGAGCTTCCTGAAGGGGAACAACCAGCTTCATGCATGCGGCTAACACTGGAGATCCCTAGTGAAGGGCCTAAGCTTCCACAGCTTATGATATTTTAAAAAATACTGGCACTGTTATTGGAAGACACATCTATTCCACTCTTCTGCTCCATCTTTCCTGGGTAATAAAAGAGGGAGAGTCTGTACTTTATTTGAGGGGCTTTTTATTTTCATGAATTTTTTAAAGCCTGGGTATAGGAAGAACAGAGACTCGTCTTTAGGCAGCTTGTCATTTGATGCCTGAGTCATTGGAGAGTGGCCCGGAGCCCCTTGAACCCAGGGAACCCAGACAACAGCTGGCCAGCAAGCAGGACTCTGCAGCCGGGAGGCTGGGACCTGGGGCTCCCCCTCAGCAAAGGCTGAGGGGTAGTGTTTGTGAGGGGTTGCCAGACTCATTCGTTTAATCAGAAAGCTCCCAGATGATGCTTGGAGTTTGATATGGATCGGTCCAGCCTCTCAGATCGATCACTAAGTATTGACTGTGTGCTGACTGTTTGCTGGGCTTTGTGCTAGGCATTTGGGGAGATGCGCCATGAACGCTCTGTCCTCCTTCCTCAATAGCACCACAAGCCCGCGGGTAGCAAAGCGGGAGATGTGTGGATGGAGCATTGTAAGCTAGGGAAATGCAGAGAACCTGAGGGCAACAAGGCCAGGAGGGTTTCAGAAAAGAGTCAGACGTAAGCTGGAATCGAGGGCAGGAAACACTGTTTGTTGAAGAAATAGGCGTGTATTAAGAAGGATACTAACTGCTACACACTCAAATCCCATTCTGACAGAGCAGTGAGGCTACAGGCTGGGTTCCCCTCTCCACGCAGTTGCTCAGAGTCCTACCTGACATGGATGGCTCCTACTGTCTTTAATATGTATTCTTCAAGGCCACCTTGGGCTTCAGCATAATGCCAGCAAATAGAAGGAAGATGGCTTAGAGTCTCAGAAGGATGCTTATGTGGTCCAGGCATGCCAGCAATTTGCATCCCTTTTCACAGCTATCCTTGGCCTAAGGTAAGCATATGGCCCCACCTAGATAAATAATGGACCTAGTGGTACCCAGTAGGTCAGCCTCTTCCCTATAACAATTCCCTTAAGGCATCTATGAAAGTTGCTGGAAGGCCAGCCACAGTAAACAAAGACCTTTGCAGAGCAGGATGCAAAGTTGCAGGGAAACAATGATGCTGGCACATCCAGCGACTAACACGGATGAACACGATCCAGGTTGGGAAGAAAGAAAGAGACATGAACACCAAGGGTGAAACCAAGACCTCAACCAAGCTTCTAAGTCCTCCCCACACCGTTCTAGCTCTACCCAGGGTCTGCTTTAAGGCTTGGGGTCCCCCACTGACAATCATTCACTGTCTCCTGAAGGGCCCCACATCCATGTGTGTTGTAGGCTTGGTCAAGAAGGTCCTAGAGTGTGGGACCCCTTCCTCAATGTAACTCAGATGTTAGATAATGTTCATGTGGCTGATACCAATCAAGAAAAGAGCAAGAGGAGTTAGTTGTGGCTGAGGCTCTGGATGCGCCCTCAGCTGCCTTCTGAGATTACACAGAAAGAGTTCCAGGGATGCATGGATCCTCCTACCCCAAGGTTGTGAGAGCTGCCTGTGTATATTAACTCTAAGTCCTGCTGTACCCCAAATCAAGAGCACTAATGGGGTGCTTTCTTACAGGTTTCTCTAGCCAGGGCTTCATCTTTTGATTTGTGTCTGTTTTTCAGTACAGAGGCTAGAACCCAGGGCCTTGTACACACCGCCACTGAGCCAACCCTTAGTCCTACTTTGTTTACACTAGTAGCACAGGTAGGGTAGCCCTTAGCATGTCACCAGAGCCACCAGGCTCTGACGCCAGTACGTGTGACACCACAACCCCTAAGCCCCTCCCCAGATGCAGTATCTTGTGAGTATGTATCTTTTCCCTATAGGAAGCTAACATATTATTTAACAAGTCATGGCAACTTTATAATTCAAAAGTAGGCACGAATTGAGAAGAAGAGAGTGATAAAAGATTTTTGACACAGTTACACAAATACCCCCTAAAGTGTGTTTCAGGAAATTAGTGCTACAGTCTTCTTATTGGTCCTGTGTGTGTGTGTGTGTGTGTGTGTGTGTGTGTGTGTGTATTGTGTGTGTAAGTATACCTCACTATTACATATTACAATATTAATGACATTCACATGGCATGCCAATAGATACCAATGTCAACCCTTATTTACTATATATAGTCAAATTTGATATTTGGACAATATGTCAATATGCTAAACACTATTTAAAGATATGTCTTACTTTGTCTTTTTAATCTTCCCCATCCCCAGTTCATGCCTGAGAAAACGGATGCTTAAAGAGTTTGGGCACCTATCCAAGGACACACTGACTGAAAATAAAAGGGAAGATGAACCCAGCTATGCCTGACAAGACTCTACTTTTAGCCATCGCAATCCCCTGCTTCCTGAGGGCCCTGTTCTCACAATGGCTTGGGATAGCTATTTGTTTGATGAAAAACTCCTCAGAGCCCAGCCTACCTATCATGTATATGCATAAAGAGTGGTACAGTGATCAAGAGTCCAGATTCTCATGCAAGTTTATCTGGCCCTAAACTTCAGCTTCTTCTCTCACTGGCTGTATAGTCTTGGGCCCATCACTTCATTTCTTTGTACCTCATCTGAAAATAAAATAAGAGATGTCAACATCATATGCTTTAAATATGCTGAAAAGCTTTAAAAAGCTACTATACCATGAGAACAAAATCAAATATTCTTTTGATATTTGATACTAGAACAGACAGCACTGCCAACTAGATGGACTGAGAGCCACAAACTCATGGGGCACCCTAGGGTGGAATATGGTATGGCTAGGACTATCCTTCTCACATAAAGATGAGAAAGCATATACTAAGCCTGGACTGTGCCTCCATACGGGTTGTTAGTGAGGGAGCCAGCCGCAAATCTACCTTGCCTTTCTCTAGCAGATTCAAATATTTTCTGAAAATCTAGTTACAGAATTCTAGATGATGGAAAACCTCACAGCTTTAGATATCCATCTCCTTAAGCAATCATGCAATGCTCAAGACAGGGATTTGGATTTCATTAGAACCAAAGAAGCTGGCTTGATAAACTTCTGCAGTAACCCCTGCCTTCCCAGAGCGGAGTCTCTTGAACAACGCTTTGAACTGCTTTCAGTAAAATGGCACCGTCCATGATGCTGGGCACTTACAGTCAGGAGAAACTGGCACCCTAGAGCTGGGGTGGTCACCTCTGTCCTCACACATCAGAAGTTGTAGAGAACTAGAAGACAGGTCATCCTTCTTGTACCCCTCACCCACCCAGAACGGCCTTAAGAAAACAAGATCAGATGTGATGAAGACCATGTACATTAAGAGTAAATTAGGAAGGAGCTAGCTCAAGTGTGAGATCTATGTGATTCCCAGAACCTGTAAAATGATGCTGGCTGTGGCAGTGTGTGCGTGTAATCTCAGCACTTAAGAGACAGAAATAGATGGATTACAAGGTTCACTGGCCTTCTAGTCTAGCCCAATCCATAAACTACACACACACACACACACACACACACACACACACACACACACTTGTGAAAGTCAGCCCGTTAGGACGATGCTACTCTAATCTGTATGATTTATGATGCTCTCTATATCCAACTGCGCAGCTTTACATAACAGGAATTGAGAGACACAAGAGTAGGGAGGCAAGAAGAACTCCACAGGACAATCAGATCAGAACTGTGACTCTTCACTAGGCCCAGGTATTGTTTCACCTGCTCTCAATAGTCCCATGAACTTGTCTGTTGAGAAACGCTCATGGTAGCACCCCACTCGCAACCCTCTTTTCACCCTGACTGTACAAGAGAGAACTCACTTCAGAGAGCATCCTTTGCCTCGTGCTTACGATACGATAGCTTTCAACCATAGGTCATGGGTTACTGTTTGCTGGTTTCCAAGTACCACATATCCTGAGTAACCCCCTGGACCAAATGCTCAAATGGATATCATTTCTTCTGCAAGGCAGAAGATTCCGTGTGCTCCCTAACTACTAATGGCCATAGGAATGGACTGCAGACATTGGTTTTCTTAAAGGACTTGAGGAAGTGGAGTTTTATTAAGGAGGTCTGCCAGCTTGCTTCAGTGTCTCTTTCCTTCCTGGATAAGACATACACTTGGCAGACTTATCCCAAAAAAATATTTTCAGCCAATGACAATCTCTTAACTAGTATGACTAGCTAAGCATTGGCTTAGGTCCTTCTCTGGAGTCTAAATAAAGTAGTCTTAATTTATTAAGCAAGGAGAGACACTAAGTATGCATATTCTATTACTGCTTTTCCCGTATACTAAGGAACCTGAATTAAGTGATCTATCTTCTTATTATCTTGTGCTATAAATAGGTTCAGGCTGAGTGTATACAAGGTCTAGGAATGAAATAGATGAAAAAAAGGTGTTCAGAACCTCTTCACTTTCTCAGAACAGTTCTGTCCACCTGCTATTCCTCTTATTCCTCCTCTCTCTCAAGAGCTGGTTTAGGCACAGCCACAGCTATCACGCAGGGGCCATGGCCAAAGCTGAGGGAGCCCATTGACTCAGTAAGTACCCATCCTCATCGAGTACCGAGTATCTGTTAGACACTGAAGACGCGGCTAGAAGGAATATAGCACTGTCTATGCCTCTCAGACTTTCCAGCAAAGGTCTTCAGCTCCCTCTTAGACATGAATACTGATATCCAAAGAGGAGAAAGGTGGCCTCACCTTAGACATCTGAGCTGGGACAGAAACCCATGAATGCCAGCAGCAGGCTAGATGGTATCAGGGCGTGCTGCTCTCCGGTTGCCCTTGTTGAGTTTTCCTGGAGCTACGGTAATGGCTAGACAAACAAGAGAGACACCGGGAAGCTCCCATCGGAGAACGATGATGCTCAGGGAGCTTTGGCTTTATTTGCTACAGGTAGAGGTAAAGTTGCTCTCCAAGTCCTTTTAGGATTTCAGGGACATATAGGAATTTCAAAGACAAAAATGGCCTCCAAATATTTATAGAAATTGCTTGAGAAAAATCTTTTTTTCTAACATAAGAATATATTCTGCTGGAAGAATGTATAATTAAATAAACATATATCTATAAGTAACATATAAAAATTCTGAGTAAAGAAACAGTTAAGCAGTCCCTGGCTTTTCTGATATAGAACAGATGAATCTAGTAGAGGCCAGAAGCTTCACTTGTAAAAAAAAATTAAGATTTTTCTTACTAACAATTGATAAACAGTGAGAAAGGTTTTTCTTCTTGCCAACATAGGTTGCAGAAAGGCCTCACCGTAAGCAAAACAATCAGTTAGTAAGGGATGCTACTTAAAGAAATCATGGCCTCTCTTTTAAAGATGGTGTCGCTTCTTAACATCGTTTCAAAATTTGACTTTTCATAATAATGTTTTAGGTTTTGAAATTATAATGCGATTATATCATTCTCCCTTCTCTTTCCTCCCTCCAACTCCTCCCACGCACCATCCTTGCTCTATATTAAACCTGGGTCCTCTTTCTTTAGTTGTTACGTATAGATTTTTTTAAAATACATAAATAGAACCTTCTCACTTACACTTGTGTGTGTGTGTGGTCTCCGACATGTATATATATATAGTCTCAGGACTGACTACTCGGTGTTAGCTAACCAACTGTGAAGGGCTCTTTTCTGGGGAAGTGCCTACCCCCCCCCCACTTTCAGCATTCCCCAGTTACTCGTAATTCTTTGTCTAGGGTTGAGGCACCACAAGTTTCCCCTATTCCATGTTAGCATGTCCATTGATGTCAACCTAAATATTTAGCATATTGTTAGTAATTAAGCTGGTTTAGTAAAGCAGAGGTTGTAGGCTCTCCTCCAAGATCTATGATATCTCCGCCAACGAGTAGACTAGGTGTCCAGTACCGGGCACGGTTTCCCTCTTACTGAGCAGACGCAGAGACCAATTCGAGAGCTGTAGGTCACTGACAGGGTATGCGTGCCACTACTGCTGGTTATTGTTGTGATTCATTGGTTTCACATCTGGGTAGGATCGGTGTTTGCCTCCCTTCCATGGAGGCTTGTATGGCACCTTCCGATATCATGAAAATCAGTATTTATCAGTTCCAAGAAAGGGGCTTCTGGGCCCTGCACCCAAAGTGCATGGTGTCTTAAACAATAGGGACTTAACTTTTTCCTCTAAGAAGTAACCAAGGACAGCACCAATAGAACCTATATTTGGGGAAACACTTGGACAACCCCAAGCAACAACTCGAAGGTGGGCTTCTTATGCCTGGTGTTGGGATTTTCATTTGACAGTCCAGGGCTCTTGGGAGGACCAATGTCAGCCCAGATAGAAGGAGTTTTATTTAATTAATATATGTTTATGTATACGTAGACTTATTGCATTATATGTGATTTTCATATACATATTACTTTTTCAGATATCCTTAGTGCTGTTCTAGCTTCCTTCTTTTGTATTTATCTCCTTTCTGTTTTTCCCATTTCCCCCTTCAAATCTTTGCACTTGCCTAGTCCCCTCTGTCGCTCCCCACATGGTGCCCTTATACTTTTCTAAACTGCCTCTAAGATTTTTTTCTAGATTTTCTCTTTTTAGACCCTAAGGCAATTACAGAGTCACAAGGCAGGAATTATCCTGAGGTAGGGGTGGGGAAACTCTTAGAGGAGAGATTGCCCCGGTTCAATTCTTAGCCTCTAGACACCCATAATTTTTGAAACTGAGATTTAGAAGTCCGAAAACCAGAGCCAGGTGTAGTGCACATACCTACAATTCCAGTACTTCACAGATATAAAAAGATTCCAAGAACTAAGCCATCCTGAGCTCTAGAATAAGACAGTGTAATAAGGAATAAGATAAAATACATCATAAAAGCAAACAAACAACAGAGAACAAAAAAAGGGAAATTACATCAAAAGAAGCAGCAGCAGCACTGGCTAGCTTTTATTACTCACTTTCTCCCCGGAGAGCCACTGCATCCCACATGACATTAACCCAAATTACAAGCCTAGGAGTGGGCATTATCACCTCCCTTCGTAAGTCCCTCAGTCACCGAGTGGCATTTGGCGCCACACCAAAGTCCATCTGAGGCTAACGATCATTGCTTGTCCAGCGCATAGCAATAAATGGCGGAGTGTTTCTGGGAAGCAGTGATGGAAATGAGAAAGGGCCAAGACTCAAGCAAGGGGAAAGGAGAAGGACCAGGCAGTAAAGCGATGTGTAATGAACACGTCACACATGAGGCACGCTGGCAGGTGCGTGCTATAAGGATGCACAGCACACTGAGTCTCCTGCCAGCCCTAACCAGGATGTGGGCCCAGCTGTTACTTCCTTCTCAAGCAGGGAACTGAGGCAACACCTGTGCCTATTCCCTGCCCCTCACCTCCCATGGCCAGTGACTCCCATACGATTTGCCTTACATACCATCTGAGGATAGTTGGGTGCCTACAGACATACATTTACAATATAAATTGTATATAAAGCAGTTAGCATAGCCCCTGGTACATAGCAAGTTGTCAGCTGGTGTTAGTTATCATTATAGCATTTGCTTTGCCACAATATTGAGATATTGTGAAATTGTCACCAGAGCCCTCAAATGATTAAATCAAATACAGGAGAGTTTGGTGGGTTTATGGGCAACTGGACAACTGTCTGGTTCTATGTATCATGTGATGTCACATGTCTGCATTTTCCTTCCTGCCAAATTCCATTGTCCTATGTATCCAAGTTTATAGGTCCTTCCAGATCTAAATTTAACAGGCTTTCTGAGATTATATCTCAGGATAAGGTGTCTTCTAGAATAAGACTACACAGTAGAAATATAATATGATCCATATATATAATCTTAGTTTTACTCCAGTATAGTCCAACATTATCGTGTCAGCATGTAATCAATACAAAATTAATAACATGGTTCTTTGTTTTCTTTTGTCCCACCAAGCCTTTAATATCTGGTGGTCTATGTTGTACACTCACAGCGCACTTGAATTTGGACTCGCTACCGTTTCAGCAGTGCGGATGGCCAGATGGGACCAGGGACTAGTGCTTTAGACATTCCACCTTGAGAGCAAGCTGGTGCTATCCCTTTAAAAATCAAAATATCAGCCGGGCGGTGGTGGCGCATGCCTTTAATCCCAGCACTCGGGAGGCAGAGGCAGGTGGATCTCTGTGAGTTCGAGACCAGCCTGGTCTACAAGAGCTAGTTCCAGGACAGGCTCCAAAACCACAGAGAAACCCTGTCTCGAAAAACCAAAAAAAAAAAAAAATCAAAATATCTCTGGCATCAGTTGTGGGCAGAGGGTGGATCATCAGAGTGGCAGGTGGTCCTGTGGTCTCTCTGCCCCCAGGGAATCTGGAAAGAAGGAGCCTGTTTCTGCCCAAAGCAAATCTCAGGAGGTCCATCTAAGGTCCTGCTGATGATACATTCATAGGGTTCACATCCCAGCACACAAACAGGCTCTGGCTAAACTGGCTTTTAAAGAAAGTACCTTCAGGTCTGAAATCACCCTGCCCCCACCACCCAGCACCGGGTTCACAGTCTACATTCTCAGCTGCATCCCATCCCCTGTACACGAGCACCACACGGAAGCACATACTTTCCCTGATAATGGCACGGTTCTGAGGTTCTGAACAGTTTCTTCTTTCTTTTCAAGTTTCCTGTGCACCCACTATGCTCTAAGTTGAGTAAGGGATGATCCTGACTGACTTCAAGAGGGACCTAGGAGTGTTACACAGCACTTACTGGTCCCTTCTGGAGTTTGAATCAGAGTCACTGTGGCTGTATTCCTGAATGGGAGCATTGATGACCACCTATGCCAGGAACTGCCTTTGCTCCTATTTTATTTGCACTTATTCACTTTATATATATCTTCTTCCTTCTCGGGTATCCATCAACTGTCTGCATCCCCACAAAGGCTAAAACAAGAGGACAATTGTGGCAGTCACACATCACACAGATGCTTGCTGATCAAACAAGGACAAGCTCTGTAAGCCTTGCAGACTCCTTTCTAAAGCCAGACAAGGGTGTGGGGACATGCTACGCTGAAATCACATTCTTTTATGACCACGAGAAAGCCCTCCACCTCACCTCACTTGGTGATGCAAGATGTTTGATCATTGCACCAAAAGCTGCAAGGACCAAGTGCAGAGTTCTGCAGGAAAAACAAAACAAAGTATGGATACCAGAGTCTGCAAGAAAATTACCAAAAAGCCCAGTTAGAGATGGAACCAAAGAACTGGGTTGTCTTCCTCCACCCAACGACACTTCCAGGCTGGTGAGCAGCTTCAGACTTGCTGTCCCACACCTTACTCCCAAGAAAGCACGGCCTGTGGAGGAGGGGCACAGGGGGTCACACAGATGGAGCAATGTGTTGAGGGGCATATTGGGAAGTAGCGTGCTGCCTACAACCCAGGTGTTCTGCTTTCCACAGCCCTTTGGGACCATCACCACCTTCATTTTACAGGTATCAAAGCTGAAGCACAGGTGAGTTAAGTAAGGAGGTAGAGAACAAACCAGATCCCTAGCTTTTTAAAAAAATTGCAACCCTGTTTGGCCAATAGTTGAGGCATATTCCTAGTTAGCTCTTACGTCTTAAATTAACTCATTTCTATTAATCTGTGTCTCGCTGTGAGGCTGTGGCCTACTGGTAAGTTTCTAGTGTTTATCTTTTTCTGCAGCTACATGGTATCTCACTGACTCCACCTACTCTCTCTTATCTCCATTCAGATCTCCCACCTGGTTCTACTCTGCTAAGCCATTGGCCGAAGCAGCTTTATTCATCAACCAATGAAAGCAACACATATACAGAAGGACATCTGACATCATCGCCATTTTCTGCCTAATTAAAAGGAATGTTTTAGTTTTAACATAGTAAAATTATATACAACAATGCAGGTATCAAGCAAAAATTGCAGTTACAATATTTCTTTATGAGTCTAAAATTTCTTATATAATTTATCTTTTATCATAGCTAAGAAAACCTATAAGTAAAACTATTGTCTTCAAATCCATCAAAGTCCTCAGAGATATATAATTTTACCTAAGTAAACAAGAAGTCCATTATAAGCAAATTATAAGCAACTTCCAAAGTTCTAGAAATGATAGAGACACCTTCCCTGGCTTGCTTTCTCTTTCTTTCTTTCTTTCTTTCTTTCTTTCTTTCTTTCTTTCTTTCTTTCTTTCTTTCTTTCTTTCCCCAAGGGGCAGATTGAAGATCCTTCTGCTCTATTTATATGGAAATCACATACAGGCAAGGAGCAGCTGCCTCGGTTCTGACTGGCTCTCCATACCAGAGGGCGGCTAGCTGGGCTTACAAACTAGCAAGAGGCTTATAGTTCCAGGTGCTTCAATAGATCTTAGCCTGTCCCTGGTCCCTCTTTGAAATGGCTTGGTGACTTTCTCACATCTGCCCAGGAGATATGCCCTGTTGACATAGCTAGAAAGAATACATGACTTGCTTATACTCCCACTGTAATTCCACCAATTACATATAGCCTTTTGAACACATGGTGCCCACTTTCACCATTCATAAGCCTTGACTATGCAACCATCATAAGCTTTGCTTGCCCCAATCACGGCTTTTTGCTTCATCACTGGGCAGATGTGGATGGCGCCTCAAGGCGGTAATTGCTGAGTGGTAGAGAGGGAACCCTGTGTTCATTTGCAGCTATTTTAAGAGTGTGGCTGGGACAGAAGTTACTGGAAGAGAGGAGAGATCCAGAGTTGAGAAAGCGGGAACAGACAGTCTGTGTGTCTCTTTGAAGATAGCTGGTAACAGAACAAAGGAGAGAAGCGATAACTTGCTGCTCCCAAGAGAAAGAAAAACTCATTCAAATGTCCAAGCATTGCAGCTGAACATTAATGAGGAGGAGCAGGTGGGTGAAAATTAAACAGAGAAGAAGACCCAAACTCTTCCTCAAGGTGTTTGGCCAGAGTTCAATACTAGAAGAAGACTAATTCCATAGTAAGGAATGGCTGCAGTGCAGGGCCATCTACACTTTCCCAGAGTTTCCCAAGGCTATTCTGATAAGGGCCTGGAGTGGTCATCATTGGAATGAGGACTCTGAGGCAGGAGAATCATGGCTTCAGCAACATCCAAGTTACAGTGGTCCTTGCAACTGGAGTGGGATCTTCAGAGAGCGATCCTGGAGTGTTCAAAACAGATGAGCTGTAGGCTGGACCACCTAGCCCCTCACCGGGCCCTTACAAGAAGGGTTTATCATGGCTGCAAATGAGCTCAATGTCTGAACCCGTGTCTTCTTCTCACCACTCCCCAACTCTCCCCTTGTGACACCTGCCATAGCACCTTCACCTGCGTGCCAGTCACACTCCTCCTGCCTCCTAAAACATGACTGGTCATCTTCACCGTCCCTCCTCCCATGTCTCCATCTGAAGTTGCCCTCACCCTGGAGTCTTGGGAAGGCTTTTGGGCAAAGACCCAGACTCAGAGTTGATCGCGTGTGTTCAAGTCCTTCTAGTTTGGGTTAATCTACCTAAACTCCTGGGACCTCTGACTCTTTTTCCTTTCTTTTTACCTTTTATGCGGAAAGGATATTATTTAGTAAGCAAGTTGGACTGATTCCAGAAATGCAAACTTGGCTTCCTCCTGGAAGAAAGAAAGTCTGTTTAATCCTCCACTTTGGCAAAATAGAAGGTACATCATCTGAGTGTTTCAACAGAACGTGAACATAACTGATACATTTCAACATTCACTCATGCTCATGACTTACAAATGCAAATGATCTAGGGCTGGCTTGTGCTTCAGCGGTAGAGCACTCGCCTAGACTGGTCAAGGTCCCACAGTTCATGACCTACAGCAAAAATAAGAATTAAAAATCTTAGCAACCTAAAACAGAGGAAAAACCACTAACCTAGCACAAAGGCTGAGTTATCACAGGAAAAGGTTGGCAAAGACTGTGCTCCAGGAATGACTATGAGATCTAGCCCTTCTAGGTAAATCTACTCTGCTAGACTAATAGGCTGGGTATTCTGCGTCATAACCTGTTGTTTGGGTCAAGGCTGGGTTCATGGGTATCAGAGCTCCATTTCAGTATGCTGTGAGGTGACTCTGCTTGGGGCAAGAATGAGAATTATTAAGGTAGACTATCCTGGTCTCTAACTGTGCTATCTAGTCCAACATCCCAAGTTCACTATTGACCCTCTATCAACTCTCCTCAAGAATGGGAGGCAGAATAGGCAACCCAGGCTGAGATGTCAATGACCTGGACAATGGTTCTCAGACCAGGTGAGATGCTGGGATCTCCCACTTCAGCATATCTGAAATATCTGAAAAACTTCCGAAATATCTAAGACAGAATATCTGTACTTTTTCCATTTTATTTTTTTATTTTTTGGAATTATAAAACAATTACATCATTTCCCACTTACCTCTCTCCCATATATCCCTCCTTTCTTTCTTTCACATCTATGATAGCCTTTTTATACACACACACACACACACACACGCACACGCACACGCACACGCACACGCACACGTAATCATAAATACAAACTGCTCAGTCTGTATAGCGTTACTCATATGTATGTTTTCAGGGCTAGCCTTTTGGTATTGGTTAACAAACCGTCTCCTGGCAGGCAATGCTAAGGTACTGCTGGGGTGGCAAGCCTCTGATTCAGGGCACAGGAAACTTCCTGGGAGGGAGAAATATTCAAGAAAGAAGACAAAGCGAAGAAGACACAGGAAGTTAAAATAGAAAAAAAAAATCCTTCCCCCACACAAAGGGCTTGCGGGTATTGGCCCTGGCTGAGCCTCTTAAGCGACACTAAATCTTTTCCTTTCTAATTCCCAGCACCCTCCCAAGTTCAAAGCAGCCAGCCAGAAAGGAATAAGCAAGTAGTCTAAACCAATTTTTCCTTGTTAAAAGTGCTCTATAAGGATTGTTTTATTGCTTTATTTGGAGTTTGATTTTTTTTTCAGCATGCCAAGCAGAAATGAGCATCAGTATTCTGCACACCCACAAAGGTGACCTTTGGTATTCTAGGAAAATAGCGTAACAGACTGCTCACATTGGGATCGTGTTCGGTGCTGTTTCTTTCCCTAATAATGAGTCCATATTTCAGATCATTACATGGGAACATTTAAGGGACCCTTCAAGGCCATCCATCCTGCCCAGCACCCTATGAGGGATCAACAAAGTGTCATTCAAGGGACATCAACTTTGCTATCTGATGATCCTGAGTTTCTCCCTCAGGGTAGCCCCTTTCTAACAATAGAACTCTTATTTTACTGGACCCAAAAATGCAAACCCTGAGTCTCACCTCCATGTTATCACATAACTGAGAAGGAGAAAATGAGTCAACAATAAAAGGCCCTTCTCTTTATAGAGTCTAAAATCCTACATGTTGACATTTGACTTTTTCAAGCCATCACTACACACAGAAGCATTTTGTGTTTTCACTACTATTACCTGGCATGCTCTTTGGCACCAGTCTCATGCAGAGGCAGACTCAGGGGCCATCTTGGCAGGCACTTTCATGTGTCAAAATATTTTCTCCTAGCTGTTTGCCAAGGTGTTGGGAGGTCATTGTTGATATCCATTAAGGAGAAAACAGTATGATAAATTGCAAGGGGGGGCCTATGCTGTCTAGTTTTATGTCAACTTGACCCAACTAGAGTCATTTTACAAAAGGGAACCTCAATTTAAAAAAAAAACAACAACAACCAAAACCCAGTAGATCGGCATGTGGGCAAACCTGTGGTACATTTTCTTGATTAGTTATTGATGTGACAGAGGCTAGCTCACTGTAGATGGTGCCACCCATTGACTGGTGGTCCTGGGCATTATAAGAAAGCAGACTGAGCAAGTCATGAAGAGCTAGCCAGTAAGCCGCATTCTTGAGTGGCCTCTGCTTCAGTGTCTGCCTCCTGATTGCCACCTCGAATTCCTGCCGAGACTTCCCTTGACAATGAGCAGCAATTGGATGGAGCAAGTGAGATGCAATAAGTACTTTCCTCCCCAACTTACTTTTGCCACCCGTGTCTTATCACAGCAATAGAAACTGCAATTAAGACAGAAATTGATAGCAAGTGGGAGGATATTGCTGCGACAGATCTGACCACGTGTTTTGGAGAGGATTGTGGGGGTGTTTAGGACTTTGGGTTGCAAAAAGTCATTGGTGCTCAGAGCTCAATGGGCGGTTCTGTGGGAGCTTGGAAGATAAGCATGCTGGGAGCCATGTAGATGCTGGATACCTGGCTTGTGAAAGTTCTCTAAAGGCTCTCTCAGGACCATTGATATTTTTAACTAAGAACCACCCATGTGAGACTCTACTTGGCTGGAACAATGGGTCCTGGTTATCTGAGGCTGATGAATCATTTGCAATCAAGAAGGCAAAACCTTCTGGGATATTTCCTCTGCATCATTATAGAGAAACTGTAGTCCAGAGTTGGGTGAGGCACCATCTCACACCAGCAGCCAAATTAACAGTGTAAGAATCACTCAGGTGTTTGGTTTTGAAGGCATCAAGGGGTCATGGAGAGCTGCTGAGGCTTGGCACTGCGTAGCAGGACTGGAGTCCCTGTAGAGAGGCTTCACCACTGTAAAACCTTAGCCTCAGTTTTGGTAGAAGGGTAATGGGAGAGAAGTTCAAGCTTGGCACCATGTGGCAGGCTCAGAGACTGTGAAGAGAGCTCTGGAATGACTGTTGGTCAAAGTGCAACACAATTACAGCAGGAGAACCAGAATTTCAGAGTCGCCAGCACCATGGGAGAAGCACCAAGGACAGTAGCGGATGTGAAAACAGAGACATCCTGAGCCCAGAATACCATCTGTTTGTGTTGCAGAGAGCGAACTGGCTGACGATTGATGTGTGAAGGCCCAGTGTACAGTGGGCAGTGCCGTTCCTGGGCTGGTGGTCCTAGGTGCTGTAAAAAAGCCAACTGAGCAAGCCATGAGAAATAATACAGGAAGAATCATTTTTCCATTGCCTCTGATTAAGTTTCTGCTTCCAGGCTCCTGCCTTGAATTCTTGCCCTGAGTTCCTTTTATGGATGGACTGTGACCAGGGCATGTGGGATGAGATAAACCATTTCCTCTCTAAGTTGCTTTTGGGGCTTTCTCACAGTAATAGTCTTAGAGTCGTTCTGCCTACATAGGTATTCCAAAGGCCAAATGGAATTTCTTATGGTAGAAATTCTCAATTAGTTATTGTGCTTCGCACAAACATTTGACAACATCTGGAGTTACTTTTTAATACATGTGTAAGTACACGCCTGCATGTTTGTAATGGATGTGTTTGGTGTGTATATGTATGCTCTTGTATATTTATGCATGTTGTGAATACAGGTAATGTATGAAACCAAAGGATAGCCTTGCATGTTAGTCTTTACCATTCACCTTGTTTGAGGAAGTGCTCTTGATGTTCACCCCCCTATAAGACAGGCTAGCTGGTCCATGGACTTCTGAGGATCACCCTGTTTCTACTTTCCATCTCACTAGAGACTGAATGCCCACCATTCCATCCATCACACAAAGCACAGTGGTGGGCACATATAGAACTCTACAGATATCTGTTGAAGGAGGAAATATGGTTCCCAAGGCAAGTTAAAGGGCATCTTTAAAGCAAAAAAGCAAGAGCAAAGTAAAGACGGTGGAGCTAGTTGGAGAAGGATGAAAGTATCCTACTACATTGTGAGCCTCTTCTGTGCCGAGATTAGCTTTTGGCACAATGGTGTCTTTCTGGTACATGTTTCTGGTGATATCTGACTGTTTACCCATTCCTTGGAATACACACAAGTGTGCCACAATAAGAGATTATCAGGAGATCTGTTCTCCAGAATCAAATCCAGCCTTCTTAGGTTTGGCCCAGCAGCCACTGATAGTCACTGATAAGGCTTTTCTCTAATGCACAGCATCCTTTTTTTGGCTCCCAGACCTCTTGAAGACAGCTTAAAGCCATAGCAACCCTCCATCCCAGCTACTAAATACCTATAACGGGTCTCTTGTCAAGGGACTCTTGAAAATTACAAGATCAACCTCAGCTTCCATGGACTGTGAAATCCATATCCAGCAACATGCCAGGGCCAGGATCTGCCTCTGAGGTCAGGGGAAGCTGACCTGCAGATTAGGAGTGACACCCATGCTCCCATATCCTGTGCAGGGGATTCTCGGGAGCCCCTGAGGGGAGCACAGAACTTCCTGAAATCACGCTTTAGTGATGTATTCTAGGACATGGCCACCTCGAGTTATGCTTTGTTTGTGCTTTGTTTTTGTTTTTTGTTTTTTTCAGAAAAATACTGAGCTTTTGTCTAAATGAGATTCAAGCCAACTTGAAAGGTGAAATGTGCTTTTTTTTTCTTTTCCTAAAGTCATCGATGTGACAGCCGGGTTGCACACACTGTAATATTTACTGTGCATGCTTCTGTTTTGAAGTGGGGGTGGAAGGCACTGAGCAGAGGAAAAGAGGGAAGGAGGGGACACCAAGGAAGCAGAAAGAAGAGGGAGAGAAAGAGGAACAATGAGGAAGAAAGGGCGTACATTTGGAAGGTATTTTTTTTTTTATTAAATTCCAACACTGGGAAGCTCTGTGTACATGGCTGCCCATTCTCTCTTGCTGAAGCCTGAAGGCAAACCGAGATGCTGTGTCAATTACAAAGAAAATCAATGAAGATGCTGTTTGGGAGTCCTTTCGCCATTCTGCATGGATGGTATCCTTCACTCTCCAGCACCGATTCATTTACTTTCGCCCTCTCTGGGGGCGGCTGACATATTGCTGCGGTGAAGAATCGGAACGGAAATCACCTTTATTTCTTACCTTAACTTGTCTCTCTGAACAATTTGCTAAAGGAACGTCACATGACCTGGTTGGGACTGCAGGACAGAAGGGCAAGACTCCACTAGACCAGCCTTAGGTACTTCCCTCTACCAACCTGGCTTCTGCCTAAGACCAGGTGCCCCACACCCATGAAGCCTCCAGAGTGGAGAACATCCATGAATTTCCACACTTGTTCCTCTCTCTCTCATATCTGTCCAACCCTAAACTAGTACCTGCTCCAGGGCTAGCAACTTCCTAAGTCAACAGTTTTAAGAACAGAAACTTGTAGAAAGGTAAAAACCAGCTCCAATGCAGCAGTGCCGAGAGAGGAATTCCAGAAGAACACTCCTGAGCTTGTCCTGCCATCCCAAAACTCAAGGAAAAGGAATGCAAATGAAGAAAGTTAATAAAAAAACTCAGCAACTGGAAGTAAATTTACACAAAGTTGAAATGATTGAATAACACACACACACACACACAAAAAAAAAAAAAAAACCCAAAGACTTCTGTAGTAGTTCCCCAATATGGTGAAATGAAAATGTCTGTTAAAGATACTACAAGATTACTGAACTGAAGAACGCAGCCACCTGCTTGTGAGGCTGAAACCCTTCCAATGCCGAGTTGTGTATTTGACGAAGTAATTCCCTTCTCCTTTTGTCCCCTGGTTGACTTCAAGTATTTCTAAGAAGATAAAAACCTTCAGCCCCTGTGTTGGTTTCCCATCAGCACTTCAGCAATTTGACACAAGTCAGCTTAACATAATAGAAACTTATTCTCTTGTAGTTCTGGGATGCCTGAAGTCTAGATGGGTCAACAGAACTGAAGTCTTTCTGGAACCTCTTGGAAATCTTATTCCTTGCTTTTTTCTCTTTCCTAGGAGCTGCTGACATCTTTGCTTCAGAACCTTCTTCCATTCTAAAGAAACACAAGATGCCCTGGGCCTCTCGCCCCCATATCTCCCAGTGACTTCCTCCCTTCCCTGTTCTCTTACCTCCTTTCTGGATCTTTCTTTTGTTACATCCCCTTCTCTGCCCTGACCATCTCATGAGAACCTGTTGGTTGTGCTGGGCTCCCCTACTCTCCCAACACCCAAAGTCTTTAACGGCACCTGTAAACTCATCCTTTTGGATCTAAGGAAACAGGGACACTAAACGGATCACAGCCTGGAAACCAGGGGAGGCATTTTCTGGCCTATCACATCCCTTAACTTTTCAGTATCATACATTATGTAATCAGATTCTTTCTGATTAGACGGCTGGAAGAAAAGTGGGAAGTTGTTAAAAACTGGATAAGAGGGACCTGTGTTACCAAACAGGGATAAATGTCTGGGACGAGAGGCGGAACTGACAGAGAGTTGATTTGCAAAGACTTCCGTCCTAATTCCTGAGAAACATGCCAGGGCTTTGGATTGTGTCAGTGCTTTTCAGTCTCCCAACCCCCATGCTTTTTATGGCTTTGACAGGGGCTCTGCTGAAACAAAGCTAGGATCTGGGAAACCTGGAAGAAGTAGACTTAGATTTAAATGCCTCCCAGGCTCAATGGTCCGAGCTGGGGCATCATTAAAATTACTGTGGCCTGAGATTCTTATACTTATAATCACTAAGACTGGGGTAGCTCACTGGCTGTGACACCCAGGCACACCTTCATCCACGTATCTGAAGACTCATGCTACCTACACTGGCAAATGGGTTATGTAAGTTCAATGTATTTTTCTACAATGAGAGACTATTCAACTTTAAAGAAGGAATTCGCTATTGGCACATATAATAAAATAGATTTATCTCAAAAACATTTTGAGTGAAAGAGATAAGACAAAATAGATTCAGAATAGTCCTGTTTATAGGACACTGAAGAACTGGGGAGCTACCATGGGAAAAATTGGAAGAGTTACCTGTGTGGAAGAAGGAAGAGGGAATGTCTGTGATTCTGAACATATGCTTGACTGGGATTTTGTGGTCTCACAAGTGTATGTGTACACCAAATTACACACATGATGCCTATGAATCTCATTGGAAATAAATTTCTCCTCAATTATAAAAGCAAAGCAGCAGTTAAAAATAGGATAGATTGACAATCTCGTGTGCACACGTAGTCAGATTTCTCAACTGTGGGAACTGATGGGAAAGCAATTTTCAAAGAGAAAATAGCTAAGCATTGATGAGAGATGACAAGCCTCAGCTAGAAAGCATGCGCCAAGTGCCAAGAAGAATAAACAAAGATAAATTTCTGCTTAGACATTGCGTAGTGACACTGCAGAATATTATAGATAAAAATATAAAGCTGTGAGGACAAAAAGAAAAAAAATACCTACAAAGAAATGTTCATTAAACTGAACTCAGTCTTTTCATCAGCAAAATCACCCATTTGCTGATGTCAAGACAATTGAGCAGTATTTTCAAATTGTTGAGAGAAAAGGTAATAAAGCATATATACCCTGGCATATGATTGTTCAAGAATAAGGAACAAGGAAGGCATTTCAAATTTGTAAAAAAAAAAAAAATACTCTCCTCCTCTGAACTACTGAAGGGTTTTACACAGAAAAATGATAGATCAAACTGCACACAAGGAGTGAGTGCTCCAATAATCCCCCAAACTGAGCGACAGCTTGGTAACTTTTCCTAGCTAGTAACTAATAGTCAACCAAAAAGAACTTTCATTTTGTATTTTAAAAGATAAAATAGCATAGGGTCTGGGGAGACAGTTCAGTTGGCCACGTGCTTGCCAGACAAAAATAAAGAGCTGAGTCTAATCCTCAGTACTCACATAAAAATGCTGGGCATAAATGTGTGTGCCTGTGGGGCTGGAGAGATGGCTCAGCTACGGGTGGCTCACGACCATCTGCAATGGGGTCTGATTTCCTCTTCTGGTGTGTGTGAAGACAGGTCACTCATATACATAAAATAAATCAATATTTTTTCAAAGACTCTATGCTTATAATCCCAGTACTAGAGAACCAGGTAGAAGGCTTGCTGGCCAGCAAAGTCTAGCCAAATCAGTGAGCCCCATGTCTCTCACTAAATGAATGGGATTAATTAAATAAATTAAAATAAACAAATTAATAAGGCATAGACTGATTGGTTAAGAATATCAACCTCTGGTGACCTCATTAGCACCTGCACTTATATAAGAACACACACATACACAGCATAAAGGAAATATAAAGTGAATATACCTAATTCTAAAATTCAAAATCCAAAATACTTCAAACTCAGAAACTTTTGGAGTACAGATATAAAGCTACAAATGGAAAGTTCTTTATCTGACCTCACATGCCAGATTATAATCAAATATAATTACACTAAAAATATATGTAAATTTAGATTCCAGCCAGGCTATGTGTAATAGGAATATATGAAGCACAAAAGAATTTTGTGTCCCATTCCCAAGATTGTGTGTCTGTGTATTTCTCTCTCTCTCTCTCTAAATATACATGCATGCATATATTTATGAGTGTGATATTCCAGAATATAAAAAAATGAAAATCTAAAACACTTAGGGTTCTGAGCATTTTGATAAGAGGTACCTAATTGCTGTGGGACAATGGTCTTGTACCCTGTAAAGATTTATCACTTGTACTGCTGACTGGCCAGTAGCCAGGCAGAAAGTATAGGTGGATGACAAGAACAGGAGAATTCTTGGAAGAGGAAAGGCTCCGTCTACAATCTTCACCCAGATGCAGAGGAAGCAAGATGAGAATGCCTCACTGATCAAAGGTACCAAGCCACATGGCTTACACAGACAAGATTTATGGGTTAATGGAAGATGTAAGAATTAGTTAATAACAAAGCCTGAGCTAATAGGCCAACCAGTTCATAAGTAATGTAGGCCTCTGTGTTTCTATGGTACTGGGCGGGACAGAAACCTCTCTCAACACTTAATGAATACAATGAGTGATCAGAGAAAGCAACTAGAAATAACAGAAACTGATAAAGAAAACATTTAAATTGCCAGAGTTGAGCACCCACAGACCACACTGCTGCCTCCATTGACTCTGTATCCACAATGGGTACCCCATGCCACTGCATATTCCTCATTAGATGACCTTCAGTTATATGTACTTTTATATTAAACCAATGTTCAGGATGGATATAGCCAATCTTAACTTTTGGGTCTTTCTACATTCACTACTTTTTATGATGCTGTTATAAATATGCCTGTGCACTCCTCTTTGTAAGAGTCACTACTTTGTTGAGACAGACGCTTGGAAAGGCTGTCATAGAACATTCTGACCACTGTCACAAAATCTGGCCTTTGGGGGAAGATGGACCATTACATCTAGGGAGTACAAATAGTACTGACTTGAATGGCTGAGATGGGATCTGCCTGACCCTAGTCCACCTACACCATATACAGCCTCCAGACCTGTTCTGAGGGGCACATCCTGGGCTCTAGTACAGCCAGATAAATCCACTTGACTTTAGCTTACCTGTACCCTCTCTGATACCCACGCAGGATGCTGAATGCCTATCCTGTGCAATAGGCCACTCTAGTGAGCCCTGATGATGTCATTTCCAACCTTCTTGGCACCATTCACGCATCCTGTAGACCAGCCTAGTTTGATGAACTGGTTTGACCCAAGTCCACCTGCAGCCTATATCCAACTCAAAGCCCAACCTGGGCCACACTCCCAATGCACTGGTTCAATCTCATGAGTCCTTGTATACTAGTCTACTTGTACCATCCCCAATCACTAAGCTTGCCCCAGATGCACCAGTCTGCTCTGGTGGGTCTGCTGGATCTTTGCCCACCCACACTACATCCAACCTCCATGCTTAGCCCAGGTCTCCCATCTTATGTAGTGGTCCAGACTAGTAAGTCCCATAACTCTTGTCCTCCTGCATTGTATCTAATCTCCAGGTGGCATGTCCATCTGTGTGTTGGGCAAGCCTGGTGAGTCCCTGAAACTTCTGACTTTGTCATCCCTCAATTGTACAGCCAGTGTGCATGATGCTAGCCCACATCCCGCATTCACAAGAAAAGTTTGCACAGTACAGTTTGCTAACCAGCCTATGCAGACCCAGGCACTACTCCCATTTGCATGCTTTCTTGCTTGTGGTTGAGTTGGAATCACCCCTATTCTTTCAATGGAAAATCAAACCTGAAGTAATCCAAATACATGGAGCAGGAAGCAAGTGGATGTCTCTACCCTAATATCTAAGTAGACTTCGAACTAAAACAAATCAGGAGAGAAAAAGAAGACATCACTCTCATCTTGGGAAGAATTTGCCAAGAAGACATTAAACTCCTAAGCATGTATGCATCAAACTGTGAGACACCCAATTTCATTTAAAACAACAGCAATAAAAAAATATCCCATATTACTAGATCTGATAAGCTCAATCTCAGAAATGGCAGAAGATTTCAATACCTAACTTTTTCCAGTAGAGAGATTACCTGGGGGAAAAATAAAAAGAAGCCTCTGGATTAAATCATATAACATGGACCTAACAGAATCCATTAAAATCCATTTAAAAAACAAAGAACGTGCACTCTACTCAGCAGCCCGTGGAAGCTTTTCTAAAATAGATCATATACTGAGACACACAGACACACAAATTGCAGTGCACAACGCCTGCCTGCACTCTATGCGCTACCATACAGTTTGCGAGCTTTGGGCAAGTGGCTGGAGGTTGAAACACACAAAGACACACCAACAGAGAGACAGCACAGACAGAGAGACAGAGACACAGACCTTTAGTCAATGGTAAGAAACCCCTTATTCAAATAGCACCACAGAGGATTTTATACCCAACACAGTCAGGTGGGCTAACAGGTGGAAACCTTATCCTCTGATCCTCAAGGCCAAGGCAACACGGGCTTGTGAAGCAGAGCTGGTAAACAACTTGACACAGCTATCAGCAACTCAAATCAGAAAGAAAGTAAAGATCTCTAGCAGGGAAGAGCAGCTGGAGGCCAGGACTCCAAATGGTCCCAACAACAAATATCTTAACAAATCCAGAAAATCTTAAATGATTTTGTGTATCCTATCTGACCACAATGAAATAGAGCTTAAAGTCAACAGCAAACAGATCTCTAGTAATAACCTGAACTCACAAAATTAAACAACACACTACTTAATGAAGAATGGGTCAAAGAAAAAATTAAAATAGAAATAAGAATTTTTGTAATTAAATGAAAATAGCAACACTACATAACAAAACCTCACAGATACATTAAAAACAGTTCTAAGAGGGAAGTTTATAGCCCTAAGAACCTACACTAAAAATAAAAATAAA
>NC_022020.1:49823023-49831552 GCF_000317375.1 Microtus ochrogaster
GGGAGGCAGAGGCAGGCGGATCTCTGGGAGTTTGAGGCCAGCCTGGTCTACAAGAGCTAGTTCCGGGACAGGCACCAAAGCTACAGAGAAACCCTGTCTCAAAAAACAAAAAACAAAACAAAACAACAACAACAACAACAAAAAAAACCCCTTACACTCCATTAAATTAGAAAATCTAAAAGAAATGGGTAATTTTCTAGATTAATCCAAAGTTAAAACAAGAAGCAATCAATAACTTATACAGAACTAGAACAAATAAGAAAACCCAAACAGTAATAAAATCCCCTCAAAATAAAAAAGCCCAAGCTCAGACAGATTCATAGAATAATTCTGAGACTGAAAAGAAGTCTACAGTCATATATATAATATGTGTGTGTGTGCTTTTTTAAAAATGGAAGCAGAAGAAACACCTCCAAGCTCCTTCTATGAATCCAATACCAAAATTAGGAAATGACACAACAAGAGAAAACTACAGGCCAATATCCCTCATGTACATAGATATGAAAAGCCTCAATTCAATACTTCCAAGTTGAATCTGACAAGGAGATCATTCACCATGCTCAAGTTGGTTTTATCCTGGAAGTGCAAGGATGATTCAACAAATGTAAGTTAATAAATGCAAAATACCATCTAAATTGATTTACAGACAAAAATTACATGATCATCTCAAAAGACTGAGAAAAAGGGCCTTTGGCAAAATCCAAAAATACCTTCATGGTAAAAGTTTTACATGAAAGAAAATAGGACTGGAGGAAGCATATCTCAACACAGTAAAGGGAATATTGACAAACTGAGAACCAACACCATCATAAATCCCATTTAAATGAAGTGAAAGAACAAGACAGGGCTGCGCATAAGCACCACTTCTTTTCGATATAATACTTGAAGCATAGCTGGAGCACTAAGGAAAAAAGAAAAAAAACTAAATGAATACAAGTGGGGAAATTATTCCTATCTGCAGGTGTCATGTTATACATAAGAGACCTAAAAAAAATTCCACCATATAACTTCTAGAAATGAACAACATTGTCAACAAAGTAGCATGATATAAAATTAACTTAGAAAAGTAAGTAGTCATTCTATATAGCAATAACAAGCATGCTGATGAAGAGGTCATGGGAACCCATTCACAATGGCCTCAAAAAATAAAAACCAATAAAACATGTAGAAAAAATCTAATAAAAGAAATAAAATACATCTACAATGAAAAATTTAAATTTCTGAATAAAAAAGATTGGGAAAGACACTAAACGTGGAAAGACCTCTCATGCTTATATATTGGCAGAATTAATGTCGTGAAAATAAGCATGCTACCAAAAGTAATTTAAAGATTCAGTGCAATTCTTATTTTTAAAAATATTTCAATGATTTCTTCACAGGGACAGAGAAAACCTTTCTATGATTGTATGAAACCTCGAAAGACACTGGATAGGAAAAGAATATGGTGTAAGGATTACCTTACCATATTTCAAGTGATAATACAGAGTTGTCATAATAAAAACAGCATGGTGCAGGCATGAATACAGGCATGTGGTTCAATGGGACAAAATAGAAGATGCAAAGAAGAGGACACATACTTCAGTCATCCAATATTTGACAAAAGTACACACTGAAGAAAAGGCAGTGTGGTCAACAAATAGCGATAAGAAAATTATTTGACTCGTGTCTATACCCAGACCAAAAACCAACTCCAAATGGCTCAAACTTGAAACCTGGAGTTCTGAAACTGCAAGAAGAGGGCACAGACAGCAATGCCCTGGAAGATATAGGCACATGAAAGAACTTTCTGAATAGAGTTCCAGTTACCCTGGAATTAAGACTAACAATTGATAAACAGAACACCATAAAGCTGAGGAAATTTAATGAATCTTTGCAGCTATACACCTGATAGAGTAACAGTGAAAATATATAAAGAACTAAAAAATATAGAAGAGCCAGTAATCTGAGCAGAGTTCTTGAAATTAAAAAAAATACAGAAATGATGAAGAAATATTTTTAAAGAGTTCAAAATCCAAAGGGCTCAAACTCTTCCTCCAAAGATGCTTTTCCAACAATGTTTGATACCTCTCTTCATAGTAACTATAAAATGGGAAACCCTAAGTATCCTTAAACTGATGAATGGCAATGAAAACATAGCACACAAAGGAATTCTATTCATTTGTGAAGAAAATTAAATCATGGTATTTGCAGATAAGTGGATGGAACTGGATGAAGTAACCAGACCTAGCAAGAAAAATGTCTCTTGTTTTCTTATGGTGGACTCGAGCTCTGCATGATTAGAAATGAGTATATGACAGGGTAGGGGCAGAAATAGGATGTGAAAAAGAGAGTGTGGGAAGGTGGAGAAGGAGCTTCAGATAGGAGGATGGTAGGATATGGGTGTGTGAAGGGGAGAATAGAAAAACAGGGTGAAGGGAGAGGAAGGACAATACTGAGGGACAGGAAAGGACAGAAGAAGGATAAACCACACTAAGGGTGTTTGAAAAGACCTAAAGCTGTATATCTGCATACATAAATATATATACACATACACATACATTTTATTTTTTTATTTTTTTTATTTTTTTTACACATACATTTTAAATAAAGTTGTAGCACTATATACAATTTTAATACTATCAATCAATGAACATGAGAAACCTTTCCATTTTGCAGTATCCTCTACAGAATCTAAAAGTTTCTATTATAGAAGTCATTCACTTCCGTGATTAGATTTCTTCCAAGATTTTCTGAACTTTTATAAATAGGATTGTTCCCCTAATTTTTCCCAATTTGTTAGTTCTTGGAATATAGGAACGATATTGACTGTTGTTTTGGTTTATAGCCTGCTACTGTGAAGGCTGTATTTATCAGCTGTGGGGGTTTTCTGAAGGAGTCTTTAAGGTCTTTTATGCATCAAATGACATTGCCTACAAACAGATACATTTTCTATATACATCTACTCTTTTTAGGTGTTTATGGTTCTTGTTTCTCTAAGGCCATCAGGTACATAATTTATTAATTTAAGGTTGCAAATTTAGTGCTATAAACTTTCCTTTCAGGAATGCTTTCATTATTTCATGCACATTTCGATATGTATTGTTTCATTTCCATCCATTTCTAGGAATATTTTAATTTCCTTCTTGATTTCTCCCTTGATCCAATTTTCATTTGGTATTGTGTTGTTTAGTTTCCATGAGTTTGTGGACTTTCTGAAGTTTCTATTTTTGTTGGTACCCAGTTTTATTCCTTTGTGATCAGATAGGATACAGGATGTATTTTGATTTCTTTTTCTATATATGTTGAGATTTGCTTGTGTTTCTATATGTGGTAATTTTGTAGAAAATTCCATGGGTTTCTAAAAAGAAAGTCTGTTCGTTAGAGTTAGATTCAATATTCTGTAGAAGTCTGTTAGGGCCATTTAATTTAGTTTGCATTTAACTCCAGAGGGTCTCTATTCAGTTTTTGTGTGGATGACCTGTCTGCTTCTGAGACTGTAGCATTAAACTTACCTTTATTAGTTTAGGTCTCGTAGTATTTCTTTTATGAATTGGGTGTCTCTGGGTTTCTTATATAAATGTTTAGAATTGCAATATTCTTGGTGAATTTTCCCTTTAATGAATATGGACTTTCCTTCTCTTCTGACTAGTTTTGGTTTGAAGATTTTATCTGATATCAGAATAGACACATGTATTTGTTTTTTAGTTCCATTTGCTTGTGATACCTTGTTCCACCCCTTGAGCCTAAGGTACTATCTATGGTTGTTGCGGGGGGGGGGGTGGATGGCTATAGAGAGATCATATTTTTTAACCAAATCTCTTAGTCCGTGTCCCTGTGTAAGGGAATTGAGACTGTTAATGTTGAAAATTGCTATTAAACAATGTGTATTAATTCCCACTATTTTGTTGTGGTGGTGGCATTTTCGTAGATTGCTTTTGATTAACTCTTCTGAAATTGATTATTTATTCCCTGTGATGCTTAATGTATGTTTAACCTCTTCAGACTGAAGTAGTCTATCTAGTAGCCTATGTAAATCTAGCCTGATGATCATAATTTCTTTAATCTGCTTCATCATTCAAAGTTTTTCTTTCTCCTTCAGTTACAACTGATAGTTTTGCTGGGTATGATAGTCTCAACTGGCATCTGTGATCTTTAAGAACTTGTAGAGCATCAATCCAGGCTTTTTTGGCTTTCAATATCCTGTCTTTGTTTAGTATATCTAGTGTTTTGGTTACTTGTGATAGGGGAAATTTCTTTTCTGGTCCTGTCTATTTGCATGGACTGTATATCTCTTAAAACTCATTAGCCATCTCATTACTTAGATAAATTTTCTCCTATGATTTTGTCGAAAATATTTCTATGTCTTTGACCAGGGTATCTTCTCCTTTCTCTATATCTACAATTTATAGGTCTGGTTGTTATAGTGTCAAAATGCCTACATTTTCTATTCCTTTTTTGTCATTGTTGTTACTTTTTTAAGTTTTTTCTTTGGCTGAGTAATCCAATTTCTCTACTTTGTCTTCAAGACCTGATAATATCTCTTCCACCTGATCCAGTCTTTTGGTGAGGCATTTCCACTGAGCCTTTTATTTCACTTCCTGGGCTTTTCCTTTCAAATTTTATTTCAGTTTGGCTTTATGTAGATTCTATCTCTTTACTAAATTATATTTTCATATCTTGAGTTACTTTCTTTCTTTTTTGTTATTTGTATATTTACAGTCTTCATTACAGAATTTTGCATATCCTCTTTGAGTTCCTTGAACATTTTTTTCAAGATTTATTTCTTTGGTATGTATACAATGTTCTGCCTACATGTATACCTGCAGGCCAGAAGAGGGTTCCAGATCTCATTATAGATGGTTGTGGGAATTGAACTCAAGACCTTTGAAAAAGCAACCAGTGCTCTTAAATGCTGAGCCTTCTCTCTAGCCCTCCTTGAATATATTTCTAATTGCTGTTTTGAAATCATTATCCTTCACATTGACTCTGGTGCTTCTCTCAAGGAAACATTACCATAGAGGTGCCAATTTCAGCAGTGTATTGTCTTGGTTATTCATGTTGTGTTTTTGTGGTTTAACCTAGGAACCCAGAATTCACTTCCTGGTATAGATAACAGGACTCACCTTTGTTGAGAGGGTGTTAAGATATTAGGATCTTGGTTTACTGTTACCCCAACTTATCTAACTGTGACCCAACTTAATATCACTGGGGGTTCAGTCTTGGGGCAGCTCTATGTTTATATGCAAATGGAGTTTCAGAAGCAGTCCCACTCCAGTTAGGGATTGGTACAAATTCTGAGTCCAGCAGCAAAACTTCTGTAGCTAGAAGATTCTCATTGTTGATCTTCAAAAGTCTGTGGGGGGCCCGCCAGACTCTATAGATGGTCCTTGAGTGGCAAGGGCTGGTGTTACAGTGAGAGTGGGAGGTAACATTTGGAGGTGGGGATCAGGATGCCATACCATCCTCATGTAAGAGGTAGGTGTGCTGGAGTCAATCTGGGGGGTCCCTTCCTAGGGCGGTGAAGGGAATGGGCAGGGCACTATATAGTCCAGAGTGTCCTAGTGGGTGGGTGGTGGATGGGCAGACAGTGGATGGACTGGCTTTTGAAGTTCCTACCAGGAATTAGGCTCAGAGTGTGCCTTGCCATCTGTAGGAAGCAGTGCAATGGGTGGACTAAAGGTTTTTCTTTGTTTGTTTTTAATGGCCATATTATGAAAATTCTCAAAACATCATTCTGGAAAACCTGTCTTCCTGAATTAACTATCTCCAAATAACTTAATGGTTGGTGCAAGATTGTATCACACAAAAGGAACATTCCAGATAAGAAACAAAGAAATATTACCTTCTTGTAACCCTTGGAGGAATCAAGAAACCTGGGCCATGGTCACCAATGGCTGCTTTCTCACAAGTGGGGGCGGGAGGACCAGTGCCAGAGGAGTCCAGAAGCAGTGCCAACTATAAAGTGCTCCTGACAATCATGGGGGGGGGGGACCAAGACTGACAATGAAGGAGCCTTAAGGCCCAACTCTAACCTTCAAGAACAAAGAAAGATATATTACATCACAAAGAGATGGAGGGATAGATAGACTACCTTCACTCTTTAATGCTAGAATTATAGCACATGTAAGCCATGCATGACTTTTTACGTGGCACTGGGAATTCAAACTTAGGTCCTCACTCTTGCAGAACAAGTGCCCTTGCCCACTAAACCATCACCCTAGCCCAAGAGTACAAAACTCTCTGGAGGAGTTCTGCTACAAAGGGAACAGAAAAACAGACCGACAATTTAAGAAGCATGCAGAGCCAAAACGACTTTTTCTTAAGATAGGAGAGATTAAAGAGTGTTGGGGGAGAACTATCAGAGAGCACCAAGCTAATACCCTAGGATAGACAAACTGCCCAAGCAGGACTTCAGAGAGCAAGGGTAGGTGACTTACTGCACAAATACAGAGATGACGATACCCCTGTGTGCAGAAGAGACAGCAGTTGGTGTCATGCTGACACATTTATCATGTGGTAGAGCATGGGCAACTGCTTCTGTTTTATCTTTCTATGGAGTCTTCAGCTGGGGGTGTGATCAGGAATCAGGTACAATCATCAAGAAAGGAAGAAAAAGGTAAGCAAATTACCCATGGGAGTGGTAGAATGAGGCATGGCTCAACCAAAAGAACACAAGAAGAATCTCAGAATAATATCTCCACCTTCTTTATAATGTGATAAGAATTTGGTCTAATGACATCTAGAAAGCACTTAGATGAGTGCCTGATACAATGAGGGCTTAACAATTACCTATTCAAATTTCTTTCACTTTCCAAATTCCCTTCATCTCCAAGAGTTGTGACTATTCTACCATCGCAAGCTTGACGGAAGCACTAGCTTTTCTCCCTTTGATGCCTCTTGAAATGTACCACAGGAAACAACTCCTTTAGTTCACAACCATCAGAGACTTTACCTGCCAAGAACATTTTGCACATGCCCTGAGAGGAACCATCCCTGGCAAGCAGCCTCTACTGGCAGCAGGCCTGACAGGAGAACACTGTGTCATGTTGAAAGGCTGGGGGGTTTTCTAGATAGGTAGATTTTTATTACTAATGACAAGTCTATGTGGGGTTTCATCAGACCTGGTATGAGAGTTGAGATCCCACTTCCAAGCAATTTAGTGTGGAAGTGCATACGCTACAAAGAAGAATAACAAGCAGCCATTTGTGGGTAGATTCCAGGAATTCTGTGCAGGGAACTCCTTATGATGAATTGTTAGCTGTGAAGATGAATTGTTAGCTGTGAAGATAAAGCTGGCACTTGAGGCATCTTATTCATGCTTGATGCATTGGGCAGTTTGGGGAAGATCCAGAATTCCAGGCAGTGACTCCTGCAGTCACCTGACACAGTTCTGATCACAAAGATCTCACTGAATGATGGTTCATGATCAGAGAACTTATTTTTTATCAGTCCCTTACCTACAACTCCAGCTTCCTAGGTGTGAAGCCTCATTGCCTGCCTCTCTCTGGAGGCCTTTAGTACACTGAGTTTGAAAAGGTGGGACAGTGGCAGAGAAGCAGGACTCAAAAGAATCGAGTCACTGCCCTCAGCTATCACTGTTCTAAAAGGTTTTTCGAAAAATATCCCAGGAGGTGGACTCTTCCCTCCCCGTGCTTATTTTGTTCATGGTGGTTTACAACCGCAATGGAAAAGCTAACGAAGGTGCTACCAAAGCAGTCTACAGATCCAGTGCAATCTTTACCAACATTCCAATGCAATTCTTTGTTGTAATATGAGTGGAGGCCCCTTGGGCCGCCTGATAGCTTATGCCCTGAAATAACAACACACAAATTGTATTCATTTAAACACTGCTTGGCCCTTTAGCTCTAGCCCTTACTGGCTAATTCTGATATCCCGATCAACCCATCTCTAATAATCTGTGAGCACCGGTCTTACCGGGAAGATTCTAGCCTACGTCCATCCTGGGTCGGAGCTTCATCGCATGTGTCTGCCTGGGAGAGGGGAGGATGGCGTCTCTGAGCTCACTTCCTCTTCCTCCCAGCATTCTGTTCTGTTTACTCCTCCCACCTATGTTTTAACCTATCAGGGCAAGCAGCTTCTTTATTTAATTAACCAATGACCTTCCTCCATCAATTCTTCACAGAAATTGAAAAATAATCCTAAATTTTTTATGGAAACACCAATAAACCAACATGGCCAAAATAACCATTAGCAACAAAGAAAAATCCTCCTGGAAGTATCACCGTCATGGGTGTTTTCCAAGTTATACTGCAGAACTACAGTGGTGAAGACAGCTTGATAGTAGCACAATAATGTGAGATGGTGCCCCTGCTAGATATCACAGGCTATCAAATAAAAGGGTCAGTGCCAGGAATGGGGTACTTCCTTTGTAATCATTAGCCAATAAGGTCATATAAACCCCCAGATATTATAAGCTACTGACAATGCTCTTGGATACCCTTCCAAACTCGAAAGTAAGACCCACTACTGAAGACACCACACGCTTGCATCAAAGAACATGGAGATATCAGGCAAGTACTCGCCTGGAGG
>NC_022020.1:49832093-49867400 GCF_000317375.1 Microtus ochrogaster
AAGCCAGCACATTAAGTAGGATCAAAACCCCATGCCATTGTCCTTGGCTTCTCATCAGCTTTCATTGTTCGCCATGTTCAGAGAGTCCGGTTTTATCCTACGCTTTTTCAGTCACAGTCCAGCTGGCCTTGGTGAGCTCCCAAAAGATCAGCTCCACGGTCTCAGTGGGTGGGTGCACCCCTCATAGTATTATTAAACCAACTCCTAATGATTTGTTATTATAGCCATAGATTAATATATCTCTCAACCTTCATTAGATAAGTTTCTATTTGTAGTATATGGTGATTGACACAGTGACCTACAACTGCCCAAGATGCAAAAGTAAAAGACTGTGAAATGCCCAGCCCTAAATGGAGCATATCCACTGAGTCCTCTTCTTCTAAGGCTCAAGAAGCATCTCAAAAAACAGGGTGGAAAGAGTTTTAAGGCCAGGCAGAATAGATGGCTACAAGGAAAGACTATCTTCTGGACAGTGTAGGGGAAGCCCAGCCCAATGAAGGGCGTGTTCGCCTCGGGCTAATGTTTACATATAATTCTGGCGGGCATGAGCCCCGCCCGTCCTTCTTTGTATTTCCTGCCCATCGCTGGATCCCTGGTGTTGTAAGCTATCCCTTCATTAAAATTTGCTGTTTCATATTAAGCTAGCCTGGTTATTATGCCGCATACAGGACACAGCAGGGCAGCTGCTCATAGGAACTCAGTTGTTCTGACATCATGCAGAAGACTTGTGAAAGCCCAGGCCAGACCAAATCTCAGCATGAAGAGGAGAGTTGTGCATAAATTCCCACCCCAACTTGAGGAACTACTTGTCTGAGAGAGGGAAAGTCATCTTTCTCTAAGAGTAGAGCCCCTAGTAAGTCAATCATGCTCCAATGGAAGGCCACATATCTAGGGTATTTTGGCTGCACAAATCTGTCTTGGTGGATTTAATTTTTTAGAGGGATGCAAAGTTAAGTGGGTAGAGAAAGAAGTACACCTGGAAAAAAAGTTGAGAAGGTAGAAATGACCAAAACACACTGTACAAAATTCTCAAAGACATAATAAAGTATTTTTAAAGAATATGGAGTTCTCATAATGGAACCAATGTGTTAAGAGTTAGTTGAGGGGGAGATGCGTATTGGGGAGTGTGACAACAGTGCCAATATGTTAAGAGTTGCTGGGGAAGAAGATGCATGTTGGGAAGTTCTACCAACAATGCCTATCACAGGCACCGGGCGGGATTGATAGTCTGTTCTAAGGTATTAACTACTGAGAAGGCTCTAGACAACCAAATTTCCGTGTAACGATCCCATTGCAAAACTCAAAATGCAAAGAGTACTTAGCCCTAAGTTGAACGTTTTGGGAAGATGCACAGCTGTTGTCCTCTCTGGGACAGTAGCTATCAGGAGCAAGAGGGACGTTGCTTAGAGAAAGCAGTAATGAAGTGTGGATCAGAAAGAGCACTTCAACATGCACAGAGACCAGGGCATCACAGTCATTCACCCACTCCATCTGCTCTGTTACCTCTGAGAGTTGCCACGAGCTCTCTTGCCAAGTTGAAGAGGCAGGCATGAGAAGGTCAGGTGTCTTTTTCCTCTTAGTCATCACTGTGTTCGCTCACCGGTCCTCAGGAAAGTTGACTCCAGATGCAACTTGACAACTACATCTGTGTTCTATTCTTTATCTTAAGAAAAAAAAAGTTTTCTTTTCCAAAAAGACAGGCTAAGGTTCCCAGATATGAAACTACTGCTAAGAAATCCAAACAGATGAGACAGCAAAGAAGATGGATAAGGGAAATAAGAATAAACAAATGTACATGCTACAAGGTCGTTAACTGATTTTAGCCTGGTCACTAGGGTTCTGGTTAGAAGGGACAATTAGGATGAGGCAGCAAGCATGATGGCATGTGCCTTTAGTCCCAGCTCCCAGGAGACAGAGGCCATTGAATCTGTGAGTTCCAGGTCACCCATAGCCACACAGAGAGACTCTGTCTCAAATTAAGAGGAGGATGAGGAAGAAAAAGAGTTGTGCCATCTTTTGGTTGTGCCATCCTCTTAAACCCAGGATATTCAAAAGAGAACAAGTGAAGCAACTGTTTGGTAGACCAGTTAGCTATTCCGCAATGTGTACAAATTCTAAAACACCATGGTATACAAAATGAGTGCATGACTGTTTTACTAATCAATTTAAACATTAATTGAAGAATTTTTGAGACATTTGCTAAAAGCCAGTAATTCTGGAAGGCTGGTAGAGAACAGAGAGCAAACAGAGCGGAGTTTTTCAGCCAGAGACACTAGCGGTCTTAACATTGGGCATGGCTGTTTAGTCTGACTCCTGTCTTCCTGTGTGATTTAACCTTTTTGTGTCTTATCTGTGAAATCTGGATGAAAATGCTGGCTGTGCCCAACTCACGGTTTCCTTGGGAGGTCAAGATGGGATAATAGATGTGAGAGCACTTTGGAAAAAAAAAAAAGGACTGAAGAGCTATAAAAATGTAAGATTTATATGGCTGTCAGCTTCTTTTCCCCAAAGATACTCCTAAAGATAGTGATTAGCAACTGTAAAGACCTGTGAGGAACCAGCATCCCCTTCCACACTGAGCTCACAAAGACAGTATCCTTTGATAAGTGCTCACAGCTGCTGTCTGAAGGTCTAATGCTGTTTGCAACTCCGGCTTTTTCACAGCTAGCCTTGTACCCAATCTATAATAGATGCAATTTCCAGAGTCTTACAAATCCTGCGTACAATTGCTAACCAGACCCGCTCTCTAATGTGAAGCTGAAAAGAGTAAAGATGTTGCTGCTGTAAAAGTTTTTTTACAAAAACGTAAGTTTAATGTCACGCGGTTCTCATTCAGGTGTTAATGTTGTGACATCGACATATAGAGGAATGGGAAGGCAGAGATCTGAGGAATATCTGTGAGTGCAGGCAATGCTGCAGGTCAGAGAAATCTAATTCCCCAGGCAGAAGATAAAGGAGTATCCCCCAGATCTGAGTCAAAAGCACCATCAAAATTCAATGACTGCTTCGAGGTCTCTCTGAGTACCCGGATATGCCTGCCTACACACCAGACACCATGCTGGATCTGCAATAACCAGAGCAGAAGCCCTCTCGGTTACCTGTCCTGAGAGAACAGTAACACCTGCTGTGGTGCTTGCTGAAGTCCCACAGGGTTCTCTTTAATCATACATCACTCTAGATGTTCAGAGTTGAATTACATCTTTCTTTTGGTTTCATGTTCTCCTTAGATACAAAAATATTAGAAAATATAGTTCTTTGACACAGATACAACATACCTAATGCTTGAATTTCTCTGTTACTAACAATTTGAGTTCAGAGAGAAAAAAAAAATGGAAAGATGGATCAATTCTCAACTAGAAGTTAAGGCAGGTGTCAGGTAACCAGTGCAAGTACCCGAGGGAAGATCAGTTACCTTCCCGGTTGCCTGTGTCTGCTCTACTCTGGTTACTATCAGGGAGAAGGCGTTAATGCATCCTTGATCAGCCCACACCTTCTCTGCCCTTCTCAGACAGAAGTACTGGGCCCCAGCCACTCCTTCATCCTAATCCTACATCACCTCCACAAGACTTGTGTCCTTTCTATATAAGATAATAAAGCAATAGAGTTTTTTGAAACAAAGTTATAATGGATACTTCTCGGATTTTCATGGGCATTCTCATCTATGCATGAGTTACTTGTCTTGTTCTTTGGATTCTTTGGGGGGAAGTTTGTCATACAGAAGAAAGTAACCAGGGTCTCTCTGGGTACTCCATCCTTGGCTTCTTAAATGAAAAACATCCACATTGAAGAAACACCTTTCTCATTTCAGTGTGCAGCTCAGGCTTCTCACCTAGAAGGCAACCAAGCTGGGTACAAAATGAATAGTTTTGTAATCATTTTAGTACTAAGGAGATAGAGGCAAGAAACTCAGGAGTTCAAGGTCGTTAGCTATATAGAGAGTTGGAGCCCAGCTTGAACCACATGAAATTCTATCTCAAAAGTAAGTAAATAAATAAATAGTTGAATAGTCGCTGGACCTTGAACAAGCTAGCTAACCTCCATGGATCTCTTTCCCCATCCATGAAAAGCAATTTTTTAAAAATAGCATCTTATTTTAGCACCACTAGGAATGTAATGGCAGGTCCACCAAATAGAAGATGGCGTAGTTCATTTGTCTTGCTATTACTGAGACTGAATAGCTCAATAAGGAAGTGCAGTGGTCTCTATCCCCTGTGAGCAGAAGATAAGAGATCTCAGCAATAGGCATGTACGCATCATGGCAACCCAAACACAAGGAAGGGGATGCTTAGCAGGTCATCGCCAACAATTCCAACTCTCTTCTCAGAGGAAGCAGCACTCATCAATAAACCAGCAAGTAGCAGTGCACTTTTCAAAATCACATGGAAATTTTTGCCACTTTTATTCTGCTATAATAACAGGCAAACAAAGCGGTTGTTTCTTTCTCCTGTTCTCAAAGACATGCTGTTGACAATTACAGTTTCAGAAGCACAAAGAAAAAAGCAAAAAAACTATCCAAAAACTCAAGATGAAAGGTAAAATTAGATTTCTTTTTAAACCCCGCCCTCTCCCAGTCTCTGGGTAATGCTTCAGCTGCTTTAACAGTGGGAGATTTTCTATGTCCATAGTCACTGTGATGAAGAGACATAATAAACAACTGAATAGCTTAAGACTTAACTGCAAGATTATTTTTTTGAAGTAGCTTCTCTAAACATAATAACTTAGCTTCCAAAAAAAGTAATCACTGCAACTATTTGAAAAGTCGAAACTGTGCAAGGGCCTGGGAGATTAACAGAACTGAACATAATAGCCCCTTCCAAACCGTTTCCCAGGGACTAGAAAAGAAAAAACAAAAAACTTTTCAGTCCTAAGAGAGCATTCCAAATATATTTTATTTATTCAACGAAGAAAGAAGACTGTGAAGTTCTTATATTCTTTTTACAGAGACTCTTCTGAGCTTTAAGGGAAGCATTTGTCTAGAGGCACAAAATGAGTGATTCTTTGGCTCCCAGAAAAAGCAATCTCTGAGAACATCTGAAATGTTAAAAGCTATGTAAAAGGTCTTTGTAGAGGTGCAGACCAAAACAAAGTCTCAAAACAAGAATCATTTTCAATGGATCTCAGCATTTACCTGTGCCAAGTGGATATGTCTCCCGTGCCTCAGGTGGTTTGTTTAGAACACATCACAAGAACCAGTGCCTGACCATCCCTAGGGAGGTCACTGAGACCCTGAGAATGGGAGGCACCTTTCCTGTCCATTGTCTATCCTTCCTTTGTTGTATATATGTGCATGTATTAATGTTAACCTAATTTAGTGTAGTAGCTTAGCTTCATTACCTATAGCCCCTTAGGCAATTCAGATGGCTGATGCATTCCAGAGGAGCCGTGGTCAACCTCCGTGCTCAGTTCAGGAAGCTAGCATTCTCCCTGGCCTGGCATTCAGGTATGGAGTCAGGCAGAAGGCTCTCACTTGCTTTCTGCACTGAGGTCTAGGCCTGAGGTGCTATGTTAGGCAAGAATGCAGGGAATGGATAGAAGGTACTGCTTCCAGCCAACACCACAAGAAGTTAGCCCAAGTTCCAGCTCCGCTTCGCCTTCTCCCAGTCCCAGAGCAAGCCGCAGAGGGAGAGAATTTTGGTCTTTGCTTGACTTCCTTCATCTTCCATAGCTATCTTCCCTCAAGAGCCTGGAGATGCTGTAACTAAGGTAGTTTACTCTCATCCTCTGGGCTCTGGGATCCCAGTGCAACACACCAGAAACGAATCCCGCTGGAGCACACTAACAGGCAAGTTTCTTTACTCTCTAAGCTTTGGGGCTTCCTTCTTAAAATGGTGAAAATCATTACAGAAACTCCTGGGTTATAGTAGGATTACATTCCCATAAACTCATTATGCAATGAAATTATCATGGAGCTAAATGTATTTAAAGTGTTCATACACCTAACTGACTAAGCTTCATGGCCTAATCTAGCCTACCTCAGATGCACTCAGAGTGCCTTCATTAGTGTTTGCTTCTGTAACATCAACCAGTATGAAGCTTGTTTTAGAAGAAAGTGTTGACTATCTCCTGTGATTTATTGAATGTCTCAGCTGTTCAGCTATGACAGCGTCTGACTAGGAGCTGTGGCTCTCACTTATCACAAAGTAAGGCCAGCCTCGGGAACAAATCAGAACTTCATATACCTTCCTAGTGTGTCCATGTCAATCCCATGCCATTGTAAAGTTGAAACTGGTAAGTTGAACCAGGGTAAATCAAGTACCTTCTGTGTGTTCTCAAAAGGATGAACAGAGATTGAACAAGGTCAACAGTGGAAACGCCTCGTCCCACACCCAACACACAGTGAGTCAGAAATGTTAGACAAACCACCAGACCCATCACCTTTGTCATCATGAGTAGTAATAGGAAAAACTGGTCCCTGGTTCCAGCTTCCCTGGACTGCTCAAACTTCTAACCCTCCATCTGTCCTAAGACTTAGTTATGAAGAGTGGACTTCAAGGCCAAAGGGGTTTTACCTAGAGCAAATCTTAAACCTCTGCTCTAGGTTTCTGTCGCCATAGGGTCTTAGCTTACAGCTCAGTATGGCCTCAAACCCATGATCCTCCTGCTGGAGCCTCTCAAGTGCAGAGATTGCAGGAGTATGCCACCACACCCAGCTCTTAACCTCTTTCAAGATGAATTTTTTTCACCCATGAGATAAAGACAGTTGCATCTCCGTCATAGAAACTGGACACAATGAACAAAAAGAGATTGATGCATAAGTGTCCTGCAAATCTTGTTCATTCCAAAGAGACTCATCTGCTCCTTGACCCCCACCAAGCCTTTGCTTTCCTGGGTATGTACTTTAGCTCAGCACAGCTGTTCTTGATGGCTCTGCCCTCTCTTACCATCCCATCTCTGAGGACCTTGTGCATCCTTCCAAGTTCTGTTCATCTCAGAACTTGTGTAACACATTCTCTGTCCTTAGTGATTTTTCCTGCCAAAGGATTCATGCAGTACATATCTTTATCATCATCATCTTCTTCTTCTTTTTGGTTTATGGCTTTTTTAAATTAATTTTACTGAACTCTACATTTTCTCTGCTCCCCTCTCTGCCTCTCCCCTCCCATTCAACCCTCTCCCATGGTCCCATGCTCCCAGTTTACTCAGAAGATCTTGTCTTTTTCTACTTCCCACGTAAATTAGACCCATGTAAGACTCTCTTAGTGTCCTCATTGTTGTCTAGGTTCTCTGGAATTGTGATTTTTCTGGCTGGTTTTCTTTGCTTTATGTTGAAAAACGACTTATGGGTGAGTAGATGTGATAATTGTCTCTCTGGGTCTGGGTTACCTCACTCAATAACCCCATCCATTTGCATTGTGTATCTTCTATAGGGGAAAATAAGAGCTGAAAACTCAGAGAATCCAAAGAACCTTTCTCTGCATCCACAGCTAGACTTACTAGAAACCAAGGTGTCAGACAGTAACAAGAAGAAAGAGTTCTAGTCACATGTTACAGAGAGCAGTTTCTCAGTAGACTTTCTGAGTCTCTTGCACTGTACTCTCTGTGGCATCTGAGTAACAGTCACTACTAGGCATCCAGGAGGTCAACTCCTCCAGGCTTGTTCAGGAACAGTTCATAATGGAAATATGCACTTGTTCACTGGCAAATAAAAACACACTGAGGCTTTGGTTGTGTTGAGAAGCTAGAGAGCCATTAAGCATATCCACCGGTATCTGCATGGACAGTGATATACACTGTCCCACAGTCCTTTGCCCACTGCATCTCCACCCACTCAGCGAAAGCCACAGTAATTGCTGCATGCAAGCTCTGCTCAGTTCTAAACAGCTCTGTTCACAAAGGATACTTGTCAATTTAGTATGCTCCCTAAACCCTTCACAATCTGACCTCAACTCATTTTCTAGGCTCTTCTTTGGAGGTAACTATCTCAAGTTTCTTGCTGTTCCCAAAGCCTACCATAATCTTTCCTGTCTTCTTCATATTGCTTTATCTGGGGTGCCTTCCTCTCCCCTCTGGGTGGCCTGCAGTTCAATATGAAGGTCTGGCTGCCTTCAAACTCACAGAGACCCATCTGTCTCTGCCTCTGCCTTTGCCTCTGCTGAGAAATCTCTACTTGCTTTATAAAAAAGGTTCTGGTCGGGAGCTGGAGAGATGGCTCAGAGGTTAAGAGCATTTACTGCTCTTCCAAAGGTCCTGAGTTCAATTCCCAGCAACCACATGGTGGCGCACAACCATCTGTAATGGGGTCTGGTGCCCTCTTCTGGCCTGCAGTCATACACACAGACAGAATATTGTATACATAATAAATAAATAAATATTTTTTTTTTAAAAAAGAAAAGGTTCTGGTCTTAGTTAGGATTTCTATTGCTGTGAAGAGACACCACAGCGATGGCCATGGCCACTCTTATAAAGAAAAGACATTTAAATGGGGCTTGCTTACATTTCAGAGGTCTAGTCCATTATTATCATGGCAAGAAGCAAGGCAGCATGCAGGCAGACATAGTGCTGGAGAAGGAGCTGAGGGTTCTTACATCCGGCTTCTCACACAAGAGGAAGTAGTCTGAGACACTGGCCATGGCTTGAGCATATATGAGGTCTCAAAGCCCGCCTCCACAGTGGCACACTTCCTCCAACGAGACCACACCTACTCCAACAAGGCCACACCTCCTAATAGTGCCACTACTTTTGGGGGCCATTTTCTTTCAAACCATCACAGCTCTCAAAGGCCCACTTCTCCACCTTGACTGTCTTTCAATAGTGCTTATTGACCAATACAGGGCTGACCAAGCCACAGGTAAAGCCAAAGTGGAAGAGACCATAATCTAACTGCAAAGAGCAAAGATGAAGAAGTAAGAGAGCAGCCTCTGAGTGCGACTGAAAGTGAGCCGTTTGTATTTCTCGTGGATATTAAGATAGACATTGTGTGAAGAAACCATACGGTCAAGCAAAACAAAATGAATTTTCCTACCACCCTCCAGTCAAGCCTCTCTTACCTGGGTCTTGAGATTCTGCAAAAGCCATTTTGTACATTAATAATAATGGCCCTGACTTCTGGGCACCTTAGGCTACCTATCCCAGCCAGACGGCTAGCCTAGCTTAAGTCCCAAGAGTGAGCAATAGAGAGTAATTGCAGCCTAACTGTTCCGAGCTTGATGCTGGGGTACATAGATCAAACACTGACAGGAGCATAAGGGACACAGAGTCAAGCCTTCCACACTTAGGCATCACTGTATAATGTTGTTAGGCAGTGCCCATCCTTTATGGACAGGAGTATAGTAAGGAGCACAATGAGACATTCTAGAGTGTTTTTAATGTCCCTCAAAGCAGGCTGCTCAGCTACTATTTGGATCTTCCTTGCAGGGATGCTGCAGCAGGTGCTGCCTGTGGGACTCGGGGTGCTGCCTGATGGAGATGAGAAAGCCTTTAAGCGTTTGCCTTCCTTTAAAAAAAAAAAAAATCTTCATTGCATCTCCGAGAGGTGCCCAGCTGGTGTTTATCCTCCACGGTAGTGCATCAGGTTATTTATCGTCCTATTTCGTGATGTATTTTATAAAGTCATGAATGGTTCATTAAACTAAGTTTGGGTATCAGTCTCCTGACAGCCACATACTCAAATTAGCGAGGGGGGAGGGGTCCTGGAGGCCATTGGCATGGGTTCCAGCCTCGCAGCCTCCTTTCTCCACTTCCCCCTTCCCCTTCTGCCCTCCCTCCCCCGCACCCCTCCCCCTGGTTATTTAGGAGATTAGAGTTCATTAATTAAATCCTGTGCTTAGATCGAACTGTAACACTATTCCAATCACATTTATCTTGCAGGCGGCAGCGGAGATGGCAACCTCGCTGGAAACGCGCGGGGGAGCCTGAAGTCGGCAGCTGGAGACGCACTGCTCTGCGTGCTCCATCGCCCCGCCGCCTCGCAGACCCTCCATCTTCCTGCTCAGTTCCGGGCCAGGCTCGCCCCTGACCCCGGGGTGGGGTGGGGGGGCGGATCCTGCTTCTCCCGGGGCTCCAGGTGGTTCCCTACCCCCTGCCCTCCGCGACTCAACTGCTTGGGTCCCCCCTCCCCCGCCACACACACTCACACGCGCCCGCGAGCACACACGCACGCACACACACACACACACACACACTCACACGCCAGCAGGCTGCTGGCCGCTCAATGGACCGATTTCCCCGGTTTCCCTGAACCCAGCCTAGCCCGGGATGAGAAACTGCAAAATGGCCCGAGTCGCCAGTGTACTAGGGCTGGTCATGCTCAGCGTGGCCCTGCTGATTTTATCGCTTATCAGCTACGTGTCCCTGAAAAAGGAGAACATCTTCACCACTCCCAAGTACGCCAGCCCAGGGGCGCCCCGAATGTACATGTTCCACGCGGGATTCCGGTGAGTGTGGGCCTCTGTTTGAGCGCCCTGGGGTATCTTGGGTCTGTGGTGTGTTTGGGGGACAGTCAGAGAAGGGTGTTTGGGCTTCTCGGTAACTGCGTGGTCTTTTCACTCTTTTTTTCTGCTTCTCCCTTCCTTCTCTACTTTATTTTTTAACCCAAAGCCCCCTAAAAGCCTTTGTCCTAATCGATGTGATTGAATTTCTCCTATTCTTCCTCTGCGTCCCCTCCCCCCATTTTAAAACTGAAGTGTTTGTGGGAGAGAGAGAGAGAGAGAGAGAGAGAGAGAGAGAGAGAGAGAGAGAGAGAGAGAGAGAGGATTTTTGGATGGCGGGAGGGGTTGTTGAACCCTGAGATGGGCAAAGCAGGAGGTGGGTGCCCTGGCTGTGCGCTAGCGGCGGGCTCCGAAGGCCTGGCTGGGGCGATTTAATGGCGCAGGCGCCAACTGCTCTCACACCCCTCCCCTCCTCCCCTTTCTCATCTAATGATGCGCAGGTTTATTCTCTTGAAGCCCCTAGGGCTTTTTCCTCGACCCTTCCCCCGCTGCCACCCGCCTCCTCCTTTCCTGGATTTCTGCAATTCTTCGGCCCCTGCGGGAAGCAAGCCTTCTGCTGAGGGCCGCCCACCCTTGCCCGGTCGAAGTCACCGCGGGGCGCAGCTCGGGCACAGCTCATCTGGAGCCCCACCCCTACCTGTGCCTGCAAGGAGCTCTCCCCACACCGCTTCCTGATGGGCGGGTGGTAACCACAAGCTGTACCCAGGGAGCCAAGCTGGGCTGGGGATGTGGAACCTGAAGAAGCCAGGCCTGGACAGAAAAGCCTGGCTGCAGGCAGCCTCTTGGGGTCTCCAGCTAAGGGCTGAGGGTGCAATCAGACTTGGGCTCGGGAAGGAAAAGGTTAAGGCTGGAACCCCCACCCCCACCCTTTGCCCGAGTCTCGAATTTCTTCTGCCCATTCTCCAAAAATCAATTCACAGGGACTAGCTGGTAGCCGGGTCCGACCGGCGAAGGCTGCTGTCCGAGGTGCTGACTCAAAGTCCCCGCCGCGCCGCGGACAGCAACCCTGTACCCGGCTCCGACCCTGGATCTCTGCGTGACCGCCATCTTTTTTATGGTCTCTCTTACACCCGGAGGGCTGGACAATGAGGAAGAGTTTCCCTTTTTCTTCCTTTCTTCCGGGTGTGTGTAAAAGCAGAGAATGTGCCAAAGGAGAGGGACTGTGCGGTGGGTCTGCCCCTGTGCCAGCTGCCCCCTCCGGTTGTGGCTGGACTTGTCACTGCTCCCTGGGTTCCCCTTGCTGAGGCCAGCATCTCTCTGAACTCATGCTCCTCTTTAGGTCACAGTTTGCCCTGAAGTTTCTAGACCCGTCATTTGTGCCCATTACGAATTCTCTCACCCATGAACTCCAAGAGAAACCTTCTAAATGGACATTTAATCGGACAGCGTTTTTACGTCAAAGGTAGGATAGGGAGAGAGGTTGGTTTTAATTTTGTTGTTGCTTTTCATTTTGAAACTCAATAAGACAAACAGCACGAAAACAAAGCCAAAACCACCAAAAAGTAAACAAAAACAAGCTACACCTCACTTCACCCACCTGCACCTATAAGGGCTTTGTCCTCTCCTAAATGCAAGAGGAGGTGATGAGTAGCCATCCTCCCAAATGTTTGCAGTGCCCTCAGGAAGGCTCAGGATGATCAGCATCCTTCCGAATTTGGTCTCGACTGAGCACCATGATTTAAAGTCTGGATGCACCGAAGTTGTCTATTTTTAAAAATAAAAAAAAAGTTCATTGCAAACAGAGGATCCCCTACTTTTTAAAAAAAAAATGTAATTATCCAATCTTATTGAAACACAGAAAATATAACGCAGTCTTATGGCATCTCTAGTGGAGATGCTGGCCTAAATATATGTGTGGAAGTGTGATTTTGTTTGAGTTTTGCCTGTTTGTTTTCAGGAAGGCCTTCCCAGCTTTAGTGGTTGTAGTAGACTTTTTCCACAAAAAGAAGTTTTGTCTTTATAGCTTGGTTTTGTTTGGGGTGGGGGAGAAGGAGATTAATGAAATCTCAGTGGTCCTGGTCTTAGAACCACAGCCTCCCACCCCCCGTGGTGGGATTGCTACGCCACTCCATGCAATGTGGGCCAACTAGTGTATTCATTAGCGCTGTGAAGACACGCTTCACAAACCGGCCAAGGAGCTGTGGTTTTGCTCAGCTATTTATTGTCACTGTACTTTTTGAAAAATTATAATCTACTAGCAGAATCAGAAGAAACGCACAGTTTCAGGAAACAAATGTTGGGGTACTTTTGAAAAATTATTATAATCATAGGATTATGATTATAGCTGTCTAAGTACTTATGCTTACTTATAAACTAGTTTGTGGCCATTAATTGTAAACCATGGAAGGGCTTTTCAGCTCTGGCCTTTGGGATTTTCATCTAAATTTAATTTTGCAGACAGTCCAGATAGTTTTCATGGTAGAACACCTTACGCCAGTCCACACCAAACGCATCTCTAACTCGATTACAGTGTTTTTCGACACTGGGCTGAGTATTCCTAGCTATCAATCAAAAGAACGCTACCTTCTCAAAGCTTCCTGTTTTTCAAGCCATTTCTTAGGAAACCTTCAATTAATTTCAGCAGTATCATCTGAAGTTGCCTTTATAACAGCTTTAAGAACTGTGCCATTAAGGAAACCTGAAGCGGCTGTGCTAGTCTGCCTTGTCCTAGAATCTGATAAGATTTCTTGTCCCCTGCTGTGGTTTCAACAGAAGGCATGGGAGTTTCACTCCGTCTTCTTGTCCCCAGAGAACGTGAAGCCCAGTGGCATGTTACCTGTCTCTGGACTATTTTAAGTATCTGAGACTTAAGAGGTAACAATTATACAGGGAGCTCCATGTCAAATCCAGCTGAAGTCAATTCTAAGTATCACTTTTCTCTTGTTTTTTTTTTTTAATTTTTTGATTACCTGTATCCTACTATATTGTAATTCCATATAATCAAGCAGAAAAAAATAGATCCATGCTTCACTATTCAGCAGGCCTTAGTGAGATTATCATCTCGCTTCTAATAAGTATTTGGCCATACCCACTGCTCTTCCCATTCTCATATTTAATAATGTACCGACCCCTAACTTTTTAGTCTGTATTTGGACACCTGTAGTATTTTATATTCCTGAGCACTACACTCCAATAGCAAACAAGTAGTCCCTAGTTACGAACCTGAAGTCACCAATGTTTGTGCATTAATGTGGACTCTTTGAGGCCTGTGTAAATTGTCTCCTTGTATTTCCTAACACAGTTTGGCATCTGCCTCCTCTTAATCAAATGCACTCTTTGAGTAGACCGGAATACCTAGAAATAGTGGCCAAACTGCACATTGAATTTACTAGCATCCAAAGATTACATTCAGGACTTGACAGATATATTGTCATGCCTTTACATTATAAAAAACAGGCCACCCTTTGGAGTCCACAAATATGAATGTATGTTTATACTTGAATGTGCTTAAGATTCGTGTCTGACTTAAGTAGAAGCATAAGAAAGAAACTTGGTTCTTTTGAATGGAATGCATTTAATGAATCTCTTTTTATTTTAGGCAAGAAATTCTTCAGCATGTCGATGTAATAAAAAATTTTTCTTTGACCAAGAATAGTGTTCGGATTGGCCAACTGATGCATTATGATTATTCCAGCCATAAATATGTTTTCTCTATTAGCAATAACTTCCGCTCACTGCTGCCAGATGTGTCGCCCATTATGAATAAGCGTTATAATATTTGTGCTGTGGTGGGCAACAGTGGAATCTTGACAGGCAGTCAGTGTGGACAAGAAATAGATAAATCTGATTTTGTTTTTCGATGCAATTTTGCCCCAACGGAGGCTTTCCAAAAAGACGTTGGGAGGAAAACCAACCTCACAACCTTCAACCCCAGCATCCTGGAAAAATATTACAACAATCTTTTAACCATTCAGGATCGTAACAACTTCTTCCTCAGTTTAAAAAAGCTGGATGGGGCCATTCTTTGGATCCCTGCATTTTTCTTCCACACTTCTGCAACTGTAACCAGAACGTTAGTTGACTTTTTCGTTGAACACAGAGGTCAGCTAAAGGTCCAATTGGCTTGGCCTGGAAACATAATGCAACATGTCAACAGGTGTGTATATGTTATTACATTTAACTCATACCCCACCAGATGGCAAATCAATACTGTAATCTCCTGGGCATGGGAGCTATCCAATTCACTAGATGTTGTGGTTAGTTTAGTTCTTGAGGAAAACTCTTATCTTTTTAATGAATGAGTGAATTATTCTAGTCAAAAAGTTCCGTGTATTCCTAACTGGTAACCAAGTGCTAAATGAAAAGATTGTTTTATTTTTTATTTTCACTCACACCGTTTTATTTTTCCTTCCCCTCCTTAGTGCACAGTCACGGAATTGCCACAAAACAAGAACTACCCTTGTGCAAATAGATATATCCCAGTGACACTAGTGCCTAAATCATACAAAGCAATTTTTAAAGAAAATAACAATTTAAAAAGAAAAAAAATGATCATTGACTTTAAGTATCATTTTTTATATTCAGGTGTTTGTAGACCTGTAGGATTGAGAACCCCCTGGATAAATCATAAATGGCATAATCTGCTTTAGTGACGAAATGTTTGCATATTTAAGGATCTCTGTGCTGTGCCTTATGGCTTGACAAGGAGACTGGATGAAGATGCAGCATTTTCACCTAATCCAGCAACTTTCAGTTCTGGCTGTTTATAAAAGTCGGTGTTTTAAAATACAATATCACTACCTTGATTGTGTTTGACACTCACTCGGTGTGGTGAGGGGAGCAAGGGACAAGCACTAAGTGCGTTTTTAACAACTTCTCAGATCATTCCAATATGCAGTCAGAATGAAACAACCATCCAGGGCCATTTTATAGGAAGGATCAAGTGCAGAGCTTTTGCTTTGAGTCATCCGAGCATTGCCCCGACTCCCATGCCCTCCTATGTAAGGAACCCAGGCACACATCAGGTACAGATCTTATTATCAGTTCAAGTGGGTTCTAGAAGAACTGGTATCTAGATGCGCATGTTCTAATAGATAGTCCCTTCCTGTTATTTCCTAAAATCTTCCAAATTTATGATATGTTTAGTTGAGCTTCCATTGAAAGAGAACTCGTGGTCTAGAGAGTTAATGTCTCCACAAGGAAAGGCAATTGTACTATTTATAGCCCAAGCGGGGCCTTCTCTTTGAGAAGGTGCGTGTGGAGAAGGGTAACACACACACCCTGGTACCGTTTCCAAGAATGAAGAAGTAATAGAACTTGACTCCAATATTTAATAACTGAATACAGCCCAAAGTCGTTACTGAAAATGGGGAGAACCCAGGTCACCTACCAACCTATCCCAAAACTCTCACTTCATCATTTTGTCCCCTTCTGTTCCATTTTTATTCAATTTTCATGATATTTCAAATCTCTTCTAGAAGGGGACAGACCAAGGTAATGGGGCTGGAAAGTGTTTCTATCCATGAATACAAAACAGTGTAGACAAATCTAGCTCCCAGCCCTGCCTATTAACTTATCTGACTGACACCTTCAGCACCGCCACTGACTCTACATGTACTTATCATTGCCAGGTACTGGAAAAACAAACACTTGTCACCCAAACGGCTGAGCACAGGTATCCTCATGTACACTCTCGCTTCTGCAGTCTGTGAAGAGATCCACTTGTATGGATTCTGGCCTTTCGGATTTGACCCCAACACAAGGGAGGATCTTCCATACCATTACTATGACAAAAAAGGAACCAAGTTTACCACCAAGTGGCAGGAGTCTCACCAGCTGCCTGCTGAGTTTCAGTTGCTGTTCCGAATGCATGGCGAAGGGCTCACCAAGCTCACTCTGTCACACTGTGCCTAAGAACTCCAAACAGAAAGTGCCAAATGGCTGTTTTAAAAGTGCCCCCCCCAAAAAAAACCAAATTGAATAGTCTCCAGAATAGAGCCCCAAAGACAATCCGGCAAAGCTTGTCTGCCACTCACACGGAAGGACGTCTCCTCTCCCTCGTCTGCACTGCTCTTTGATCGGTCTTAGAAGACTTAGAACGGGTGCATTGAAACCACAGGCGTTAGACTTGATTGGTAAAGGTGAGGTTGTATTGGGAAGTATGCTGCACAGTGAATGACTTGAAATAGTTCCACATTTGTATTTTAATAATAAACTGACTCCCATGTGGATGAGCTGCTGTCGTCCCATCCATGGCTGCCGTCTCCTCAGCCCCACTTGGATACAGTCCTCGTAATCAGAGAACGCTGGCCAGTTTCAGAGGGATCTCCTTTGCCAGGGGGATTGGAGACTTCAAAAACAAAAACAAAAATCTGGTTTGCAGGTTTCTCTCTCTCTCTCTCTCTCTCTCTCTCTCTCTCTCTCACACACACACACACACACACACACACACACCCTGTTCCTGTTGCTCTACTACCATTGAATTTAATAATTTGTTAGGAATAGCTCTAGACTATCTTTGCTTGTATATGTTTGCATCTGTACTTGATGTGTGCAAGTCTCTGGGTAACTTAGGTGGTTCATGACAAACTGAACAAATTAAGATGACTTCCTCCGTGATGAATTCTTTAAGAAACGCCTCTTACCAAGTCCTCTCTTGCCCACACTGTTATTCTGCTGCAGGGTGGCCTATGTGGGTCGAGAGGCCTATGCTACAGTACCTCTCTTTCTGTCGCATGCCCATGCTGTGTGTGGCACGGCATCTGCTGGCATGAGTGCAGATGTGGCAGGTCCTACACGGGCTTTCTAGCCTGGGCCTTCCACTATCTTGGCTCAAGCATTGATCTGGGCACTCTCTCAAAACATAGAGGCATTGAGCTAACTTAAAAACCTGGGGAATGTGAAGGAAAGAGAAGAAGCATATTTGCAAGTTATGCACTCTATAAAGCAGTGTGAGAAAAGAAGCTCTAGCTTCTTTTCTGTGTGGCTAATGTTAGCATTAGTCATGTCAGACCCTTTCTGTGACATCCCCACCAACAGCCATCTAGACCTGCTTGCTTTCTTTGAGACAGTTGTAGATACTATTCTCTGTTTCCTCTGAAATCAAGTCTGTGTGCCTATACATTGAGCGTCTCCAAAAGAAAAGCCATTATGCAGTGGCAAGACTTGGTCCTAAATAACCTTTGGAATTTGAGATCAGTTGGCCATTGTTCTCAGTGTCTCAGCTGTATCTGTGGAAATCGCATCTCTCCCATCCCAGGCTTTTACACTGAGCAGCACTTTGTTCTTCCAGTTCAACCCCAAGTCTGGCCAAGTTGATGTTAAATTTTAATAAGAGTTTCTCTCCTCTTTCCAAGTGCCTGTGGAGCCCATTTGTTATCTGCTCCAGTGGGGCAGCTCCTTCTTTTCCAGAAATCTCATCTAGAATGCTAACAGTGTTGTAAACCCTTTTGAAAAATTGTTGCTATAGTTCAAACATCAGCGCACTGTCCCTCTCTGGGAAGAAACAGCCGTGCCTACAAAGAAGGGCAATAAGGAGACACACAGTCCTTATGCTACCTGGTCCTGAAGCTGGGTTGTTTTTTGGGAGAAGCTAAATCTGACCCAGACACAATCTAGTGAAAGAAAACCATTCAGATCCAAACACAATACCAAAGGTGGCACATCTTACACTCTGTGAATATCAATCATTCAGACAGATGAAAGGAAATAAGGGTAAATATTTCAAAAATAAGAAGTGTTAACTACACACCGAATAATAAGGAAATTAAAATTATAAGCCATTTTAATAATACTTTTGAATCCAATGATAATTTTATGGGCATGAAAACCACACCATGACTGTGTTCTGTGACTTTAACCACACCATGACTGTGTCTTGTCACTTTAAACCATACCATGGCTGTGTCCTTTCTCTTTAAAAAGCATGGGACACCATGCAGCTACTCTCCAGCCATGATAGGTTTGGGTCATGGAGAGACCGATTACAGGCAGAATTGCTTTCATTGTCATCAGTATTGAAAGACTTGGCTATTCCTGAGCTCTTAGTTCATTTGGTTGGAGCTCAGGGATATTAATGCTGAGATTATCCAGGCCCGGTTCTGACTCCAGAGCTTTAATCTCAATGTGCCCATTAGAGCTTACTAAATATAAATTCCGACTCTTTGCACTGTACAAGATGAAGTACCAAAAGACCAGAAAATCCCCAAAGCCAGTTCATTATTTCAAGATAGCCTATTTAAATTCGATCTCATCAGAACATTGTGGGTTTTGTTTGTTTTTAATTTGGGGAGGATTTTTAAATCTTACCACAGCCTTGTTCCCTAAGTTTAGACTAAGAAACCCTTCCTGTCTTCTACTGTTGCTTCCACTATACATTGAACAGGAGTACAAAATAGTAGGAAAATGGGCTTCTCCTCAGGACCAGAAGGGTTTGGAGGCTTGTTCATCCCTGCCTCTAGGAAGGATTTCTTGAGATGGTCCCCACATTCTGTTTATAACAACAACAATAATAAATCATCTGAAAAAAATTCCAATATAACCTCAAATTTACAATGCTAAAGATTCCTTTACAATGTAGATCCTTTCTATTTAAAAAAAATAAAATAAAAAACATTAGGTACAAAACATTGGCAAAATATTTATTGCCGTTTTCCCTGTATGGTAAAGGCCTTTCTGGCTATTTTTACTGTCAGTTATACCCTTGACCTGCTGCTCCAACAGTTTGGAAATGTAGCCATCTGATAATCCTACAAAATCTTTCTGTTTTTCAAAACTGTTTCATGCTGTAAACCTATGTAGCCGCTGTCATGATAGGAAGGCTCCCTTATCAGGAAGGCAGTCAGCATTTGTCAGCGCTCCCACTGTCCCCAGGCTTGTAGGCTCAAGTGCAGTGGCCAGAGCAGAGGGACCGTTGGGTTTCCTGTCTGTGCAGCTACACAATCACACCCCGTCCTCCTTTGTCGGCCTCACTTGGTTGGGTCTGGTTAGTATATCCTTCTAATAGAAACAGTCTCGTTTTTTGTTTGTTTGTTTGTTTGTTTTGTTTGTTTTTTTGGTTTTTTTTGGCTACTTAGAACAGAGTACACCATCAGATATGGGAATCAAGGCTACCACAAAGCCCCCAAGGATGTCTGAAAATGACTAAGTTACAGAGGAGAAAGGGAAATCTACAAACCCTTGGCAGCCTGCTCATTGCTAGACCTGTGGTCTCATCTTTGTTCTTTGTGTCATGTGGATTCTGGGAAGACAGAGCCAAAAGATGGTTTTCATGATTCCCTCCCACACCCAGAAATTGGGGGTTTGTATATGAGTAAATGAAGCTGGGGATCAAATCCAGCACCTTGCACGTAGTGGAAAAATCCTCGATCATTGGTCTGAGTTCCCAGACTGTGTTCTTGTGCTAAGTAACTTTAACCATTATAAAATGCAGTGTGTTTAGTAGTACTGTGTGTCCAGCAATGCTGAATATGGCCATCTCTCTCTGACCTGAACACCAGACACCTGACCATGGGCTACCACAAGTATGTGTAAAGGAAGACCCCACTCGCTACCCAGCATCCAGGTGCCAAGGCTATCAGTGCTGATGAATGTGAGTGCCCAGACACAAACCAAGGTTTCAGGAAATTGAGTGAATATAAGTACATACTTCCCAACTTCAGGCAGGGTACCAGACACTAAGGCAATCGCTCAAGGACCCTATGGATACAGGAATAATAGAAAGGGAGGGGCCTCTGAGCTTCACAAGCCCTTCTTGACTTTTCAAATCTGAAAGTTGAGATGCAGAGACACTAAGCGATTTTCCCCAAAATGTACACAGATAATTATTGAAGAGGTTATAATTTCACATCTTTACCTTATTGGTATGGAAGACATACGCAAAGAAAAAGAGTTTGGGTCTAGTATCTTTGGAGCACAAATATAATGGATAAGGCCTATAAGGGAGGAAGGTGAAAGATCACTAAATGCACCTGGCCAGGTACACCGCAGCAGCAGAGGACACAGTTGCCCAGTACATAGCAGGCACTGAAAACCACCCACTCACCCTTAAAATGAGAGAAAAGCCACTTGCTATATCATTGTCTGATAAACCTCAGTTCAGTTATTGATGGTATAGAGCTGACAGCTGGAAATGTACCTGATAATATATTCATTTTAATAAAGTCTTGTTTTAATAATGTGTATGCATGATTTAGAAGACCAAGGCTGGAAGTGACTGTGCACTCTTCCTTGTATATAACTTCAGCAGGGGCCCCCGGAGTCAAGAAATATTTTCCACGTTGTAATTGCAGCAACAGACTTCAAAATGTTGTATTGGTTTAATTCGCTAAGACTGTACAAAGCATAGTGAAAAACTTTGGTGGTTCTTCATTCCTTTCCAATGACATTCTAAGAACTTTTCTGAATAGTTCTGGGTCCTTCTTTCTCATAACTGTTTGAATGCCTCAGGCAAACATTTGCTTAGCTTCTATTACTTCCCAGATGTGTATAACTGACCTTTTGACTACCGAGTCAGAGCTGTGTATGTATGTTTGAAAAGTTCTGATGGGACACCATGGGTGCTGAGGATAGACGGCATCTTGGCCAGTCTGTCTAGGCCACTTTATCTGTGGACCATTTCATCAAGGCCACTGATGAGTTGATACCAAGGACCAAAATGGCTAATCCTGCCTCTCTCGCCCTCTGACTGCTTTGCCACAAAAAAAATTATAACATTTCAAATGGAAAATGTGGTAGACTGTTGTTATTTGCTATGTAATATTTCTGAACATGTATTTTTATTGTGGAGATTTGTTAAAGATAATGTGCGGCTGAATAGATGCTTTAATCCTTGGTGGAGCTTCTTCTCTTACTGTCAGGATCAGCGAGGAGTCTGCTGCTGAGTAGCTGACTCTAGTGTCACATGACAATGGGGTGCTAGGGTTAGGACCTGGCGGGTCCCAATGATGTATCAACAACAATGTACATATTGAGGACCACCTTGAGATAGAATTCTTGCTCCTCAATCCACATTTTGAATCATTATATCCGGAGATAAGGCCTAACGTTAAAAAAAAAAAAAAATCCCTGATTGATTCTGATGTGACATATGGAAACTAAAAATGTATTTCACAGTCAAATATACAACATTCAGAGCAGCTGAATGCTAATCATTCCTTAAAGTGATTGCAACACATGACAATGTAGACAAAGTCTTAGTGACTCAACCGTCCACTTCTAGCCAAGCTCATTTCTGCTCATTTTTAAGTGCATAGTAATTTTTAGGTGTAGTCATAGTAGATACGAACGGGCACACAAAGTGGGGAGAGTGGCTTTACAAAGTGGGGAGAGTGGCTTTAGCACTTTCACCCCAAGGCTAGTTCTTTATATTTCACTATGGTTCAAACAAAAGAGGCAAATCTCAGGTTATCCATCTTTATCAATGGACAAACCAAGAAACAGAGAACTTAAATGATACATTCAGATTCAATTTGGGATTCATTCCTCTAAAGTATTACTCAGGTGGTCTGATTTCTCAAATTCGAACGATTCCCTCAAATGGAGGAATGCCTTCAGTGCTGCGATATTTGAGCGAGAATGAAACCAGCCCCTACCCCAGAACAGAAATTTGTAGAACGAAAAATCTAAGACCAAAACAAAACACATAAGCAAGGTGTTCAGGTATGACCAGCTGTCGTGTCCCAGGCCCTGCCGGGGAAGGGAGTACCAACCTTATGAAGTTTTCGGCCTTGCTTCTCTCTTTACTTCACACATGAAAAGCCCTTGGTCACCACAGGTACCCAAGAGCACCTTTGATTTCTCTCTGTGGGGTTGAGAAAGCGGTTTCATCTCTACTGTGCAGCTAGCTGTTTAACAGCTGCTCTGGTAAACTTGTATTTACAAGTTTCCATGCGTACGCAACCACACCAGATCCAACTTCATCAGCCAGCTCAAATGTGCCAAGGCTCCCAAGAGCCAGCATGAATTAGCTTAGACATGTGAGCTGGTTCCAGCACAGCACTGCCTGAGCAAATCTGAATCAATGAGTACCAGTTAGAAGCTGGTAGCAGTGGCTTCGGGGGATGTCAGAATGCCCGTATCAACAAAACAGCAAGTCGGCCTTGGTCAGTTCACTAATTCCTATTTAAAAAAAAAAAAAGGGCGTGTTATTATGCCCTTTAGGTTAAGGCCCAAAGATGTCCAAATATTTCTTAGCCATGTGATGATGAGAGTCTCTCAACAGGTCCTCCGCTTAGGAGATTGTCAGCCATGGCTTTCCTAATGTCAGAGTGTGACCTTCTAGGTAAAGATTCTCTAATTTAATTGCCATGTTTGGATGGGTTTTTGCTTGTCCGCCTGTCATCCTTCTGACAACACAAAATTCACAGGCATTTATCAAGCTGCAAAGAAGCAGACAAACAAGATACCGTTAGGATTTTCTATCCTTACACACCTGCAAAAGCTCCCTGGTTCATAGTCTGCACCCCACCAAGGGATGCTCAGCCTTGTGCCTGGAGCTTGCATAAGTAAACAGATGAACACTTCTCAAAGATTGAGTCATAATGATTCAAAGGCATCACTGTGTTGGATGACGTCTGGACAACTTCAGAGGCTGAGCCGGCAAGATTGGCAGAACAAAGTGCTGTGTGCTGCTCTCTTCACAGCTTGTCTAGTTACAAGTCCGGCCTCTGAAAAAAATAAAATTCTATCAAGCATCATGTTGCTCTGTAGTTTGGGGACACTGAGTAGCAGAGATGCTATCCCTCCAGACCATTAACGATGAATGCACTCCCTACAGAGGATCTAGAAGTCAAACTCTGTGATGAAGCAACGAATAAGCTTGGCTTGCAAAGTGAGAGATTTTCTGGTGGGAATCGTTTTGGGGTGGGTTTAATTAAATCATTTGAAAGGCGATGATGGGAGAAAACGAACCTAACTTCTCAGACAGTGAATGGCCATGGATTTTCGTTCTGCACGGAGTGATCAAAGTTAGATCACAAAGGACCAAATCTACTTACTTCACATAATAAAATATCCACTAGGTTCTGTAAGATACTTCTGCACAGAAGATGTTTGAAACCCATATTGGACATTTCCCACATTGTTTTTTAAAAGGTCAAAGTTTATCTATATATAGGCACCTGTTATATCGTGTACCCACGATATAAACAGGTGGTTAACTTCTACCACAGAGGTCCACCTGCTTCTGTCTCCTGAGTCCTGGGAGTAAAGGTATGTGCCACCACTCTGGCCACTGTTTCCTGTTTTTCTTAATCATCGTTGAAATGAGTTTGTTTCTTTACACTGAGAAAGCTAGATTTTGTTTCGAATGAATCACATATGTGTTCTGAGGATTTCCAGTCCTCCTAACAAACTGTGTGCTGGCATTAATGAATGCCCTAATCCTCTGTCTCTTTCTGACCAGAGGAGAAGCCCATAGCGACAGGCACAAGGGTCTTGACCAGGAAGTTCTGTTTTATTATGAACATAGTCACTGCTACCCAGCCTGCTGAATAGGAAGGTGGAGGGGAAAAGTGGGTAGACAGTGGGAGAGACGTTTGTACAAGAACAGGTTGAATGTAATCATTGAGGCACTTACAAAAGGTCAGTAGTTTTCTCTATGAAATCTGGAATCTTTGTGAGACCCCATGTTAGAAATGCTGTTGAACCACATTTCAAGACCCAGGGCTAAGCACAGCCCTGCCACCAAGAGCCCTAGGAGAGTATACACATGAGCTGAATTTTGCCTCTAGAGTGAACTCCACTCCAGTGGAGTTTAAGACCAGCTGAGATCTATTCGTCAAGCATCAGTAACTGGCCCTGAAATCCTCCCAGGGTCTAGGGCAGTGGTTCTCAACTTTCCTAATTCCTTGGCCCTTTAATGCAGTTCCTCATGTTGTAGTGACCCCAACCATAAAATTATTTTCATTGCTACTTCATAACTGTAATTTTGTTACTGTTATGAATCATAATGTAAATATCTGATATGCAGGATATCTGATGTACGACCCCTATGTAAGGGTCACTCAACCTGCAAAAGGGTTGCAACCCACAGGTTGAGAATCGCTGATCTGGGACAAGCAAATCAAAGCACCACAATGCAAGACCACCTACTCAGATGAGCTGGTTCTTTCCCACCACAGCGAGGATTCATGGATCTGGACCATTTCTGCTTCAGTGGAGGCCGGTATCCTCAAGGCTAAGCTTCAGAAGTGGCATCTCTAGCCAGTGAGAATTAAAACCACAGATTTCATGCTATTCTCAGAAATCTTGACACTCAACTGTAAAAGCATGAATTGGAAGTAAAGACGGAAGAACGCGCGACAGTTTCTCGCACGTCTTTGTTCTCACCTTTCAGTTCAGTACCATTTAAAGAGTGGGATAGAATGATGCAGAACAAAGCCTTTTATATGGTACTGCTAAAGCTAAAAGGTTAAAATGTGAGCAAACGGTAACTGTAAGTTATTAAAGAAATGAGCAGGATGAGCATGCCAGGTGAAAACCAATGCCTCTTGTTGTTACCATGACAACCCTTCCCCCACCCTCATCGATGCATTCATTTTGGGAAATGCTATTGTACGTGGAGAGACTTTTACCCCTGCTCAACCACAGTGGAAGTTCTGTGGTCTTCAGGAGAGGTAGGGGCCTTTACCAATCGGAGTCACATCTGTCTTGTGAGAAGCAACTTTACCTGTCCTTGGGAAGAAGCTTCTAGAGAGTGAGGCCTGGAAGGAGCCAGGGCTACTGGGCTGAGCACCATGTAAATATCTCCTGCCTTCTAGGTGAACAAGGATGATCACCTTTCACAGAGATAGCTCGTGTGTGTGTGTGTGCGTGTGTGTGTGTGTGTGTGTGTGTGACTGCAGTTTGTGAAGAAAATGAAAACGTTTGCTTCAACAGCTTCCCAAAAGTATCTGTTAAGTATGAATGTGCCTGCCTTGTTGCCTCATGTGCCAAATGCAGTCCTGGATGCATTGTTTTTAAATAAAGTGTTTTCTTGTGCATTGGAAAATGCTGCTGTCTGTCTCTGTCCCATCCAGAAAGCCCACACATCCACCAGCACTAATATACACTCACGAGCAAAACAAATGCATCCCTCCTCTTTTCACTCCCAGTGAGGCCTTCTCCTGCAATCTTGTGGGACAAGTCCACACAGGTTGCCCCTGGCTGTCTTAACAATAAATAAATGCCAAAAATGCCCCCCAAAAAGAGATTCATCATAGGACCCTTGAATGATATGACAACTAATAATACATTATTCCTCACAATTGGCAATTATAGGCATCATTTTATTTAATCAGTAATTGAATGACCCACAAGGCTGAGGCAGCAGCTCAGGTGGTAGAGTTCTTGCCTAGAGTGCACAGCGCCCTGGGTTCAATCTCAAGCGGCACATAAATTAAGTATGGTGTTTTATACCTGTAATCTCGGTACAGGCCAAAGTCACCCTTGGCTATATATTGAGTTCAAGGCCAGCCTGGGCTATATGAAACTCTGGCAGGGGAGGGGGGAGTTGGGTGAGCCAAATATGGTGGTGTACGTCCATAAATCTCAATAGTTAGGAGCAGGAAGTTTAGAGTTTAAGGTCATCCTCAGCTATCTGAGATCCATCGCAAAATGAAAGAATTGAGTGAGAAGAACTCAATCGTAGCACACTGGCCTAGTGTCCACAAGATTTGGAGTTCAATCTTCAAGAGGGAGGAGAGGGAAGAAGAAAGAAATACTGGGGTAGGGGAGGAAGAAAAGAAGGAAGAGAGGAAAGAGAAAAAATTTAAAAAGGAAACAGAGAGAAAAAGAGTTGAGGGGAGAGAGAGGCACTTAAGAACTTGGTCCACGCTGCGCCTAATGATGAGGCAAAGTGAGGGCTCAGTCTGACAAGTAGCCTTGTGCCTGCTACTCCTAGAATGCCATCGGGTCACTCTTCACAGCACCCCTTGGCCGTCATCATCAGCTTCCGCTCTCTTTGTGTCATTTCTACCCTTTGTGATTTTTTTCTCATAACTAGAAATGAGAAACATTTCTAGTTATGAGAAACACTATCTGGCTATGTTTCATACTGTGTGATAAGTTCTACCTTATATAAAGCATGTAACTCGGCCTGTTGTATTTATGCTGTGCCCTTAATGCTGAGAACAGTGCACAGATCTTAGTAAGCTAATAGGCACCTTCTACAGGGTAGAGGGACAGACGTGCAAATAGGTGGTTGTAGGCAGAAGAGGGCACCAGATCTCTCATTACAGATGGTTGTAAGCCACCATGTGGTTGCTGGGAATTGAACTCAGGACCTTTAGACAAGCAGGCGATGCTCTTAACCACTGAACCATCTCTCCAGGCCCCTCTGCGCAACCAGGAAGGAAGTCTATTCGCCGGAGGAGCAGGAAGTGAAGAGAGAGAGGAGAGGGAAGTGGCCGCTTTTTTAAAGGGAGAGAAACCATGCCCCAATGGGCTGGTATCTCAGCAGCAATAGGTTGGAGGAGCGGAAGGACCTCCCGCAACAGGTGGTTGGATGGACAGCACGGTACAGGCACTGATTCAACTCTTCCTTTACTATCTCCTCTATGTCTTAGAACCTGCAACCCCACATTCACCAGAAGCCCTGGCTCTCCTCTGACTCGGCTGTCTCAGACAGCCCTGTGAGCAATACTCAATAATAAAGTATAAAGGAAGGAAATGACGGAGAGAAGGGAGGTGCCGGAGCAGAGAGGAAACAGGACACAAAATTGGCAAAGACAGTGAGAAGAGGCTGTCTGTAGCCTGGAACCATCAGTGAATGCCAAAAATGTCCATATATATATATATATATATATATATATATATATCCATAGGATCCTTAAATGATACGCCTGCTAATAACAGTCTTGAAGAAATCAGAAGTCTTGTTAGGGAAATGCCTCCGTCATATCCCAGGGGATGCATTTTATGACCCAGGGGGTGCTGGAAAGGCAGGTGAAGATGCACAGGATTTGCCGTCCCACAGAAAGCAGAGGCAGAAGTTATGGGCCTAGAGTACACAGTCTTGGGAGAGGGAGGGAGGTGGGGACGGGGGAGAGAAAGGGTCAAGTCAAGACAAGAAAAAGTTTAGAGCAAGTGCAATGCAATACTTGGAGCTTTTATTTTCTGAAAACCATATTTGAAGACTTTCCTCCCACCCTACACATATGCACACTGAGAGAGACAGAAAATAGGGAAGGTGGGGTAATCCTAAAATCACATCACAAACTTCAACAAAACATGAAATTGACATCAAGTTTATTGCAGGCTCTCTGCCTGGGGCTGATTAGTACAAATTAAATTTTTTTTTACCGGACTTTTTTTCATAAGAAAATGCATTGCCACGGCTTGATCAAAACAAAGAGGACTTAAAAAGAGAGATAAATCCCCTTCATCAGGACTGAGATGAAAAAAAGATGAGAAATTCCCCAGACCAGGAAAGAAGTAAAGCTTTCTCCTTTCACCCGAACAAGCATTGGCGCTCCTGTGCTAAACGGGCTTCCTGCGGGCCCAGGGGAAGAGCAGCGGTGGGCTGGTGCCCTTGTGAGTGGAGGACTTCAGGGAGAGAGGTGAACTCACAGACCACTCTTTTCCTGACCCTAGCTCACCAGGAGCTTACGTTCTCTGTGAACTCCGTGTTCTTCATTGCGGGTCAAGAAACTGCAACTTGGGGCAAGGGTGGGAGGTGGGGGACACCTGACTGTCCCAAAGTGCTGTCCCAACAGGCTGTGGTTGAAGCGCTTCATCAGCTTTCAGAGAAAGGAAATGAGCTTCGCTTTTATGTCAACTCATAATTCTCCACTCCAGATTAAAATATTTAAAGAGACAGACTGTTCGTTTTACATATTTTATTGTGATGAAAACATTACGAAACATTAGAAAATGGAGGTAAACACAAGACTATGTTCCTCCTATTATTCTGAGTGTGTGTTTAGTATATACCATATAGTTCCATCTTGGCCGCCTCTTACATTTATAAAATGACACCAAGAACATCGTTCTGAGTTATTAAATATTAAAGGATAAGTTCTCAGAATGAGCATTAAGGCACTGTAACTTTTTTTTTAACCAATTCATTACTATTACTTCAAATTTAGGTAATTTGAATTTCTCATGATTATAGACAATGCTCTGAGAAATGTTGAATATTTCATTGTTTCCTTGGGGGAAAATGCCTTGAGGTAAATTTTCAAGAACTTTAAAACAAATTTTGGCAAAAGGGATTTTTTTCAAGGTCTAGGGAAGCAGTTTGAAATATAGTCACAAGGATGTGAGTTCAGTTCCCAGAACCCACACTGAAAAGCTTGGCATGGGGCCAGCAAGACCGCGCAGTAAATGACTGCACCAGCCTGTGGACCTTAGTTGGGCCTCTGGGACCTACATGGTGGAAGGAGAAAGAACCAACTCCAAAAATTTGTCCTGTGATCTCCATGTGTGCAACACACACACACACAATGAATGAATGAATGAATGAATGAATGAATGAATGAATGAATAAATGAACAAATGATTTGGGGGATACGATAATCTGGATATGATAGCATGCACCTGTAACCCCAGCAGTAAGGAGGTAGCAACAGGAGGAACTGGCCAACCAATCTAGTTAAATTGGCAAGCCCCAGGGCAATGAGAGACCCTATCTCAGAAAACAAAATGGACAGTACCTGAGGATGATACTTAAAATTGACATCTATCCTGCACATGCACATATATGTTAATCACACAAACATGCTTGTCCACTTACACCCTCATACACATGATCATAGGAGTGAATGCACACACACACACACACGCACACACACACACACACACACACACACACACACACACACACACATCTTTTCAGAGCCAGGCAGAAATGTTCAAATAGAAATTCGATGATCAAATTTCTAAATGTTCTTTTATAACACTTGCAAAAGGTTAGGAGAAAATCATATATTGTCATAACTTCCTTAAAGGCAAAATGATGAGTTTTATACACAAAACTCATAAGTAGATAAGCTATAGTAGGCTTCTTACATTCAGTTTCTATGTCTCTCTTTCAGGAGCTGGGAGACCTTCACACTGAAGGAAAAACTCATCTGCTTGTATTCTCATTACTAATCAAATAAGAGGCACCTAGACCATCTGGGAAAGACAGCCCTTCAATACAATGATAAATAGTTCTTCTCTTTATTCTGAGAGTATGTTTATTGCTTACTAGATCTACCAACCTAATAATGTTTCTAATTTACATTAAGTCCAAGAAGTCAAAATGAGGAGGTTAAACCAAACAATCTACTTTGAGGCTACATAAAATGTACAGATGAGTTGTTTTTGTTGAGCTTCTTTTAATCAATATCACCAGTTCTATAGGAGAGATATGCCTTAACCAAATTCAGAATGTGGCATAGATTTTTCGAAGTAGATATTATTAAGAGTAGCTGGAGTCGCCATCATCAAATCCCAACCACAATTACTCTTTTTGTTTTCTTTTGTTTTTTGGTTTTTGAGACAGGTTTCTCTGTGTAATAGCCCTAGCTGTCCTAGAACTCGCTTTGTAGACCAGACTGGCCTTCTTCCCAAATTCTGGGATTAAAGGCGTGTGCCACCACACCTGGGAAATTGTTTTTATAAGCAAATTTGCATCAAAAAAAATCAAGTAACATAATCACCTCTGTGTTCCTTGTAGTTTCTGTCAAGGTAGCTCAACTCCACTGTTTCAGCACAAAAGCAGCCACAGAGGATGTAAACAAATGACATGGCTATGTTCCAATAAAACTTTATTTGGGGTATCAGATAACAACTAGACTCAGGCTATTGGGTCCTAATTAACAAATTCTGCTTAGGTAACAAACTCCTTAATATATGTTAAAAATTTAATTTGATCTTCATCATACTGGTTTCTAAGGATAGCCAAAATTAATATCTATACTCGTGGTGACTTGAAGCAACACATGGTTCTGGAGGGCAAATATGTGTAGTCAAAGTATCAAGCAAGGTTGATTACTTTGAAAACCCTGACACACAATTGTTGTGTGCATCTCTTCTTGCTTCTGGCAGCTGCCAGAGCCCTTGGTATTCCTTGACTTATAAATGCAAATTGCTGCCTCCATCTTCTACTCTAAGGACTCAGCACTGAACTTAGAGTACAACTGAGTCCAGGATGATCTCATCTCATGCTGCTTGCCTAGGTACTTTTATGCCTTGACTTTTATTATAAATTAGGTGACATTACAAGTTTTCAAGTAAACATATTTTGAGGAGCCACAATTCAGTTGCCTACATCCATTTAAAATCCACACATAGGAAGCAATCCAAGAAGCCAAAGAGAGCCACAGAACACCACCAAATGATGCGGACAGACTCCGATACCACTCTGTGTATGATTACCCTCTTCCACAGTATCTCATCACTCCACAGAAGCTCGGCAGTAGTATTGGGTGATGGAAGTTATATCTTCAAATTAATTAGATTTTTACAGAGCTCTCCACCGTCTGCTGACAGTAAATGGGTGTTCTCGTAACAGACTCTAAGACAAATTACACAACACCAAACCAAAATCAACAAATTCTAAAGACATTCCTAGCAGACAAGATCTCATTTCCCACACCAAAGAGGTGTTCAGCACTAGTGATATTGATCTTGTGTGAGTGGGTTTTCTGGCTGGGGTCCATGCACAATGTTTAGCAGAAAAACACATGGATAAAGAAAATATGAAAGTTGACCAACCTATGACATGAAGTGATAAGTTTAAAAGAAATATCTAAAATGTTTCAGTGGACACATTTGTTCAACACCTTGAAGATCAATTTAAGGCCCATTCTCATCTCCGCGGCAGATAACACAGACACATAGATATAGATCTAAGCAACTTTAGTCACGGACACTAACACGTCTGATTTAGCATCCCGAAACCTTGTGACCTAATCAGCAAACAGAGTCTATTGGGAAGAAAAGTGGAAATTCAGTTGGAGATATTTTTCTAAAATAAAAAAAAAAATAAATAAAACAGGCTTCGGTGAAGTCAACAATGTGTATCCAGTAACAAGAGCTGATTGAGTGACTTAAAGAGGAGGAGAAACCAGAGTTCTATAGGAAATGGAGCCCAAAACTTGCTGCCTTCCCTTGTCAGCACTGAGTCCTGCCTGTAAGAAAGTTTTCTCCATTCAGGTATGTCCAGCCCAGAACGAGTGTGTTCGATGTGAGGCTCCATGTGAGAAAACGGCCGACATTTTACACAAGTAGCAAGGGGTATCCAGATGGGACACACATCCCACCACACGCCTGCCCAGCCTGTGTGGCTTTCCCCTTCTCTTTCTTTGATCCAGCTCTGAGACAGGAGATTTTCCACACGACAGACCTAGCAAACAAAGGAAGGGATGGTGGAAGAGGTAAGTTCAGAGAGCCTTTGGAGAAAGGAGGTTGGATTAATCCGGATACTATATAAACATTCATGACCACCAACTAGAGACAAGGGACAAGAGGGCTTTATCAGTCACCCCCATCTTTGTCATTCTTTAGGTTCTTTCTGGTGGGTACCTAGACTCTTTCCATCTTACTGGTGGGGTTCACTCTCTGGTAACCCCTTCTGGATGATCTGCAGTATTCTGAATATTTGATTCTTCAAAGTCCAATGTTGAAAACTAATCTCCAATGAGATTAGAAGATGGGGGCCATTGGGAAGTAATTATAGATCATCAGGTTAAAGCCACGTTGAAGGTGCTCCCTGAGAACTGTCCCTTCCCATGACATAAGGACATAACTGAAGTGTCTCATACGTGAACCAACAGGTGGGTTCTCTCTAGATACTCAACCTGCCACACTGACCTTGGACTTCCCAATCACCAAAATTGCTGTTGCTCATAAGCAACCAAGTCTACAGTACTTTGTTATAGCAATTCAAACCCACTGCCAGTTTTCTGAGGCTATCGGGACACAGTCCAGCATTGTGTTTCAGAGAAAGCGTCCTTGTTTTTCTTCTTCTATTTACGCAGACCTTTCTTGTGAATCCAACCCAGAGTCCTTCCCACAGTCAGCTCTCAGGGTTGTATCGACTTCTCTGTGCATGTGGAAGGTTAAGCAGTTCCAGCTCCAGACCCCACATTGTTTTTTAAAGATTTATCTACTTATTATATTATTATATGTAGTGTTCTGCCTGCCTGTCTGCTTGCATGCCAGAAGAGAACACCAGATCTCATTATAGATGGTTGTGAGCTACCATGTGGGTGCTGGGAGTCGAACTCAGGACCTCTGGAAGAGCAGCCAGTACTGTTTATCTCTGAGTCATCTCTACAGATCCACATTATTTTTGTAACCAGACTTCTTCAATATGCCTAAATTTTGGCTTAGTGTACCCCTCCAAACCAAAACAAAGCCCCTAGAATGACTCACCCAGCCCATCTAAAAAAGACATACAGCTATCTTACTGTCTGGCTGAGAACTAGGAATCTGGCATCCTTGGAGTGGGAAGCCCAAGTGGTAAATGAGAGGTCATAGTTGGATAGAAAAAAAAAAAAAGAAAAGAAAAACTTGATGGCATTAAAGCACTCTCTAGGTGAACAGGCCCCAAGAGTATGTGCTTCCTGTAAGTGTTACAGCTCTAGGGTGAAGGTATCCTGGCAGTCAAAAGCCAAGAAGTACCACAAACCATACCACACAACAAACCTCACTAAAGAGATTTATTGGGAGGGAAGAATCCAGGAGGGTAGATGCCTCTGCTTGGGCAAGACGCAGCAGAGAACTGAGCAGAAGACGTGGTTTATATAGGATTTTTGGGGGGAGGGGGCTTTCCACTGTAAGGATTGGTGAGATTTCAAGTTCAGAGCTTGGGGAGAGCCCAGGAATTGGTGGGATTTCAAGTCCTGAGTTTGAGCTTTTTACACTGTAGGGAGAGGACTGGGTCCAGCCATAAGAGCAGATAGAGTGTTCTGTGGGTGGAACCTGGTGGTTGGAGGTCCTCAGAGGAGGGGCCTGGCCACTTGTGTGCCTTTACACTTCCCAGATGGAAAGTTATGGGCTAGCAGCATAAAAAAGTAATACCATGTGTCTCATTGGTTAAGAGCACTGGTTGATCTTCCAGAGGACCCAGGTTCCATTCCCAACACCCACATGGCAGTTCACAACCATCTGTAACTCCAGTTCTGACAGATCTGATGGCCTCCTCAGGCACCAGGCACACACGTGGTATAAACACACAACAGGCAAAACACCCATGCCCTTGAATGTTTTAAAAGAAAGGAAAAGAAGCACATAGAAATAGACCTACTTCTCCTAAATTACATAGAGTGTAAATGGCAGAAAAAATGCTGAAATGTAGGTTCCCTGTATCTGGATCCTAACCCAGGTTTACTGTACACAGCACAGAGCCTCATAAGCAAAGATAGCCTTCCTCCTGTATCCCTGATGGCACCACCTCCTCCACTTCCTGCTGCTACTGTAGCCTGCCAGGCATTTCTGACGCCAACCCCGTGTTGTACTCTTACTCCCTGGATGAAGATGAAAAGGCAGCAGCTCAGAGCTGAAATAACCCCCATTCTGCTGTAATTTGTAATTAACTTATCGATATCACAGCAGCAGCATCAATGGACTCCACTAAAAATTATAACAGGAAGACAAAAATAAAGCAGGGTGTTTTTAAAAAAATACATAACTTAGCAAACGTGGTCATTGGGACTGATGCTGGTTCTTTGTTGAAGAGAAGGCAATGGTGAGGAATATACTGTCTTTGACAAAGACATTACATCATACCACGGTGCTCTTGGAGCAGGACCTTAATCTGGGGTCACTGTTCGTCTGCTGTCAGCTGAAAGTCCTAAGTGCTCGGAAATCCCTGAGCCCCCGGTAAACTGTAACAGTCGATCACCTCAGGTGGAATCACCTCAAATGATCCTTGATACTGTATTGGAAATGGGATACATCTTTCTTTTCACTTGCCCCTAACTAAATTGACAAAACTCCTTTAAGTATAAAAGTGGATCACCAACAGACCCCGTATTAGCCATAGCTGTGCCTTCATCACTGCAGGGGTCCTAGTTGTCTCTAAGTCACACTCAATGCCCCGGCACCTTTTCATACTCTGTGTGTATCACAACTTGAACATGAGTTCAAAGCCACCACAAGATCTTATTTAGTACATTGAAAAAGTATATATTACTATATTAAAACCTCATTATATACTACGTAATTACATTTAAAGAATTCCCGAGTCTGCAGGCTTTAGCAGAGTACTAAAGAGATCCAATAACACACACACACACACACACACACACACACACACACACACACACACACAGACTGGGGTATTAGGCAGAACCTTACACTAACTTTCTAGTGATTAAAATTATGTACCAAGGATTATGATATAGGATTACTCATTTCATCTTCGCTAAACATCCTATAAAGTAGTAGGTAAGTGTATGAATTTTATCAGTATGACCCTGGAATATTAGCCAAATAAATCTAGCCTTCTCAGGGTGGGTCTAGCACCAGAATCAAATCCCCTGGTTTTTAATATAAGATAGATATCCATAGAAATTCTATTTGGAAATACAAAAGTAGAAGTCTGGGACTAGGGAGACGGCTTAGTAGATAAAGTATCTACTGTCCAACCATGAAGATCAGAGTTCAAGTCCCCAGAACCTACATAAATGCTGGAAGAGTATTGTGACCTACCTGTAGCTCCACTGCTCCAAAGGCGGAGACGGGATTCATTGAGCAAGCTGACTAGTTAGACAAACAATTCCATTTTCCAACTCTAGGTTCCATTGAAAGACCCTTCGACCCTTCCTCAATGAATTAGGTAAAGAACAATTAAGAAAGGTTCCCAATGTCAATTCAAGAACTGCACACAAAGCCAGGAGTGGTGGCACACACCTTTAAATCCAACACTAGGGAGGCAGAGGCAGGTGAATTCCTGTGAGTTCAAGGCCAGCCTGGTCTACAGAGCAAGTTCCAGGACAGGCAGGACTGTTGCACAGAGAAACCCTGTCTT
>NC_022020.1:49868323-49869109 GCF_000317375.1 Microtus ochrogaster
AGGCACTGGGCACACACTGCTGGAGCACTGCACAGGCACTGTGTGCTGTCAAACTCTTATTGACAGGACATTTCCACTTTCCTAAGGCAGGGATGCTTTACAACACTTCTCCAGGTGTAATTATCCCTTGAACTTCAATTCACTCTCTAGAATGCCATGATTTAGATGACATGCAATGATATGATCACACTATTAATTAATCATTGTCCGTCATCTCGATCAGCCATTTCTTTTCATAGAGAAGAGCCCTAAAGCCCAGAAACATGTCTGAGAGACTCCAACTCGGTAGGGCAAGATGATGACACTTCTCTCACTTCCTTTCCTGTTACTGTAACAAATACCCTGACAAAAGCAACTGAATAGAGATAGGGTTTATTCGGACCCACAGTTCAAAAACAGCATTTCCTTACAACAGGGAACTCACGGCTGCAGGATCTTGAAGCAGCTGGACCTTTGGACATGCCTGTGGGGGATTATCTTGACTGTGTTATTTGAGATGACAAAGCCCGTTCACCGAGGATAGCACCACGCCCTGTCTGGGATCCTGGGCTATAAAAATGCAGAAAGGCAGCTGAACAGCAGCAAACATTTATTGACTTCAGCTTTTGGATTTTGAATATGCTGTTAAAGACCCTGCCCATCACTCTTACACTGGTCATTCTCTATGACTAATTCTATCTGAATCCTCTGCTGTTGTGATTAGACACCATGGCCAAGAAAACTTACAGAAGAAAGAGTTTACTGGGCCTCACAGTTTCAGAGGGTGAGTCCATGACCGTCATGACA
>NC_022020.1:49869396-49874727 GCF_000317375.1 Microtus ochrogaster
AATATAAATAAAATACTATTCAGCAATTAAAAGAGGTGAACTATTTGACTATTGATATACTCAGCAAAACTAATGAATCTGAAAATAGTACTGAGTAAAAGGAGGAAAACCTAAAAGAATACATACTGCAATATTTTAAAATGCTAATGCCAGGTGTACAGGTAAATACCTTTAATCCCAGCACTCAGGAGGCAGGGCCAGCCAGATAACTTGCGTTCCAGGTCAGGCTGATCTATATAGCAAGTTCCAGAACAGCCAGAACTACATGGCGAAACCTTCTCTCCAGAAACTTTAATGTTCTTATTAGCGAATATCAATTATATATAATAATGAGTTCCATCTGCTTTCTGATGATATCATTTTTGAAAATTGAAATTGTAGTGAAATTATAGAAGATCACGGATTGTGTGGGAGACGGAGACTTCATAGGATAGAAATAGGGCATGGCACAGAAAGACACTTTTAGAGAAAATCAATAATTCATTGTTTTGATTTTGGTTGCTATGACTTGGATGCAACATAATCATGCCCAAATTCATGCTCGTGCTTAATTCTTGATGTGGTGGTTTGGAAGAGTATAGGGTAGTTCATGACGGGATTGATGGAGCTCCAGTGAGAATGGGTTAGTTCCTTCAGCGCATTGTTTCACAGTGAGTCTTACTTCCTCACAGAGGAACAGCACGGAAGAAAAACAGCTAATTATCCTGGGATAAACAGAGCTGGTTCCAGCAATCGAGTTCCCACATCTAATGAGGTGTTGTTGATGAATGTTAAAGACTTAGCACTGCTTTCATATCATTAGCTGCAATAGAAAACCCCCAGGTAGGGCTGGAGAGGTGACGCCAGCAGTTATGAGCACCTGCTGCTCTGACAGAGGATCTGGAATTTGGTTTCCAGCACCCACATTCACAACTGTCTGTAACTCCAGTCCTAGAAAATCAGGCACTGTCTTCTGACTGTTGTGGGCATTTGCACACATGTGGCCCACACACACACAGTGAATATATATTTTTTTTTCAAGGCATGTACACATGTACATTAAATTAATTAATTAATTAAAAAAGAAAACCCTGAGATAAATTTGTCAGATATTTCCAAGGCTAAAAAAACTATTTACAAGTGAATATTTAGTGAATGTAAATTAAAAGCCACTTTCAAAGGGAGCCTTTTTGCCATACAGGGTAACTTAAGGTCAATGTCCCATGAGCATATAATGTACTGGAGCACACTACACAGTCATGCATTCTCTTCTTCTCCCATTAGTCCCTATTGCTCTTCACAAAACTTCACATCCACTTTTGTGTCATCGGTAGAGGGCACGCATGTCAACAGAGGATTCTATGTGTCTATAATGTCTGGGGCCTACAAATGAAAGGGAAAAAAATGTGATGTTTGTCTTTCTGAGACTGAGTTTATTAAAAATTAAGCCCAAGAAATATTTGAGTTGTTGAGGATACAGAAATGATGAAGGCCTGAATCCATCTTAAAAGCGCTGTTATTTAACCCATCAGTTAAGATGATAAGCAACGGTCGTCTCTTCTTCGTTTACTGTGAAATCAGATCATTTAATAATAGTGTGGTTCTAATCATGCAATAACCAGTTTAAGGCTTAAAAGTTCAGGAAAAGTCTTCAATATAGCCTTTGCCTATTAGAGCTTTTTTGAGATGAAGCAGGATTGCTGGAATTAGAAACCCGTGTCTGAGGATGCTCACTCTAGCAGATTTCCCCCGCACCCCTATCCCACAAAGCAGCCACAGCTGGAGGCTGTATCACACAGAGGACAGAGCATCCTCTCCCTGAACAAATCTGACAAGCTCACTGCATTAGGTTGCGACATACAAAATATGGCATAATTGTAGGCTCTAATCATCACGATGATAGCTGCCTTGATAAGAGAGGTCAAATCCCATTTTTATATCCCGAATTTCTAAAATATTGTTTCGTCAAAAAAAATCAATTTCTCATTTTTCTAGTGTTAACTTGAAAAGGGTATAATTGATCAAGCCTAAATCCCTTACATCACCCCGGACTGTGTGAAAGGCTCACACACCCAGCAAGCCACTTGAGTTGGGGGCAGGCGAACAGCAGCCTTCAGCATCTAACACCCATGGGCCCAAAGGGCTGCAAAGCAAGAACACATTTTACATCCTTTGGTTAAGACTGTGGCGAAAATATCGGCTCATGTAATATGCTCAGCTGGCTCATTGGGGTTTTGTGGTCCAATTTGCGGATAAGATATTTATAAAATCCGGTGATTACAATGCCATCTCATTAACATTTGTTAAGTGAAAACCACAGAAGGCGGCATTTGAGCTCCAGCCCGAGAGGAGAGAAGATGAATAAGGAGGCTGACTCCCCTGCCTCAGCACAGCAGAGAGACACCCCGATGGGCAGGCACCCTCTAGCTTCCTTATAGTTTGATTTGGTCCTTCCAGAAGGAAAAGTCTGTGGGAAGAATCACAGCTTTTGCTTTCTTTTGTTCACTACCTAAGCACAACAAAATTAAGTCAAGACCAAATCCATTGCCCCACAAATTTACGTTCTCCACTGCTTACACTATTTTCCAGGAAGTCACTTGCTCCAGGATGTCTGCCTAGATTAGTGATCACACTGGGTCTTTGCAAGCTCAAGGGAGTTCTAGACTTGACTGGACTTGCAGTGATGACAGTGCAATTGCTCTCGCTGCCTTCTGCTTTCCTGTCCCTAGTCCTAGGAGGAGTTCCGGTGTAAAAATGGCTAGCCTGCGTTTCCGTTCTGGCACATGCTGGTTGTAGAATCTCTGACAATGTCTACTGTGTGAGAGTGTGCCATAGTGGGGGTGGAGAGCACTATACAAATTGCACAGCGGGCACTCGGTCAACAGTAGTACAATTACTGTGATCACACAAACAGCTGACTTTCTCCTCTCGAACGTTTCAACTTCACAGGTGGTTTAAGTGATGCGTCGTGCAGAGAACCAGCCCTAGGGCTATCCACATGATGGGAATCCTGTAACTTCTGACAGAGCCTATGCTGTGTCCAGAGCACTGGGAAGCTGGGCTCCATGTTCAATGACTAATCAAGTCTGGTGATTATTTCAGTGATGTATACAACGATGGTACATGAGGACTCTGCGGGAAAAAAAAAAAAAAAACCTACAAGCAGCTCCTCTTTCTTTGTCAATTACAAATGAAATCCAAACTTCTGGCACCCTTTCCCTCCTAATATCTACCATAATTTCTACCTCATCATGGACACGTGTGTACATGGGCATGTATATGCAGAAGGGAGGGAAGAAGAAAGGAGGAGGGGGAGGGGAGAGAGAGGAGGAACAGAAGCAGGAGACTTTCTCAGTGGTACTTAAAGTCATTGAACATACAGCCAGTAATTCCAAATAAAGACGCTCAGGCCCAGAGCAGAGTGCTAGACTCCATCACCCAACTGAAAACTAGGATTCGCTTTTGTGGTTCTTACCCTCCTTGTGCGTCGGAGAGCCAGGAACAGAGAGCCACTGGCTAGCAAGGACTGCTGTGACAACTTTAAGTCCATGCTGCCTCTGGTACTCAGCCTCTGCAAGCCAGGGATGCAAAGCATTTAACCCTCTTCAGGCCAAGTATGAAGCACCAGGTTATTACGCCATTTCCAACAAGAACAGAAGACTGGCTCTGTCCTGAAAGCCAGAGACCTGGGCTGAGCATTCCCATGAAGACAGCTTGCCAGCCTTACTAGCCCAGAAGCCATCAAATGGATGAGAATGAAATTCTTGGGATGATACCCCCAGGAAATATCACACGAAGAATACACGGGCATAGCCAGTTTCCAGGGCTCAGTCTCTGTCTCAGATCTACAAGGCAGCACTGTAAAAGGCTGGAAGGGAGCTGAAGAGGTAGCTTCGGTTGCAAAATGCTTGTTAAAAATGATAAGGACCTGAGTTTGAATCCCTAGTACCCACATAAAAAGCCAGGCACAGGAGCACATGTCTATAACTCCAACATTGGGGAGGCAGAGACTGGCAGACCCTTTGGGCTGGCTTGCTGGCCAGCCAGGGTAGTTGACTCAGTGAACTTCAGGTACTCAAGATACAGGGAGAGACCCTGTCTAGAAAACTCAGGTTTCCAGAAAAGCTGAGCTGTAGCTCAGTAAGAGCGCTTGACTAGCATGCCTGAGACCCTAGGATCAATGCTAAGTACTGCTCCCCAAAATAAATAAAAGGTTATTTGGGAAAGACACCCAACATTGAAAGCTGGCCTCTACATACACATTCACATCCTTGTATATATATCATATTAAGAAAGAGAAAGAAATCAAGAGGAAGAAAGGAAGGGAGAGGGATGGGGAGGATGGAAGGGAAAGAGGGTGGGCAGGGAAGGAAGCCGGGGTGAAGTGCTCTCCGCTTACATGGATAGACCTCCTTGCTTACAGTGAAACATACACCAGATATAGTAGGTGTTATTAGTAAAGACATTTTTGTTGTGTTGTTTTTAATAGATTTTATTGAGTTTGTTCTTTGACAATTTCATACATTTATAAAGCACATTGTGGTTATTGTAACTCCCCATGCTCTCTAGCTTCCTCTCACTCCCATTACCCCCCCATTCCTTTCCAGCATCATGACTCGCTGTTGTAAGTTTTCTGCTTTATTTTGTTTTGTTTTTGAGAGCCACTAATTTAATCAGGTTCATCTGCGTGATCGTGATGAGCTCCTCAAAGGGTTCACAACCGTTGACAATGGCTGCCCCTCCCCCAGAATCCATCAATAGCCAATACTTCAGTAGGGAGGAATAGAGCCCCATAAGCTCCTCCTCAGTCCATGATTGATCACTAATAGGCCAACACTTGTGTGAATCCAGTGCAGCCAGCCACAGCTACTGGGAGATCGTGACTGCATTCACTGTTCCGTATACAGAATGCAGTGTTCTAAATCCCTCTCCTTGCCTTCCTGCTCTTGCATTCCTTCTGCCCCCTCTTCTGCAATGATCCCTGAACCCTAGAGGGTCAGAGACACATGCTGTTTAAAGGGTAGGAAGACAAAATCCCCATTCTACTCGTTAAATCTTTTTCATCAAGAGAAGTTATCCAGAGGAGATGGTTTCCTGGTCATGTCAAACATCAGCACTTGAGTCCTTGTCCTCTGGTGGCTTCTTCCCACAACTGTCAATCTTGATTGTCAACTTAATCAGATTGAGAGGCACCAAGGAGATCACGGGGCACATGTCTGGGTACATCTGTGAGACTATTTCCAGAAAGAAGAGAGAGAGAGAGACAGAGAGAGACAGAGAGAGAGAGACAGAGAGAGACAGAGAGAGAGAGACAGAGAGAGAGAGACAGAGAGACAGAGAGAGAGACAGAGA
>NC_022020.1:49874827-49882316 GCF_000317375.1 Microtus ochrogaster
AGAGAGAGAGAGAGAAGAGAGAGGTCATAAGGGTTCTGACTTAGTAAATGTGTTGATCATGATGGTTTCAAATTTGGAAAGGCTAGTTGTAAGGTGGTGGATCTGTGGACACTGGCTACCATCTTGCTCCTCTTCCTATCTACCATAGTGTGAACTGCCCTGCCACACACCCCTTGCCATGATGGTCAGAAACCTGTGACACTGTGTGCAAACTAAGGTTATCCCTGTTGAATGTTTGGTAACAATGAGAATAAAGCTCACGCTTTATCACAGCTGTAACATCTTCAATTCCCCACTCCCTTTCCCAGACACACACACTTACTGTGTGTAATTCTCGCTCTCAGTTCTACCTCACTCTGCATAATTAGAAGGACCAGCAGAGAGCCCACGGTGATCGGAGAGACATTAAAATTCCTTCCCACCAGAAATCTAGCTTGTCTAATAATTTGCAATTGCCCTTGCAGCAGTGACCTTCAGAGGCAGAACTCTGGGTTGAAGCAGCTCTCCCAGAAAGTCCTGTGTAAGTGCATGATGGACACCCTAAGTACTGAGACACATGTTATCTCATGAGCTTCCGAGCAATTGCCGAGTCAAGAAAAGGGAAGAAGAAAGACCAGAAGATCTGGATGGGTAGATAGCTGAGTGCGCAATTGAAACAGGAGCTGTGGAGGAGAGAAGGGCAAATCCATGAGAAAGCATCAAATTCAGGGAGCGGTGTGAGTACCCCCCACAGTTCTGAGGTTGAGTAGAAAGAAACTATCCAAACATGAAGGGCACAGAGAAAAGGCTTAGTTGATATTAGTTTGTTCATTCACTCAGTGTGCTTGTCTGAAGTATCTATCAAGTCTCAGACACTCTGGGCACTGGCTGGTTGAGTGAGAAAGCCCCAGTGTTTGGTCAACCAGGTCTGTATTCAAACACTATCTCGGTCTCTTCTCTGCTGTGTATTTGAACCTATGAGCACCGGTTTCCTTCTTTGTTGTATGAAGAGGCTGAATGCGATGATTGTCCTCACACAATCTCTCATCCATACCCACTCTCATTTCTACCCACTCTCAGCTGATGCAATTTGGCTCAGATTTACTCTTTCAATCCTAGAATTCCCAGTTGTTTCAGGAGACCACCCTACCCAAAGCATGTAACCTGAAAGCGGTACTCAATTCCAGCATCCCTGGGCCTCAGACACATGGCCATCAGCAGCACTGTGTTCTCTCCAAGACCTCAGAAAGCATCATCTGAAGCTCACTCGGTGGCAAGTGATATTTTTTCTTTTAAAATACAGATGAAATAAATGACTATATCAATAACCTAGCAATCTTTTGAGAGATAATGCAACCCAGGAGCCAGCCACTGTGAGATGTAAAGGAATCATCTGAGCCAATTGTGTTGATAATCTATATTTGCTTTGAAAGGAAGAGAAGACTGGTCCAGATAGCATCCACATTTGAGTGAGCCCTCAAATCATTGCACCAGGCTGGGGCTAGCCTGGACCTGGGGCTACGAGAAGCCAATACACTGGCATAGGAGCATGGAGAACATTGCAAAGGCAGCCACTAGACTGAAGAGCCTGTGATACTTCATACCGTTTAGCCAAGTTGTGTCTGAGTCCACCTACTGGCGGAGTATCTAGCTTACCGACAGTCTAGCAATGGTTGGATTTAGCCAATTGAAAACATCTCATTCACTTATTGAACAAATGTTTATAGAGGACGTATTATGTGACAGAAAGCTATGGTATGAAGGACACATAGAGATCTTGGGGCTTGCATATAGTGAGAGAAGACAAGACAATAAACAAGAAAAGAAAGGAGGGGGAGAGGAGCAGTCTTCACCTATTGTCTAAAATAAAACACTGGGATCCTATATGTGAGTTAAAAGATGTCACGCAAAGATCTGAGTGACAGCAAAGGTATTGCCTCATACTCCATGCACCCTTCTTACTGAATGGGACTTTATTTTTAAACACTCACTGTATATAAGATGGAATTGAGAAGTAACAAGATATCTCTGAAATCACACTGAGGACTCTCTGCACGGGGACTTTTCTGTTTATTTATTGAATAGTAATTATTTGACAAATATTAATTGAGCCCGTCTTTTGCATTCTCAGAGCACTGTGACAGCTGTTCTCTAGAGACCAAACTCCCTACTGTAACATAAAAAGCAAGAAGATGAAGAAAGCTGAGGTCCATCCTGAGCTAACTATGCCTGTTTCACATAAATGACAAAAAGAAGGGAAAGGGAAGAGATGTGAACTCACCCAACAAAACTGAACAGAAGAGATGGAGATAAGCGAAATCTCAGAAATGTCAAAAGGGTGATTGAAGCTCAGCAAACACCATGCAGGAAAAACGGTTTGGGTGGGGGCGCTGAAGAAAACTAGCAAGTAGCCAGGGTGAAGTGGGACATGGTTCTGTCTACCATACTCGAGAGTTCAGGCTCCCAGGAGCCTAATTGCAAAGGAGAAATATTTTAGACACAATCAGGCTCCCTTTACACTCTAAGCTTTGACACTCTACTACTGTCAAACAACTTTGGGGACTTCATGCTAAGACACCAACAAGCAAAAAGGAGATCAGTCAATCTGGCGAGGGTAATTTGGTCCTGGTTGGCAGGAGGGACTTTGTTTCTGTTGTTATTCAACACAGACAGAAACTAGCTGCCCTCTGTCAGGTGCTCCACCAAGGACCTCTTGATGCTCCCATGCTCACCATTGAATGTCAGGTGGACAAGGACAGCAACCATAGCCTGAGATGGGCAAGGAATCTTGGGCTCAGAACCTGAGCTTAGGGGCTTGGTTGACTCCAGAAGCCAAACCACCTAGACTAGTACAGAGACTAGTCAAGTTTAAAGACTTCACTGTGGCCGGGCGGTGGTGGTGCACGCCTTTAATCCCAGCACTCGGGAGGCAGAGGCAGGCGGATCTCTGTGAGTTCAAGACCAGCCTGGTCTACAGAGCTAGTTCCAGGACAGGCTCCAAAGCCACAGAGAAACCCTGTCTTGAAAAACCAAAAAAAAAAAGACTTCACTGTGTAGTAAAGAAGGGCAATAATGTCCCTTGAAGTCAGCTAGCCAACCCTGAGATCAGTGTAGCAACAACAGTTACAGTGTGTCCATTAAAATTTCACATGAGTGATCTAAGACCAACTCAAACTCAATAGTGAGTACTCTCGTAGAAGATTTCATGATAAGCAATAAGTTTGAATACCACTAAAGTGTTCCACCAAGGGTCCCTCCTCATAATAATGCTCACGGCCCAGAGCTGATAAGTATTCTAGGTGCTGTTGATCCGAGCTGAGTGACCTTCATCTCTAAGCATTCTCTTGATAAACTCTCCCAGAGAGAAGCATATGACCAGGGATCGGCTTCTGTGGAGACAGAACAACCCCCAGGTCTTCACGCTTCGGTATGGGACATCTCTGAAAGAGAACCCTAGCTCCCTGCAGAGTCAGCAGAGGCTGCCCTATTACAGAAATACAAAGCCTTGTCTCAACCAACCCGCTCCTTTCCTCCCCATCACGTTACAGATACGCATCCTGAAAAGACTACACTTTCCGATGAAACTCTGTCTAGACATTTATTTCTGAGCCCATAAATCAGGAGGACCACGTGTGCACAGCGGCCACGTCTCCCTAGACAAATGGACAAGAGTGGAGAGCTGTGGAGCCTTCTGTCTTGGTTTCATCTCCAGTTCACCAAATGTAATAACTATCTCAGAAATCGAGACGGACAACCCTGCATGCCTTGTTCAGAACTGATGAGACTATACTACAACCTAGTCAATAAAACGTTGCATGCAACTCGCTTCTTCTAACACAACTGGCTAATAAAGAGGAAGTGAAGGGCATTTCAACAGCAGAAAGTTAATGCCTCGGTTTCTCTCCTGGAGACTGGCCCATGAGAGATGGTTAAGAGGATGTTACTGGAGGACAAATGACTCTAGAGAAGTCCTTCAACTCCACCAGACTCTTTCCTAACGTATTTTTTATTCTTTTTTTAATTTATTATTTTTTATTTATTTTTCTTTTTTCCTAATCAATTTAAAAAGCTTCTTCTGACCACACTCAAAACTTTCTCTTTCAAGGGCCTATCTCCTGGGTTACTGAGAACAATTAAATGAGGTTTTGTAACACGGATTCTCTGCATAGTACACACTAAACCTATGTCTAGTATAAATAAGATACTTGCAAATGCACCTTGGGAACTCTAACAGGCAACAAGAAGCGCAGTTATGATTACAACGTAACACATCTGGTACGTAACACGATACATTTTTTTTTTCAGAGCTTTAACCGCATCTCCTTAACAAGAGCAGAAGCTTTCTCTCCCATTTCACTTAACTTCAAAGCAAGTAGTGATTGTTTGCTGTTGGCCAAATGCGATAGTGTTTTCCCTTACCTAGAAGGCAGCAGTCTAGTGCATAATACTATATCCTCACACCTTGTGACTGCCAGGAAGTTCAACTGCTTCTGTTGTGTCCCTTAAAAGTGACACTGGGCTTTTGTTTTGCATCAGACTGAAAAAGGAGAGAGAGAGAGAGAGAGAGAGAGAGAGAGAGAGAGATCTGCCTTCCCCCAAAGTCACCAGAAGTGTCATCCTGAGGTTTCAAATGCATCCCACTGCCTGAATGTGTCCCCACCAAAACCCACTTCTAAGTATCCAGTATCTCAGGTTGCTGGTGTGTGTGCCCCCAGATCCATCTGCACCTTATTAAAAGAGGAATTGGGATTGCATCTATCCTACACTAAAACTTTTTAATGGAATAGAAATCCTTTAAGGATTATCTTAAATCTGGGCAATATTGTTAAGTGGAACCTGAATGTAGCCAAATAGCTGCATGGTTAGAAAAAAAAAGTCTGTCTTCCTCCTCACAATGATCCCATGAATCAGGGCTTCTGTGTCGCCGATCCACTTCAGTGTTGGCACATGTACTATGAGGATATTAATTGATGGAAATACAAAAACTACTCAGAAATGCCAGTGTGTCTCGAAACAAAAATGGTTTGGAAACTCCATCAGTGTAATCTATCCCACTGAATCTCATCTTTAGGAGGACTTAAATCATGACCACCTTTCAGTTGAATAGAGCTAACTGCTTTCCTTGCTCACACCCTCCCCTGCTCTGGGCCAGGGTCCTGTCCCTGCCGCAGCCAAATGGCTTGCTTTCCCAGAGTTAACTCCACTCTTGTTTCTTCTCATCATGCAATTAGTTCTAGAGCCCGAACCAATTAAGAAACTTGGAAGGACACCCCCCTCAGATGAAAACAAGCCAGAAAATGTGACTGGTCTTTGTGTCTCCGTGCAGGCTGTTTTCAAGGCACCGGCGGCTACACATCATAAAGCTGTAATCATAATAATTGTTTAATGCATTAAGTAGTTTTTGGTCTCTGAGTGACAAGTCTTCATTTTATAGAGAAGATATATTGCCAAATATTCTTTATTCATTCCTATTACAACATGCTATTTCTTCCCATTAATTATTTGCGTTGACATTGTGCTGGAAGACACATAAGATGTGCTCAGAAGTTGAGTGCAGATGCCCTTAAATGACAGAGGTTGGGTATCATCTGACTTATACAGCACCTGAAAACATTTCTGGTGAGTTCTACTGTTGGAGGAGGCTGCTTGTTGGTTCCCGGCTGCCTGGCTAGCTTAGACCCGAAATAACCACAAAGAAACTGTATTAATTAAATCACTGCTTGGCCCATTAGCTCTAGCTTCTTATTGGCTAACTCTTACATATTATTTTAACCCATTTCTATTAATCTGTATATCACCACTCGGTTGTGGCCTGTAGTAATAGGAGTGGCGGGGCTGCATCCCCGCCACCCCAGCCACCTGGCTAGCTTATGCCCCGAAATAATTACACAGACACTATATTCTTTTAAACACTGCTTGGCCCTTTAGCTCTAGCCCTTATGGCTAATTCTGATATCCCGATCAACCCATCTCTAATAACCTGTGAGCACCAGTCTTAGTGAGCACCGGTCTTACCTGGAAGATTCTAGCCTATGTCCATCCTGGGTCAGAGCTTCATCGCATGTGTCTGCCTGGGAGAGGGGAGGATGGCGTCTCTCTGAGGCGGTGGCCTACCAGCAAAGTTTCAGCACATCTGTCTCTGGAAGCTCCATGGCTTTTCTCTGACTCTGCCCTTCTTTCTCCCAGCATTCAGCCTAGCTTTCCCTGCCTACCTAAATTCTGCCTTGCTATAGGTCCAAAGCAGTTTCTTTATTCATTAATGGTAATCACAGCACACAGAGGGGACTCCCACAGCATTCTACACCTTTAGTAACTTCTCTATGCTAAAATAATGTGGTTAAAACAATATGCAGGGGTCTTTGTGGCTAATTGCGTGTGTCTTTTCTGTGTCGTCTCAGTTTTTACACAAGGTGCACACTGGCTAACCTTAAAGAACTAAGAAGGAACTGGAATGTTAAAACAGTAACAAGGCAGGAAAATAGCCACATTTGAAAACTAAAGTTCAGAAGTGTTACCAAGTCCATGCCATTATCGGTGGTCACTTTTTAGGTCAAGGAAAGTGCTCAGACGCTGTTTATCACAAGGTGTAAACAGTACAGTTGTGTGAACATACAGGGGCTCCTGAGAAGGGTCCAAGCTAAGGAGCAGGACTCTTCTGGTTCCTCAGACCGAAAGCTGAGGTAAACAGTTCATTTGACTTGGCCCACCGTGCAGCTGTCCAAGGTACCATTTCTGTCTTCTCCTTTTCCCACAAGCTTCAATATGGATATCACAATGAACACCAGTGTTTCTAAATAACTGGACTTGAAATATGCTGACCACATTGAGTGATAATTAAATACATAGTCAGGAATATCTCCGTTATAATTCCAGCTTCACAACTTACTGACAATATGATCAAAATACTAGATCTAATCCTCAGTTTTTCCTTCTTTGAAATGGGAGGGGCCATAGCACTTCCAATTTCACAGGCTTAGTTAAGGATGAATGAGATAATGGGTAATCATTAAACAAACACAGCCCACAGAAAAGGTTCAATCATTGCATTATTTTAGCCAATATTTGACTGCCTAGAAATCCAGCCCACTACCCAAACATATCAGGGGCAAAAACATCATTGGTATTTTCTTCTCTGACCACAATTGCAAGGGCAGTTGAGGGAGTGAGGAGGCAAACACCTCTAAGATAGAACTAAGAGACTGAATACGTTCCAGTCCTTGCTTTGTCAATAACTGGGTGAGTTCATGGAACTGACAGGTCTTTCCCTAAGCTTCACGTTCTTCCTAGATAAACCAGGAGTGAAATATCACATATGCGCTCCAGAAAATAATGTAGATAAGTATATGATATCTATAATAGCACACTGAAGCTACAGAGTGATGAGAGGGTGTGCTAATAATAGCATAAAACCTACAACAAATAAAAAGCAATCAAAGCAATGGTCTATAGGATACTATTCATATGGTCTATAGGATGCTATTCACATGGTCTATAGGATGCTATTCATATG
>NC_022020.1:49882616-49886701 GCF_000317375.1 Microtus ochrogaster
GATGCTATTCATGTGGCCTATAGGATGCTATTTATATGATCTATAGGATGCTATTCATATCTGGGGTCAGACCCTCATCCTCCCACCTCTCTAGATGAACAAAAACATCAGTTCAACTGAAATAGAGATTCTTTGTTGAAGTCCTTTGTGGTACGAATTATAATTGCCTGTCCATGTTTGGCCACAATAATCTGCAGTGGTGGACCTTCATTCTTACTCCAAGTCATTAACACAATTGCTGTGTGGGATTGTCACAATCAAATCAGTCTTGTCTCATTCATCTTTGTGTTCCAATGATCAGCGGCGTTATATGAAGTATTTTATGTGATGGTTGAATCACTGTGTAAAGAGAGAAGGAGAGGAAGGGAGAGCAAACAGACAAGAAAGTTGGCTCATGTCCAGTTCTCTTCCTGAGCAACACGCTCTAAGCCGCATGACATGGAACTCGATCCTATATGACTTATTTGTGAAAGATGGATAATGATATATCGTCTCTTGATATAGAAAACTGGAAGAAATAAAATCTTATTTTAAAGACTAAACATGGGAGCTACTAACATCTTGTTAGTACAAAGGAGGGGTCAAACCAGGGTCCTAGTCTTCACAAGGACTTCTGATTCACTCTGGGATCCAAACCCTCTGGAGTATATGAGACAGTCGGCCTGAGCTGACTAGGCAGGGAGCTCCAAAACTACACTTGTCTCTCTCTCCCCAACGTAGGGATTGCAAGTGTGCCTTTAGGCTTAGCTTCAATCAGTGTGTTCTTCAAATTAAACTTGGGTCCTTCCTCATGCTTTAATAGAAATCACTTTTCCAGCTGAACTATCTTTCAATCTTTTATTTTTAATTGAAAAAAGTGTATATATTTGACAGAAACAGCATGATCTTTTGATATATGCATCTACTGCAGAAAAGTTAAGTCAGTCTAATAACATACATATTGCTTTGCATATATAAAAGCAAAATGTGACAATATAATCTACTGAAAATATGACACCCATACATATACACATGGACACAAAACATATATGTATATATATACACACACACAAACCTATACACATATACACATAAAAATTTAGAAATCTTACTCTTTAGTGATTTTTCAGAATATAGTATCTTGTTAAATATGGCCCTCAAGTTGTAGTGAAACCTTACATTATTTGACAATATCTCCCCAAACCTCCCTTCCCCAGTCTCTCAGTAATGGCTACTTAGATTTTTGTCAGCTTGACCCAAATTGGTCATAAAGGGTTTTTTTTTTTTTTTTTTTTTTTTTTTTGCTAATTTGGCAAGAGTAGATTCATCTGGAAAGAGGAAACATCAATTGAGAAAACACTTCGCAGGAAAACACTTGCAGGCAAGTATGCGGGGTGTTTTCTTGATTAATGATAGATGTAGGAAGGCCCAGCCCACTGAGGGCAAGGTGGTCCTGGGTTGTATAAAATTTTAATCTGAGCAAGCAATGGAGAACAGGTCCATGAGCAACAGTTCCCCTGATGGCTGTTTCAGTTCCTGACTCCTTGTTTTTGAGTTCTGGCCTGACTTCCCTCAGTGATTGCTGTGACCTGGATAAGCAGGCCAAAGAAACCCTTTCATGCACGTGTGTGTGTGTGTGTGTGTGTGTGTGTGTGTGTGACATTTTCAACCAATTCATCTTCTGGTGTGCAATTAGGTTGAGTCCATCCACATCTTAGATAATGTTAATTATTGTTATCAATGAGTGTTTAGTTTTCAGGTACAATTGGCAGTGTCCTTGCTGTGCTGATTTCATGTCCTTTCGCCGTATGTACAAATACAGTTCTACTTTAACAACTTTAAAAACCCTCCATATCATTTCCCTAGAATTTGTATTAGTTTACACTCACGCTAACAGTACCTAATTGCTCCTCTTCCTAAAATCCTCTCTAAAACTAAGCTCTTGGTTTGTGTGTGTGTGTGTGTGTTCTGTAACAGCCATTGTGTGCATGATTAGTGCTAAATCTGTCACTATCTTTAAGAATAGGAGAAGTCTTCTCAATTTATTTTACAAAGCTAAGATTGTCCTGATATTAAAACCAAACAAACACAACACTTTAAAAAAATAGATCTGTGCACCATTATTCCTCATAAACATAAATGTAAAAATCTTTAACAAAATATTAGCAAATAGAATCTAGTAGAATACAAAAAAATTATAAACTATGACCAAATGAGTTTTATTCCAGGAACACAAACTAGTTCAATACTAGAAAAATCAATCAATGTGGTGCACTATATTAACAGAATAAAGAAGAAAATTATACAATCATATCAGTCAAAGCATAAAATGCATTTTATAAAATTGAACATCTATCCAGAAAGTCTTATAGGAATATGGAGAAATTTCTTCAATTTCCAAAACAAAGCCACAAAGCGTTTCAGTTAAATTATAATAGCTGATAAAATAAATAAATAAATAAATAAATAAATAAATAAATAAATAAATAAATGTGTTTCCTGCTAAGATTAAGATCAAGGATGTCCACTGTTACCAATCAGTGTGTTAAACACAGTAGCTGTAGTGAGAACAATCTGAAAAAGCAAGTTGTGCAGACCAGAAAGGATAAAATAAAATCTATCCTAATTTCAAGATGACATAAATATCTATATAGAAAATTCAAATAGATCTACAAATAAAATAAAGTAGAACTAACAAGTTGCAAAAGGCAAAAAATATCTATTATGTCCTACACAGCAACATTATGTGGATATCAAAATTTTAAACATGATGTGATTTATGATTCTTATCACCTAGAAAAGTGAACTTCTTAGGAAAGATAAAACATAATTTTCACACTGAAAACTAAGTGAAAGTGGTAAAGAAATCAAGCAAGATATAAAAGAACAACATGTCATACCCATGGGAGAAGTAGTGAAGATCTCAGATGCCTCCAAAATGATATGTGGCTTAACACAATTCTTATCAAAGCCTCTGAAAGGTTCTTACAGCTATGGGCATGATTATCCTAAAACTTAAATAGAAGGCTAGCCAAAGTAAAATGGATAAAAACAAGTATTTAAATAGAATAAGAAAGGTGTAATAAATAACTAATCCACCTAATTTGAAGACTAACATGGCTGGAGTAATCAGTAGCACGCAAGAGTAGTGGAAGGAACTTAGACTCATAGAGAACAGAGAATTCATGAATAGAGAGCCCACATGTTTGTCAAACTAATTTTTCAAAATGGCACAAAGACAATACATGGGAGAAAAGGTGTGCTTTTCAATGTTTGGAACTGAGGCAATTAAACACTCACTCATACAGAATAAAATACTAAAAAGCATTATAAATTTCCTTATTAAAAAATTAGCTAAAATGGATCACAAATGTTAGGTTAACTACAAAGCTATCGGGGAAAATGTGTGAGGGTATCTTTAGGATCCAGGTCAGGGGAAAATTATTCCTACCCTTGAAGCAAAAAACATAGTCCATAAGCAAAAATAATAAATCAAACTTGATGAGAATTAATATTTACTTTGTGAAATGTATATTTAAAGGGTAACAGAAACATTAAAAGTGGGCAAAAATACTTATACATAATATATATGGCCAAGGACTGCTATCTAACGCCAAAAGGACACTCAAGATTCAATAATAAAATATAAATATGCTCAAAAACTCCACTTAGGAAATGGGCAAGATACATGAGCAGACATTTCAATGACACATACATAGAAGTTGCAGATACACTCATGAAAATATTGTGTTACATCAGAGAGAAGTCTATAACGTGAAATTATTACACACAGCAAAACTGTCTTGTCTTCACCTAAAACACCATCAACAGTATCAATGCTGGCAAAGGTGTGGTGAAACTGAATTACTCTCACGTTGCTGGTGGGAATTGAAAGCCAGAGTCACTCTGAGTAGCTTCTTCCTAAAGTGATGGAGGTGAGGTGAGCTAAGATTATAGCTCAGGTGGTAGAGCGCTTGCCTGGCATGCTGGGTTCTCTCTCCCCCCAGCACTGCATAAACAGGGTCTGGTGGTCTGTGCCTGTAATCCTAGCACTAGGAGATGGAAGCAAGGAAATCAGAAGTGCAAGGTCATTCTCAACTCTAATA
>NC_022020.1:49888551-49889746 GCF_000317375.1 Microtus ochrogaster
AAAAAAAAGTCTACACTAACAGGCTAATAAGAAAGTCACTTTTTGTGTCAAACAACAGTCTCAGTAATGTAGGTGTGATACAGTAAAAATATAACTAGAATCTGAATCAAAGCCTTGGACACTTACTAGATGTATGGTCCTTAGTAAGTCACATAAATTCCAGACTTCACTTTTCCATCTTTAAAATGGGAGCAGTAAGGACTAGAGAGCGGGCTCGGCGGTTAAGAGTACTTGGCTACTTCTGCAGGAGACCTGAACACACAGAACCCATACGGGTGGCTCATGACCACCAGTTGCTCTGGTTCCAATGGATCTGAGGCCCTATTCTGGCCTCTATAGGCACCTGCACATAAATTCACACAGGCACATACATGCACATGTACACACACACACACACATACACGCGCGCATGCATGCATGCATGCGCTCTCACACACACAATATTAATAAAGGAATATTTTCAGTTAAAATAAAATAAAACGGGAGCAGTAGTATTTTCCCTGCTCCCTCACATAGCCCCCGGAAGCCCTGATGAATGTGTGATTCCACTGAGGAGCAGCCCCCGGCCTCATTCATCTCTGTGACACTCCTGCCAGCTGAGGACCAGCAGGAGCAGGTATCCCATAATAGCTACTGAATGAAGAATAGTTTTAGGAAGGAGATGTAAAATGAAAGCCATTAATTAAGTGTGATACTAAATCCTCCTGCTCAGCCAGCAAAGGGTGCTGCTGTCATCTAGAGCCCGCTGCAGATGAGATCACGTATTCTTTGGGAAGAGACTCTCAACACTGACCGTTTTGCCCAATCTCTTTATTAAAAAAAAAAAAAAATACAGAAATGGCAGAACAACTCACTGCGTCATCATATACTATGGCTTTATCTGATAAATTCTTTCTGTGGCAAGTTTTACAGGCTTATTTATCCTGTAAATAATTCGAGAATTGTTCTAGCATGAGGGGGTAGGTACTGTATGGTTTGTTATCTAGATTTCGGGCCAATGAATTCAAGTCACTCTGAGAGAATAGGAAGTATCTAGTTATATGACTACTAATACTACATTAGGGCACAATCCTTAGGGCAGACTTTTTAGAGATAACACTTGAAGGTTCTCAGATACTTGAAAGCTATAAATGGTAAGCATCATATATTACTACCTCCCGGCAGAGTCTGGGTCCGTACCTGTTCACTAAACATA
>NC_022020.1:49891059-49897459 GCF_000317375.1 Microtus ochrogaster
AAAATGAAATTATTAATTTATTAAAATACAAATGAAATGCCACTACATGAGGTGACCAGAGTTGAATAAATTGGCAGCCTACAATATAGGGCACCCATTGTCTGCACTATATGCTGTACATCATCTTTTTTCTTATATTTTTATTACGTTATTGTGCATGTGTGAGAGAGACATAGACAGAGACACACACAGAGAGACAGAGAGATATGGAATGCGTGTCGGGATAGCTTTATAGAGTTGGTTCTCTCCTTACACCATGTGACTAAATTCAGATCATCAGGCTTGGCAGCCAGCACCTTTATCAGATGAGCCATCTAGCTGATTCTGTATACCCTAGTTTTCATAATTCAGTCTAAAGTATATTGTGCAGCCAAAGAAAACTATTTCATATTAATGTAAATTAAGCATGTTTAATTTAAAAATCTTTGAGCACCAACATGGTACCACAGGTGGAAAATCCCACACTTAAACCCATCCATCACAGACTTCCTAAAAAGACTGTGTAAGATTACTTTCAGGATATGTGTATATAACGTATGCAAAGCAAAAATGAATTTCAATTTTATGTTTAGACAGGTAGATCTCATTTGAAAATAAATGCCCTAAAATTCCAAAATTGACACACCAAACATTTCTGGCCTCAAGCACTTGAAATAAGAGCTGCTCAACCTACAGCAAATTACCTCCATTGTATTTTATTTTTAATTAATTAATTTATTTTTAAACAACCTTTTCTCATTTTACATACCTATTCAAGTTCCCACTCCCTCTCCTCCTCCTGCTCCTCCCACCTTCCCCCCCACTCCACTTCCCATCCAGCCTTCAGAGATGATACAGCTTCCCATGGGGAGTCAACAAAGTCTGAAACATCACTCTGAGGCAGGACCAAGGCCCTTCCCCTATAATTAGGCTGAGCAAGTTATCCCTCCAAAAAGAATGGGCTCCAAAAAGCCAGTTCAAGCACTAGGGATAAATCCTGATCCCATGGCCAGTGTGGCCCCACAGACTGCCCAAGCTACACAACTGTCACCCACATTCAGAGGACCTAGCTTGGACCTATGCAGGTTCCCCCCACTATCAGTCCGGAGTCAGTGAGCTCCCACTAGCTCAGACCAACTGTTTCTGTGGATATTGTGATCTTGACCCTTTTGTTCATACTATTGCTTGTCCTTGGACTCCAGGGGCCCAGCCCAGTGCTTTGCTGTGGGTCTCTGCCTCTGTTTCCACCAATTGATGGATGAAGGTTCTATGATGGCAATTATTGATGACAGGTAGTCATTAATCTGACTACAGGGGAAGACCACTTCAGGCACCTTCTCCACTATTGCTTAGGGTCTTAGCTGGGGTCCTCCTTGTGGATTCCTGGAAATTTCCCTGGTGCCAAGTTTCTCACTAGACCCATAATGGCTCCCACAGGCAAGATATCTCTTTCCTTGTTCTCTTTTTCTGTCATTTTCCCATCCTGACCATCCCATTCCCACATTGTTCTTCTCTTCCCTCCTCTCATCCCCTCCCTCTCCTTCTGCCTCCCTTCTCCCCCCAACACTCACTCCCAATATTCTCAAGAGATCTTGCCTATTTTCCCTTCCCAGGGGGATCCGTGTATGTCTTTCTTAGGGTTCTCCTTGTTACCTAGTTTCTTTGGGGTCGACCACAGGCTGGTTATCCTTTGCTTTATCTCTAATATCCACTTCTGAATGAGCACATACCGTGTTTGTCTTTCTGGGTCTAAGTTACCTCACTCAGGATGGTCTTTTCTAGTTCCATCCATTTTCATGCAAATTGCATGATGTCATTGTTTTTTTTTACTGCTGAGTAGTACTCCATTGTGTAAATGTACCACATTTTCTTTATCCAGTCTTTGGTTGAGGGGCATCTGGATGGTTTCTAGGTTCTGGCTACAAACAATGTTGCTATGTTTGAGCAAATGTGATATGAGTGTGCATCCTCCGGGTATAGGTCCAACACATCACTGCCACAGTCCAGGTTTATATTTATATCTTTCAACTTAAATAAAGGGTGTTCAATTGTTCATTGCTAAATTATACCATGTTGTTTGAGTCCTAACATTGGTATTTTATGGTGAACCCTGATTTTCTGTTCAGTGCATTGACTCTGTTTTCTGAAGCATTAACGAGCAGCCCTCTAGCCTGCAGCAGAGACTTGATTGAAGGCATTATACAAAGGAGAATCAACAGTTCTGTGACTCGCCACTGGAAGCTTCTTGGCAAGGCAGCATCCTGCAGCATCAACTAACAAAATGCTCAATACTGCATATACAAACAGCAATGCTGGGCCCACCTCGGTGGCAGGTTCTGAATGGGATGTGAAAATGGAGAAAAAAAGCAGACGAGCAAAGAGTGTGTCCCTAAGTCATCAGAATTAATCTAAAACATGAGTTTCATACTTAGAAGATGCATTTCTTTTTTTAGAAAAAGGAAACTGGGTGGTGGTGGCACATGTCTTTAATTCCAGCCACTCAGGAGGCAGAGGCAGGGGAATTTCTGTGAGTTTGAGGTCAGCCTGGTCTACAAAGAGAGTTCCAGGACAGTCAGGGTTTTACACAGAGAAACACTGTCTCAAAAAAACAAAAAGAAAAGAAAAGAAGGAAAGATAGAACTAACTACCAGATGTCCCAGAAATTTCCAAAGAACTTGAGATCACCATCTCAAAGAGATATATTGTTAATTCTTCTATGTTAACTGCAACAATATTAACAGTCAAAAAGGGCATCCATCTCAGTATCCACCAATAGATGAGCAGATAGAGAAATTGTGGCAGATACACAAATAGTTCATGGTGTAAGTAAACACACTATTCAGCTCAGGAAGTTCTATGGTCTTATACAGATGAACCTAGGGGGGGCCATTTTAAGAGAAATAAGTTGCACACAGAAAAACAAAACTGCATGTTCACACTAATATATGAAATCTTAAAAAGTCAAAGTTATGGGACCAGAAGGGCAGAATGATGGTTGCCAGGGTCGAAAGAGTAGCAGCTTGGAAGGTTTGGGGAAATCTAGTCAAAGGTTACAAACTTTCAGTTGGAAAAGGTAAACTCGGGCTTCTATTGTACCACAGTGGCTCACTATTCTTAACACACGCAGAGTGAGTTAACACTTACGTTAGTGAGTTCCATCCAGCCATTCCATTGCACACACCTTTCAAGCTAACATGCTGCACATTGCAAGTATATACAATTTTTGTCACTTGAAATATTTTTTTTTAAAAAAATTTCAGGTTAGCAAGATGGCTCACATCAGGTAAAGGTGCTTTCCTCAAGCCCCAACAGCCTGAGTTCAATCCCTAAACCCACCTAGGAAAGAAGTAACCCCTTCATGTCGTCCTCTGACCTCCACAGGCCTGCACACATGCATACTAAATAAATAAATGTCCTTTAAGGGGGAATTTTTTAGTGAAAAAATTTATTGAGACACAGAGAGAGAATTAACATAAATTCATTTTCTACTATGAATCTCAACCAAGAAGTTGACAAATTCCGTATCTAAGGAAAAGTAGGAGTCAAAGTAGGTTAGAGAGGGAGCAAAGAAGCCAAGGGGAAAAAATCTGGGCGCATTAAGAATGAAGAAACTATTAGCACCTCCTGCTGCCACCTGCAGTCTATTCAAACCAAACCCCACCCCTGTAAGTAACTCCATCAAGCAGAAATCAGTATTTTAACTGTTTATAACTTTATATGGTTGCTATCTAAAGAAATTGTTTGCTTCTAAAATGGGTCAAATAGAGGACTAATATACAAGACAAGTAACTGGCTTCACATATGTCGCTTGATGGATGGCCCAGTTTTTTAGTGCAGCAAGGATGCAGAGATATCAAGGGCTGCTGTTGTTTGCTTATGTTGGGCAACAAACCTAACGTTAAACATGACCCTTGCAACTGTTCCCTCATCTTTCCGAGCCAAGGCACTTTGATGCTAGAATAAATATCACTATGGCTCCACGCTGAGGAAACTGGGGTTTACAGGGAGGATTTCACCCTGTCAAGTTGGGTTTGTTTTTCCACAAACAGCTTAAAACGCCCTTTGAAAGAAAAGTGGCATGAACGGAGACAATCACTTTAAATTATGACCGTCTCTGGGTCTCTCACAGTCTCTGCTCATTATGTCTGCCTTTTTAGTCCAAAAATGCAGAAAAGAGTCAACATGTCATAACTGGAGACTGAAAGCAGCAACCCATCTGCCAACATAAATCATTTGGACCTAGAAAGAAAATGCATTTTTGAAGAAACAATTCTGAAGGCTTTCCAAGATATCAAGTAATTTCTTACTTATAATTTATTCATCAGAAATAACTTTTTTAAAGATTTATTTTAAGCCGGTGGTGGTAGCACACCCCTTTAATCCCAGTGCTCAGGAGGCAGAGGCAGGAAGATCTCAGAGTTAGAGCTTCAGCTTGATCTACAGAACAAGTTCCAGGGCAGGTGGGAATGCACAGAGAACCCCTGTCTCAGGAAAAAAAAATTATTTTATTTTATGTGTATCAGTGGTTTGCTTGCATGCATATAAGTGCACACATGTGCCTGAAGCTGGAGAAAGCCAGAAGCAGGCATCGGACCCCCTGGAACTGCAGTCATAGATGGTTATGAGCCAAGATGTGGGCACTGGGAACCAAATTCAAGTCCTCTGCTAGAGCTTTAAGTGCTCTTAATTGCTGAGCCAACTCTCCAGTCCCCCAGAAATAACTTTCTAAGTCCAGAAGTCCTAAAGTCATTTGGATTCAGAATCAAGACACCTAAAGAACGAACAGAAAATAAGCCTAGACCCTATTTGCCCGTCCCACTCCTAAGACCAGTTAGGTGGTGCTCAGTGAATTGGATGGGCAAAAGAGATGGAGAAGGGTATTGCAGGAGGAACTGGGGGAAGGAGTGAATGTCCTCAAAATACACCTTATGAAATTTTCAAAGAATTAAAAAATACTGTTATAAAGGTAAAAATATAAAAAAAAGACTACTTTTCATAATAGTTGATCCATGCCAATAAGGCTTTAAATGCAAGGGACCATGAAGACCCTCAAAGCCCTTCATCAACTAGCTAGTCAATAATAAGAAAGGACTAAAATGCAGGTCCCTGTCCACTTTGACCTTGAGGTTTAGGGTCATGGACTAGATATAAAGGCCTCTTGAACCAATAATTTTTAACTTCTCACCCACAGCCAATCATACCAAAAAGAACCAAAAGATAAAATATAAAACATTTTATAAATAGGATCTGAATAATTCTTTGTTGTTTTTAGACTTTACATTTTAAAAAGTGAGTAGCTATCATCTTATTGAAAATACAAGATTCGCAATAGCAGGAGCCACATGCAGAGCCACTGCTCTCTGTGTGATCCACAGCATTCCTGCGGTTCTATGGTTCCTGGTGCTCTGTTTTGTTCCCACTCTCCAAGCACTCTATCCTGATGTGTGCTTGCCAGGAGGACCACAATGCCCTTCTTTCCTCTTTCCCTAAAGTCCTAGCAGCTAAGACTCTGGTGTATGCATCAGTGGGCAGGCAGGCAGGCAGGCAGGCACGCACGCACGCACGCGCACACACACACTGCTAGATCTTGTACAGACGACAGAAAGTCAAGGGATGGGATGGGAGCTATTCATATACAGCAGCGGAGATGCAGACGGTTCTTTCCCGTACTTTGTTCTCTGTGGCCTCTGCTTGGCTTTCCTTTTTAGTTCTGTCAGTTGTCTGGTTTAGTCCACAGAAGTTCTTTCCCTCTTAAGTTAGCATAAGACAAATTCTGTTACTTCCAAGTAAAACCACTAGTAGACAGATAGTAGACACTCAAATATTTCTTAGGCGAAAAGCTAGGCTTGAAGGATTAATTAGCTATGATAATTTTATATCTACATTACAATTTCAACGCTCCCACAGCCTGTATTTTGCACCTACTTGATTTACATTCCAGATAAGTCAAGTTCTTCTTGATGCCAGAGCTAAGTTGTTTTTTTTTAAAAAAAAAAAATCTTTTAAAAATCTATTCTAAACTAGGTTTGCTGTTATTTCCCCAAGTATGCTGTAAAATGTCTTAACTCACTGTCTCGCTGTGGATAGTGTCACTAAGGAGACTGACACCAAAAAGGAGAGAAACTTAGAATACTGTCTGGAGAGCTAAAACCAGCAAGGGGGAACATGAGAGAGAGTTAAATATTTTCAAATGGAGCATCTGAAGGTGTGCTAAGTGTGTGGATGGGGAGGAAACTGGAAGAAGGAAAGGGGGAAGGAAGGAAGCCGAGAGAATTTAGAAATGAAGACTTAAACTTTAAATATGGGCTGACATTCACCCTGTGCACTGAGGTGGAAGGGGTTCAGTAGCTTAGGGAACAGCTTCTTAAAAGACAAAAAGTATTCTCTCTCTCTCTCTCTCTCTCTCTCTCTCTCTCTCTCT
>NC_022020.1:49898244-49907234 GCF_000317375.1 Microtus ochrogaster
AAAAGAATCTACAGGGGATGGCACAAACTTCCACGTTTACAATTTAACAGAATTACTTCAAGAATTCTACTATCTTGCTATCCATTTATGCCACAGAGTGTATCCTGCTTGGTTTGTGTAAACACAAACCTCCCAAACTAGGTGACCCCAAATTAAAAACCTATTAAACCAACTCAAGTGAGGAGGAATAAAGGAAATGGCTTTTTCTGAAACCTTGCTTGATCAGCAGAAATTCAGTGCGAGCCACCCACTGCTATATCCCCCAACCCCACCCCTGCTATGTCCGATCTCCAGGGAGCTGGTGCTCACCCCTATCCAAATAGGGCCTGAAGAAGAACAAATCTCACGAAAGAATATCGCTAATACTTAAGAGAAGTTTTTTTTAAAGAGTGGGCGGGCTGGGGTGGGATGAAATACTTGAAGGAGCGCTTACCCTGTGTGTATGCTGCATAACGCGATTTCTATTTAAAAAAAAAAATGAAGTATGAAAAGAAGTTCGAAATATAATGAAACCCCGTATGCATGTCTTTCAGTGGAACAATAAAGAGACATGAAATCTTTACGTGGGCTTCCGGTGCTTTTCCGCTGTAGATACGGAAGACAAAGGCCTTCGGTCAATGGATTCAGCAAACGCCTTCTCTGTTGTTGCATCAATTACGCAGCTCTAACTAGACCGGCCCTTTAGCACGCACTCGCCACTCGCGCTCCCTTGTTCTGAGGATGCTGGCATTTCTCCCCGGGATACACATTCCTCTCTCAGCCCTGGGACAGGGGGACTGGGCCACCCACTGCCCTGGCCGCTGCCAAGACACGGGGACTTGTTGCTGGTGGCGAATTTTCTTGCACTGCCAGCGCAGGGCCGGGAGTTCTCCACGCTCCCTGGGGCTCCTCGGGTCAGCCCGAGGGTGGGGCCAGCTGCCCCCGCGCCCCATAGTGCCAAGAGCCCGTCCGAGGGGAGGGAAGCGCTCGACTGGACTTGGTGCTCCGAGCCCCAGCCCTCCGGCCCGCTGAGGTCGCCGGGTCGAGGGCACCCGAGGGTTCAGGCTCGCTCCGGCCTTCCCCCGCAGCCTCCCCACCCCCATTCGACCCTGGAATCAATAGTGGGCGCTGATTTTTCCCAATTGCAGCTGTCTGATTCATCAGTGAATAATTAAATCAGAGGCAGCCAGGCCTGCCTGGCGTCGGAATATAGGGCCCCCCTCCTCGAGCCCTTCAAACTGGGGGTCAATGGGAAGCTGAGAGGGCAGCCTCTGCCTAAGCCTAGGCTGGGAGAGCTACCTGGAAGGGGAGCCTTTCTGTGTGTGGCTGCGGAACCAGAGCCAGGTGTGGGGAGCAGGCCTGACTGCTGGGGAAGGTGAGAGAAAATGGGGCGCTCCACAGAGACCCAGCTCAGATTCAACAGCCCCTTCCTGTGAACCACAGGCTGCAGATCCAACCACCACACTAAAGTCCCTCGCTCCCAGTCGCCGCTGTGATTTGTCCAGACACCCTTCTCGGGCTGACTTTCCGAAGGGACAGGAAATCCACCCTCGGAAAGCCAGTTGCCTTTGAGGAAGATAGAAGCGCCTAGAAACGGCATTGATTTAGACATCAATCCTGACCTACTCCCTCCTCCTCCCCACTGGCTGGGCCCTGCCGCCCCCTCCTCGCAAAGAGAACCTTCGCCAGCCCCAGGGCTACCGGACTCGGCTGGCCGGCAACCAACCCAGCTCACGCAAGCCCCCATAGCCACTGTAGCTGCTCCCCAAGATCTCCAACCTACCTCCACAGCCTCAATACCTGCACCCACCATCCACGTCCACCCCTCCTCCATGATCTGCACACTAACCTTCACAACCTCGATACCCGACTCTGTGACCTCCAACCCACCTGACTCAGCCTCCAACCGGTCTCAGTCTGGAGGCCAGCACCCAGAGCCTCCGTGCCCAGTCCCTACCTCATCGGCCTTCCTCTGAAGTGAGTGGAACCTCTAATTCCACACACACACACCCTGCAGCCCAAACACCGAGGCCTCCACACCAACCCCCAGAGCCTCGACGCCCTCCTCTGTGGTCTCCACAGTCACCCTCGACCGGTTGGGCTCCCTTCCCACCTTCTCCACCACCACCTCCAGCCTGTTCCACTCCTCCAAGCTTGGCCCGCCCAAACAGCCAACCCCACACCAGGGCCGTTCCGCTGCTACTTGGGGGAGGAGGGGGCAACAGGTCTTCCGGGCCCTCCAGGTTGCAGGGTGGCTACTTTGCTCTCTTAGCCCTGGGTCTGGATCTCCGTTTTCTTCTCCACAACCTTACCGATTGAGTCCGGCCAGGGAGCACACTGGTACATAGTGCAAGTCTTTCTTCGAGAATGACTATAGCCCCCTGGCCACCTGCAACTCCCGCGGTAGCTAGTCTTGATTTCTAACACGCGTTTGCAAACAAAACGATTCAGAATTCGTAAGGTGACATCGAGACAATTTTGTGGTCATGAAATTCTCCTAAAACAACCTTAAAGTGTTGTGTGCCTTTTAATAGTGTTACCCCGAAAGATCGACTCAGAATGACTTAATTTCTTAAATTTCTCTGAGAGCAGATAGTCGAAAAGCCTTTAAAAAATGCGCGAGCTTAATAAACGGACAGAATGCACAGAAACATTTTTAAACCCCTGTTATATTAGTTTTCCACTAAAAATATCTATTTTAAAATCGAAATTTCTATTTCTCAAGTTTCAGTTCTGGCCAGGGTATAAAATACTTTATGCTAAAAATCTTCTCCCGTGGTACCTACAACAAATGAAAGATATTTTAAATTCATTTTCACTGAGAAAGTACTAGGCATTCGTAGTAATGAATAAATAATGTTAAGTCCTCAAAAATCGTGATTTCTAGAACAAATAAATGATGTTTTTTAGAGGTTAATAAATGTTTAAAAAGTGATACCGTACTTAGTGTCTCCAGGCAACTTTAAAAAAAGCTCCACTTTCAGGGAGCTAAATTTGTCCTTTTTACAACCAACTGCAACTTTTGCCTTTCTTTAGAAAAGACAACAAAAAGATTTCACGCGCAACTTGACCGGGACAAAGAGACCTCACGCCCGGTCTCCTTTTGTAAGGTGACAACTGACAAAAAGAAAAACTTCATCTTCAGCCCATTTGAGTAGTGCGTCTGGAAACACTCTGTAAAGAGAAAGCGTAGCGGAAGTTACCCACAAACTCTCCAAACCGAGGCGCGGGGGCTTTGAGGTCAAGGTGACAGGTAATCCTGTGCACTGAAAGTCGAGTGGGAGAAATGCCTCGTTCTTGGGCTTCAAGTTACTTATTTATGTGTGCCATGTAATTTTAGTGAAAATTAACCTCCTCCCATCTCGAAAAATGTCACAAGCTTCCCCAAGGAAGTCCTCCGTATTTGAGTATTCGCAAATTAGAGCCCTCAACTTCCCCTCATACCTTATTATTATTATTACTATTATCATTATTGCATTTTCTACAAAGAGAAAAATGTTTCTCCATGCAGCTTCAGCAATGTTAGCAGCCTAGAAAACAGACCAAGAGAAGGGTGTGGGTGCAAATTCCAGACAGAAAAGGTAGTGCTGGCCCAGCCTATAGTATCTAGATTCAGCTAAGGTCTGTCCAGCTCAGAGGATTCACTACCATTAGAACTCCTCCAGCTGTGAAGAAAGGGGACTAGGGAGCAAGAGACAGTAACACAGACAGATAAACTGGACACCTAACTTTAGCCGGTTTCAAATCTACGAGGAGAGGGAAAGATTAGGGTAGGTGACCTAGTTCTTGGTTTTCTTTACAACCAAGCAGGTGGATCCGTTGGTGTCTCCGCTCAACTGAAGTCTAGTTTTGGCTGCCTCTGCAGAATTGTCAGTTCCTGTAAGCAAGTACCTATGCTCTTTAGGTTGGTGGCTGTCCCTCCTCACTTGTTCTCAAACACCCCCTCCCCACACACACACAAACCTTCAACTCCACCTTCTAGTCTTATAGTTAAACTTGTCATTCCAAGAAAAAGCTTCTCCTGGAACCCGGCTTCTTGTAGCTCCAGTTTTCCCCCTAGGAGGCCAGATAAGCTGGAAGAAAAGATTAACAGACGCCAGCTCTCTGTACCCCTCAGCAAAGTGTCTTTTGCCAACCTTCTGCAGTTAGGGGCAGTCATTTGAAGGTTCTGTTCGCCTAGAAATACTTTAACATGATCCATAAGAGGAGGCAGGAGTCCCCCCCTCCATCCAAGGACTGATTTGACTTCAACCACTAGAAAACTTTTTTAAAAATTATTATTATTATTATTATTATTATTATATTTCCTAGATCAACAGGACATTTGAAAGGTGTCAGTGGATTTACAGGGTGAGACGCTGAAAGGACTTGGGCTGGGCTTCGGCTTTAGTTTTAGTTTTCTTCTTCCTGTGTTCAACCAGCCCAAGCTTTCAGACAGAAGAAAATTGAAGCTAATGGAGATATCAAACAGAGCCACAATTCTGAAGGCTCCCTCTTCGCCACAAACACCTACCGTGCATCTGCACGTGTAATCACAGAGACTGGCCGGGTCTTCATTGCTACAGACTCTGAGAAAAGGGAAGAAAATTCTCCAGCATTAAAAGAAAGCCTCTATTATCACTATTATTATTTGTGTACAGCAACATAAGAATTCCTTTCTCTTCTTGAAATTCCCCCACAATATTAAAACGCCATTTGTTGTCCGATTCATATAAATGCTTGAGGCCTTACTGGAAAACCATTACCATTCAATGGCTGGAAAATTGCTCTCCTTCCTTTAAAAAAAAAATGAAAGACAGAAAAAAGAAGAAAAAGGCTGTCGCAGCAGCAACAGCAGCAGCTACACACAGACGACAACAAAAACTTTCTCCTGCATAATCCTCCTCGCACAATGACAAAGAAATGATATTGACTTACCCAGAAATGGATGATGTGTTTGATAAGGGGGGGGGGCTTTTTGTGTGTGAAGATTTCTGTCCCGGAGCTATACAGACAGCTGCAATTCATGGGCGATGCTGATTGCTAGAAAGGCTATGGATTGGCATGGGGTCTGCAGCTCACACACCCTGATCAATACCCCTACACTCACACGCCAGATGGTTTGGGGAAGGGCAAAAATAAAATAGTCCAAAACAGCCCACCATTATCCCCCCCTCCCTCCTTTGGTACTGCTCTGATCAACCTAGCTGTAGCACAAATGTGTTGGAGCCAACAGAAAACCTGGGTATATGCTGAGCATGTGAGTGTTTTTCTAGCCCTGTGCCTTCTAGACTAGGCTATGGCTGCTGTTGGTTTCTGTCTGTTTGTTTTGTTTTAAGTTAAAACAAAGCCGTTTGTATCTTATCCAGATTGTATTGATTTAGGGTCTGTTTGTATTTTTTGTGAATAATTTATAGAGTTCCCGTTTTAATTGAGTCTCCCCAGTTTTAATATAGAAAGTACAAATGGAAAACTGATAGCAAATATTTTCAGTGTTCTCATGCCATTTCTAACTGAAGCTTTGAATATTTCCTCTTCCATTGTGCAAAGATCTAGCTGTCGAACATTTTTTCCATTCTCATTTACATTTCGGATTGTGAAGGATGTGTGACCTGCAGATGTGGAGTCCTGACACAAAGCCTGACACAGGTCCCCAGATTCTAACAGAAACGGCTGTTGGGCAGTACAGTTCCATAGAGTATTTGTGAATCAAATGCTGGAGAGGGAGGGAGAGCAGAGCACAAACCCCTGACCTAAAGAACTTGTGAAGCTTTGACCAGAGCATGGGGCTAAACAAGGGATGATTAAAAAGTAGCTCTTCCCTTTTGTTTTATTAAAGACATAATGAGAAAGAAACACCAAAGTGTTTCAAAACATATTTCAAAATCTCATTAGTATTGTTACTGTTCAAATTATCATGATGTGGAAAATAAATAGTTTTTGCTTTTTGAAAAGGATGGAAAAGGGACATCTAAAAGCCAAATCAGTAACAAAAAAAAATTAGGATGTTGACTAAGCAAGCATTTTCATTATCCCTTTAATTAGGTCTGAGTTGGAATATAAAACGTCAAAGCTATTAGAAAAACATCGTGGAAAAAATCTGCTTTAATTTAACCCAATGAAATTATATACAAAGAAGCCCAATGCGATTTCATCATTTTCCTGAGATCGTCAATATTGATTGAGAGGAGGTGGAGGGGGGAGAGGAATGGAGGGAGAAAGGGAGGAGGGAGGAAGCCAGGCAGTGAGTGAGAAAAAAAAATGCAGCTCACCTTTCTGTTCTCAGCACAGAAACACAGTTCCCAGGAACAGAGATACCTCGGTGGTCTGACAAATTAGTTTATCATTTTGAAAAATATTTAAGTGAAAATTTATATGCTCAGGGTTCTGTGTGTTTGCTGCATCAGCCTAGGGAGTCACTGGCTACTACTTGAGCCTGAAGCCAGGGCATCAGCAACTTCAGCATGGGAGTCCATCAAAGAGACCTTTTCCAGCCCTGCCCTTCCCTGTAGTTTGGGGTCCTGTCACTGAGCTCTAGGGGACCAAAGCAGGTTGCTGTCTGGAGAACTTTTGTTTTACACGGTGTGTGTTTCAAACATTAGCTGGTTCAAATTCTCGTGTGTCCAACCACTATAGATACAGTGAAGGAGGCAACATGGGAAGAAACCAGAGCAACAGAAAACTGCATTATTTTATGTGTCTCTTCTGTGACATTAAAGATGTGAGAACTGGGGTGTGCTGCTTTCTTCCCCAAGCTTTGATGTCACCGAGGATGCTATTTGAAAGAAAAATTGGCAACATATTGACCAGAGCTCAATACAGTTGATCTATGAATAACATCACGGGTACATTCATAGGTGGTGGTGGGGTGTGTCTGTAGCTGGAAAAAAGAGGAGACCCACAGAAAAGATCACTTCAAGAACTGTTTTCTAAATGAATTAAACCATTCCCTAGTCCCAAGAAGGCACATACAGTATTCTGGGCTGTCCTTGTTTTCTTATCAAGTTTTCTCTAACAGCTGGAAATGGTCGGAGGGGGCTGTCTTAAGACGACCCCCTGCTCTTCTTTTGACAGCTGATCAAAAGAAAATAGGTCACGCTTCTCAAACTTATGTCCACCCTGTCCTTAATTACTGTCTCTTTAAACAAAGGCAACATCTGCGCAACCTCGAGCTAGCTTGAATCTTCGGAGGCAAACGGAGCGCAACCTGCTATGGAAGAGACTGTTACTTTTAAGGCTTTCAATGCCGGGTGTTGGCCTCTCTGGCTGTCTTCTACCACCTCACCACCCCCACACAGTTCGCGGAAATGACTACCTCCTCCTCTCTGACCTCCCGACCTGGGTTTGCCAAACAACGGGAATTCTAGAAAGACAAAAGTGTACTTTTTAAAGCTACAGCTTTTCCGAGAGCGTTTTCCCTCGTATTCAACGCCCCGGGCTCGAATCTTTTCAGAGACCAGAGTGGAAAATGCAAATATGAGCGGAGTCTTACCGTTACCTACCCACAGCACTAACCTAGGGTGGACGGGTGGACGATCTTCTCTAGAATTTGAGATAATTGAATGGTGTGTGTGTGTGTGTGTGTGTGTGTGTGTGTGTGTATGTGTGTGTGTGTGCGCGCGCGTTGATAGAGGAAAAATACGCCAGTGCTGTCCCCACTATTTTGTATACCCCTTGCCCCCAGGAGAAGTTTGCGAAGCTGTGAATATCAATAACAATATTCACCCCCAACCCCACTCTCTCCCCCTCCCCTTCCCTGTTTCTCTGAAGGAGCAAGCATTTGGTCATCTCGAAACCGCAGCTTCTGGAATTTTAGTTTTGTTTTGCAATCTAGTAGGGCCCTTCTGAAGCCTCATAACTGGGAGATTTATGGGCTGGTCAAGTAATTAAATGATGTTATTGTGTTAAGTTTGCATGCATTAGGGCTGCTTGCGCCGCCGACAGTGTGAACCTTCCGCCGCGGCCGGCCTCAGCTCTTAGGCAGCCTAGGCGTTCGAGCTGCCGTCCCCGCATAGATTATGCACATCCCAGTCTCGGAAATTTACCGTGCATTAGAACACATTAGCGCCTGCATTTTAAAAGCTAGACTGCTAGCTCTCGGAGAGGGACTCTCGGGAAGTGGCTAGGTAGGAGACGCGCGTTTGTTTTCACCGTACCACGAGCTTACAAGAGTGAAGAAAAGCTTTGAGGTGAGACTAAAGAAACCGAAGCAATCAACCCAAATCGCAGCTGCCCAGAAAGAGGCATCTCTCACATAATCCCCCTTGGTCCCCGCACTCTTGCTTCTTTCTCTCTCCCTAGTACCCCCCTTCTTCTCCTTGACGCTTGGTTCCAGGAGCAGAAAAAATGGGGGGCGGGGGGAGCGAACCGAGCTGTCAGCCAAACCTGAAACGCTGGTTCCCGCCCCTTCCAATTTCATTGGCAGCTGCTCCGAGAAGGTCTGCCTTCCGAGGTACCTACTACCGCGGATTGGTTTCTCTTGATGCTCATCAAGCACGGTCCCGCCCCGGGCCCGGGAGGATAGGTTGGCTGCTCCCGCAAGCGGCAGAGCCCTTCTGGACAGCTCCCGCTCACCCAAACAGAAGACGTCGGCGCCAGAGTGGGCTCGGACATGGCGAGGCAGCGCGCCCGCACAAGCAGCGGGGCCCGGTGATCCCTCCCTCCTTCCCTACCCCCTCCCCTCTCCCGCACGCACGCCCTGTCCGCCCCCACCCCACCCCCACCCCGGGCGCGCCCGCCCGCAGCCCGGGGCACACACCCGCACGCACGCCCCAGCACACACTCCCGCACTCCCACGCCCGCCCCCGAGCCCAGTGGCCGAACCACGCCACGCGTGCCTAGCCAGCCCACCGGCAGCCCCCGCCGCTCCCACCGCCCCCGGGCCCCGATGGACTGAATGAAGGCTGCCTACACCGCCTATCGATGCCTCACCAAAGACCTAGAAGGCTGCGCCATGAACCCGGAGCTGACAATGGAAAGTCTGGGCACTTTGCACGGGCCGGTCGGCGGCGGCAGCGGCGGGGGCGGCGGCG
>NC_022020.1:49907344-49921583 GCF_000317375.1 Microtus ochrogaster
CCCGCCGCCGCCGCCGGCCGCGCATCAGGAGCTGGGCACCGCGGCAGCGGCGGCAGCCGCGGCGTCGCGTTCGGCCATGGTCACCAGTATGGCCTCGATCCTGGACGGCAGCGACTACCGGCCTGAGCTTTCCATCCCGCTGCACCACGCTATGAGTATGTCCTGCGACTCGTCCCCGCCAGGCATGGGCATGAGCAACACCTACACTACGCTGACTCCGCTCCAGCCGCTGCCACCCATCTCCACGGTGTCAGACAAGTTCCACCACCCGCACCCTCACCACCACCCTCACCACCACCATCACCACCACCATCACCATCAGCGTCTGTCGGGCAACGTCAGTGGCAGCTTCACCCTCATGCGCGACGAGCGCGGGCTTCCGTCCATGAACAATCTTTATAGCCCTTACAAGGAGATGCCTAGTATGAGCCAGAGTCTGTCTCCGCTGGCTGCCACCCCGCTGGGCAACGGACTGGGTGGCCTTCACAACGCTCAGCAGAGCCTGCCCAACTATGGTCCGCCGGGCCACGACAAAATGCTCAGCCCCAATTTCGACGCGCACCACACTGCCATGCTGACCCGCGGTGAGCAACACCTGTCCCGAGGCCTGGGCACTCCGCCTGCAGCCATGATGTCTCACCTCAATGGCTTGCACCACCCGGGCCATACTCAGTCCCATGGGCCAGTCCTGGCTCCTAGCCGCGAGCGGCCCCCTTCGTCCTCCTCGGGGTCGCAGGTGGCCACGTCGGGACAGCTAGAGGAGATCAACACCAAAGAGGTGGCCCAGCGTATCACCGCCGAGCTGAAGCGCTACAGCATCCCACAGGCTATCTTCGCACAGAGGGTTCTATGCCGGTCTCAGGGGACTCTCTCCGACCTGCTCCGGAATCCCAAACCCTGGAGTAAACTCAAATCTGGCAGGGAGACCTTCCGCAGGATGTGGAAGTGGCTGCAGGAGCCCGAGTTCCAGCGCATGTCTGCCCTACGCCTGGCAGGTAAGCTCAAAGGCATTGGTAGCCAGGCTGCTGGGGGAAACTGTACGTGCTCCAGGGGCTGGTCTGTGCGCGAGCTCTGGTCTTTAGCTGTGCTCCCTCCTCTCCTATACACTTCCCCCTTTCTTCTCTTTCTTTTTCTTCCATTTTCACTTTCTCTTCTCCCCTTGTTTCTCTTCTCCCTTTTTTCTTCTCTTGCTTTCTCACTCATTGCCCCCTCCCTTTCATTTGTTCTCTTATCAGTGTGCCAGCCTTTCCCCTCCTACAGTGGGAGGCGGGATCGGGTCTCTTAGCGTCCTCTAGAAGCCCTGTTTTGTGGACTCAACGCAAATCAAGAATTGCCCTTAGCCCAAACCGGTGTACTTGAACTTTCTTAGGACAACACTCTTCCGTTTTCCAGGGTGCCTAGTCTCCTTATGTAGATGCTTTTGACTGTTAGGGAGTTTTGTTCCTTAGAAAGGGAAAAGAGTTCTTCACTCCCCTCCTACCAAACTTCTTTGGCCATTGGCAGGAGGTACACACTTGCGGCTCCGGGAACTAACAGCCAGAACCTCTCTGAGGCTTTGGTGTTAGCCCAAGGACTTTATGACCCACTAAAAGAGCGGAGTCTGTCTGGCTCTGGTGTCACGGACTGTAGAAAAGAGGGTGCAAAGACGAAGGTTGGCGCGGCCGCATTCATCGCTTTAGGAAGAAGCACCAGAGTAAAGAGCTCCCTGCCTCACTCGCCTGCAGCCCTTGCTGGGCTACAAGCTAGGGTTTGCTGAGGTTTGACAGTACTCCAAGAGAGATTAAGCTCTCGGATAGAGGTGCCGAGAAATTAAGAAGCGAGTTAGTTAAGGTTTCTTGGCCTCAGCAGGCTGTAAGCTCCGCCTTTGCATTAAGCGGGCGCTGATTGTGCGCCTAGCGGCGGCGTGGCAAGAAGGGCGAGCAGCCGCGGCAGGGGACCGGTCAACGCGCGGGTTACATTGTTCTGGAGCGGGCACGGCTCTCTGTGCCTCCTCTAGCGGCCGAGAGGCGAGGTACAGCCCTCTATTGTTCTAGGAACACTGAAACCTCCGGTGTGGGCGGTGGGTGCAAGAGCAAAAGACACAGGCTGGGCTGCGCAGGCTGACTCAGTTGCGGAGCTTTTGTGCACGCAGACCCCTTTCCGAGAGTGCCACCATCGTACTACCCCCAGGCCTGAACCGCCGACCCAGACGGGCTAGGTGTCCAGACCTCCCACTGATGAGGACATACAATACCCAGCTGCAAGCCTGACCGGGACCTCTCCGGAAAGACTTGGCGCTCTAGAACAATTAGTGTTCGTCTTAATTTGCGTAAAATCTCTATTGAGACTCGCGTGGTTCTGAATCGGGGGCTCACTGCTCACTAGCGCTCTGAATCTGTTAGCTCAGTTGTCCTCTCCGGTCCCCAGGACTTTCTTCCACCACCGAGCCGGGCTTGTCCGGTGCATCTTAAGGTTGCCTAGCAGGACTAGGTCACTGCTCCGGAGGAGGAGGCGTTTCCGCCTACAGCCCCCGCCTTTGGCCACTGCTGGATTTTGTTCACTGTTCAGTAACCTCCCTTGCTAATCTAAAAGGGTAAAGAAAAACAAAAACAAGCAAACAGAGAAACAAACAAACAAAAAGATTTGTTCCAGAGAACTTCATTCAAAATCAGTGGGCTTTGGCACTTTTGAAGTTCAAAGTCGTCTTTATCTTTTTTTTTTCCTCCCTTGGTTTATTCTTTATCCTCTCCTACATTTTCTTTGGATTTGCTCCTGGCCCCTAGCAAAGAAAACGCTGGAGGCCTGGCGACAGCTCCCAGTGTAGTAACGCTTTTGTTTTAGACTCCCCTCTCTCCAGTACAGCAGGAGCTCTGAGGGGTCTCCAGCCTCGGCTGGCTTCCAGCGCTTGGGGGCTAGAAGGAACTTGGCAGCTGCTCTTTGGGGTACAGTAAAAGGCTGGAAGACAGCTGTTCTACTCTGGCCCATCTCGGAGCGCTGCCGCCCCCTCACGCCGGTCGGGCAAAGGACAAGGCTGTTGGAAAACGCTAGGTTCTGCCTGTGTACGTCTTGAAAGTTAAGCCTCGCCTTGCTATGAGTTTTTAGGATAGCGCGTGAGAAAGAGTGTGGTACCTGGGTCTCTCAGCCCGACTCCTGCAGAGTTGCCTGGTGGTACCTGGAGGCAAGCTTTCCAGACCGTGGAGAGATTCTCGGCGGGGACGCCTAAGGGAGAAGTGCACTGAGGACCCGGCTTTGCTCAAACATTTAAATGTGAGTCTGTTTTATTACCCTAGATGAAAAGGGACAAGAGCCTTCGCCTTTTTATCTCGCCGTTTTATCAGCAACTACAAGTGTGTGGAGTGGTTATTATTACATAGGAGGCTTTTCAGTACGGGGTCAGTAGATCAGTCTCTTCAGACACTGCGGCAAAAGCCAGGACAAGTAAATAGGTATTATGTGCTCAGGAGAGTAGGGAACTGAAGCACACAGAGGAGAAAAGGGAGGCCTTTTGATTGTTATTGATCGATGGGAAACCCCGCTGGGAAGCAGCCGGGACCTAGGCCTTTGGGACCCGGGGTTAAGCAAGCCAGCGACTCCCCGGGATGGCCAAGCCAGTCCAGAACCTACACGACCTGGAGCCACATCCGGCCACCCATTCATATTCTTTCGTTCATTCATGTAGTGTTTTTTTTTTTCTCTCTCTCTCTCTCTCCCTCTCCCTCTCCCTCCCTCTCTCCTTTTATCATTTTGAGACCCATCTGGACAGGAGTCTGAGGGTCTCTGAGTTTAAAACCTTTGGTTTCCCCACCATCTTCAAACTCTAGGTCAAGTATATCCAGTCATCCGGAAGATTGGGTCTTCCACCAATCTGCCCAGTCTCTCTGCTACCTGCACAGCCAAACCCAGGTTGCTCTAGAGAGGATGCGGGAGGATGCTAGGGAAGCTCAGAGTGTCAGAGTGTCCCAACTTAGAAGTCTGAGAAACGAACTCTGTGCGCCCTGGGTGGTGAGAATAGCAAGTGGTTGCCACTGGTCGAATGGGCTGGGAGTGGCCCAAGACGGGATCCCGCAGGGCGGTTCTTATTAAGTCCTGGCCTGAGGACAAACTCACACAGTTTTGAGCACACTTCCTAGGGCTTTGATCCTCAAGGCAAGCTAAGAAGGACCTCCAGGGTTCAGGGAAGAACCTGAGTCCATCGCCAGGTGGAGGAAAACCGAGATTTTAAAGATGAGGGGTTTGGGGCTTTTGTTTTTTTTCTTCCAACGCAGGAAAACAATAGCATGGCTGTTGTTACTTTCATAACTCGGGTTTCTGCCTCCTGGGAGGTAACCTCCAAGGATGGCCCTCCCGGAGTCGGACTCTAGTGCCAACTGCGGGAAGACAGTGTGGCCTTCTCCAAGACACGGCCCCCAGACAGTCAGGATGGAGCCCACTCAGTTCAGGCGGTTTAAGGCCCTTAACCAGCCCGATGTCGTTGGACACACTTCATGCCCGCCTTAGTGGTTTGGACAGAGCGGAGTATTGATTGCTCCTGCCCAGACACACGTACCTGCGCGTCTCCAGTCGCGCGGTGCGGGTGTTTAGACGACGCAGGAGAGCGTTTTTTGCTAAATTGAAGGGCTGGAAGAAGGCCTGCACCTTAGAGTTCCTTCTGTCCTCCACTCAGCCTTCCCCACCATCGTGTTTCTCCAACCGGGGGCTAGACCGCCTCTCCGGAGGACTTAGTTCCGGGACCTGTGCCGGGAGGCCAAATCCTACACACGTCCGTGCAAAACAGACTGATTTGTTAGCCTGCTGGCTGATCGGATTAATAACTGCAAAACTCACTACCGGTGTCAGTGCTTCAAGTCCCTAGTCCCCAAAGAATGCCTTCCTAACTCAGATTGAGGTCGCCTGGAGCTTGCGGAGGAGGCGGGACACGAGGGAGCTGAGTGATTCCAAGTTTGAGACGTATTTCACGCCGCCGGGAGCGGTGGATTAGAGGGGCCGAGCACTTCTTTTTATTCCAGGCTCTCCACCGTGTGGCTATGTCACTTTCTCAAACAAATGTGTATATGGAGGGAGATCGATGCTGATAATGTTTAGAAGATTAAAAGAGCATTAATGCTGGCAACAATAACGTAAACGTGTGGACCCAGATTTCATTGATCTGGAACCTGATCCGTGCGTTTCCAGTAAGTCCGACGTAGGCGTGCTCTTCCCAGAAGAGCGCTCGCCAGTGCCCAGGATCCCTGGCGCTCCGGCCACGCCACTTCACCAGCTGGGGCCCGGTTCTCAGGTCTGACCGCAACTCCTCCCGTGAGCAGTTGCCGGAGCCAGCTCCATTCTCGCTAAGGTTTTCTTAGCCTTGCACGGGATTGCTGGACCCCCTTCCCCACCCCTGTGCGTGTCCTGTACACTCTCTGCACTCCTGGGTTCTTCCTGTCCTTGACCATCAAAGGGACCCTGGCTGGTTCGTGTTTCTCTCTCTCTCTCTCTCATCAAAATTGTTCGGGAAAGCCCCCCTTAATTTTGAAATTCGTTCTCAATTAAGTTTAGAAGGAATATGTCTAAAGCTGCCTGGAACGTCGCATCTCGGTAACAAACGCCTGGGTTTCATTCCCCAAAATGGCCCGCTCTGCGGTGAACCAACTGGGTCAACCAGGGGAAGGATCTTGTCTTCTGTCGTGACTCTTGACTGTGGCGGGGATCTTAGGGCAAGGCTACTAGGAGAACACCCACCCTGCACTTCCCCACCTGACTCTGAGGCCACAGGCCCATCCGGGGTGTGTGTGTGTGGGGGAGAGGGGCTTGCTCTGAGACGCACGTCCAATCCGCCAGATAAGAAAACTCTAGAACTTTTTCTGTCTACGGGGGAGAGGAAAGAGCTACGTTCTTAACCCCTTTCCTTGCTAAATGGTGGCTTGCTCTTTGAGAAGCATTGGTGTGGGTTTTCTAGGAAAGGGCAAGAGCTGTTTTAGTATATATGTTAGTTCTGTATATATAGAGAACTAATATTTTCTTTCAAAGAGGTGTTTTCCTACTTTCCCCCAAAAGGGAGGAGGGGGAGAAGAGAGATAGAAATCTTGTGTTCTGCTTTGAAATGTGGGGAAAAGCAAGTGGTCATTTATCTTCCCACCAGTGACTTCTCTTAAAGCAAGGGAGCCCCCGCAGAGCACCCTAGTTTTGAAGATCACAAAGTACCCTATAGACTCCCTAAAAGTCATGTGGTCACCAGATTCCCCCAAAAGCATCGATGGTTTCCTTTTGGACTGGAAGGCAACTGGCCCACTGTCCCTCCAGGAGAGCTAGTGTGAGCCTTTGTTGAGTCAGAGTCTTGGTTTATCCCCCCTCCACCCTCCCACCCCATTTAGAATCTAAACAGCGGGATTCCGGATGAGAGGAGTAGGGTGAGGATTAAATTGATTGTTCCACATTCTCTTTGTCCCCATAATGTCTTATCAATCCCTCTATTCTTAAGTCAGGAACGGCCAGAGAGCCCAGAACCCAAGACTTACTTTCCAGGAATTTCTTTTATGGCCACCTCTCTCTGGCTTTTCTCTCTTTAAAAAAGCCCACTTGCACAGGAGACCAGAGTGACTGAGGAGGAGAGCTCTTGGGAAGGAAGCACTGCGTCTGTCACGGCTAGTGGTGAGGGTTGTCAGAAAATATCTTTGCAAAAGGCGGTATCATTCTGGGGAATACCCAGAGAAATGAAAACTTCATAGAAAAAGCAGAGAGATTTAGTTTCTGGATTCTTACCAAAGGAAGAGAAACAAAGAGGGCATAAATAGAAATAATTATCTGGACAAATGGCCCTGTGGAAGAGGCCAGGATTGGAGTGCCTTGGAGTTCATACTTCATTTGCACACTCTCTGGGTGTGCACCCTTTGGGGGACACTTTTCTCCCCCACCAAACTGAGGAATGCCATTTCCCTACAGAGGAGTAACTCCTCTTCCTGGACTGAGTGCATCAAGAGAAGTCCTGGGCTGTCCTTTAGTCTGTCTGGGGCAGAGGAGCCAGGGCAGCTTCCTCCTGGTGAGAGACAAGACCAGGGTTCTTCAGTCCAACCTTCCCTTCAACCACCCTCAGTGCTTTTGAGGGAGATATTTCTCAATTATCGGCAAAATAGAGACTGTAAAGATCACACAGGGTGGTTGGAGTAGAGAAATAGGGGGCAGGGAAGTTGCCTTAGGTATCCCAGACTTGTGACTTCTGGTGGACAAGGTACAGAGGCAGAGATTGTCTCACTCAGAAAGCAGGATTCCTAGAAGCTGTGGGCGCTTGTTATGAATAAAAATCCCTGTCCTAGAGGGGCTGGCCAGGAGGCTCTGCATTCCTCCTTGGTGCCTCTGTCACCACGTGGGGATCCATTACTCTTTCTGTAAAAAGCAGACTGTGTTTGGGTTGGAAGCACACCTCCAATGTAATTTAATCAGCATTGGACTTTGGCTCCTGTAATCAAATATACATATACTTTCTCCTGTAGGAAGAAAAATAATTTCTCAGTAACTGGTATTGACTTGAAATCATGTAATTTCTGGAAGGCACCACATTTTTAAAGGGAAAGGTAAAAATTAACCGAGAAAGAAACCACGATTTTCGTGGTTTGCCTGGCCATGACTGAGAAGACCCAGCTACCACCTAAGAAAGGGCAAAATGAGTGCTCACAGAGCTCAGATGTTTACCTCTCCAGCTGTAGATCTGTTCGGTACAGCTCCTGTGCAGTTGGCCTCTTAGATCTGTAGATCTTAGATTGATAGGAAGCTAGATCACTGGCTCACCAGATCCCAGAACGTGGCTTTATATTGCCTCGGCATTCTTAAAGGAACCTGCCTGTCTTGCGTCTGTCTTGCTCCCCTCTTTGGGGAGGGCGCAGGCAGTGGGGTCTGAATGTGCAGTACACCAGTTGTTGCTTGGTGGCTATTACCAGCATATTCCCCATCCTTCCCTACAGCATCTCCCTGGGGCAGCTTGGTCTCCTCACCTCTAGGGTGAGGCCTTGGGCTTTGCCCAAGCTGAGTCTGTTAGGGAATCTGTTGTAAACACAGATCCATTGATTTGCATTTGTCAGAGAGTAAAGTTAAACCAGTGAAAAGAGAAGCCCTTACCCTTTTATGCAGGGCCAGGGAAACCTTTCATATTGATCCTATTGATCCAGCCTTTCCCTTTAAGGAAACCACATAGTTAAAGACCCTCGTTCAATAGATTTACCCTTCGTGCTTATGATATTCCTCTAAGTGTTCTCATCTAGGATAGCTGGGCATTAAGCCCACATTCCAAGCCAAACCAAAAAAAAAAAAAAATGAAAAGGGGAATGAAAGCGGAGGGAGGGGGTCGGGAGGCAGAATCGTGGGAAGTGAAATTAAATCAGACTGAAATGCATAGTGACACAGCTGGGGATGTTTTGATCATTCCGAGATGACATGCAGAGATAAAGATAAATTAGATGCATTTAGCATCTTTCTCCCCCCAACCCACTTTTCCCACAAATGAAAATCAGTTTCTACGCATAAACTAGCAATATCTTTTCCTAATCTAGGGTGATCTCAACCAAACCACTAACTTGGCTCGTGTAAACTGGCTCATGTAAAAGCACCATTGGTGCCACAATAATTATTTTGGTGTGTTTGTAGCAAATCAAGAATAGAGTTGTTCTTCCAAGTGCAATACCTTGAACTCCATATACGATCATGGATACCGAAACCACTTAAGAAGTGGGGGTTTAGAGCCATGTGCTCTGAGGGAAACAGTAGAAGCCAGTTTAAGAATAAAGTACAGGGTTTCATGGAGAGCACTATAGACGAAATGGACGTTGCTGCATATGGCTCAGTGCTCTTCTTGCTTACAGATATGAAAATGAAAGTCCCTTCATCCCTTGAACTATTGGCACAATCCCATCCTTTCTTTCCTGGCCCCTTTGTGTTCTGTAAGTAACTCCACTCGCGATATTTTTTAACATGGCACATGGATTATTCTCAATTGGCTACCTCTTGGGTTGTTTTTGGACATTTCTGTTTGTTTTATGTGATTGAAAAATATTAATGATTCCGTAGGTGAGCTAATGTATTTATCTGCCGAGTGAGTTCAAAGGGCAGAGTTCAGTTATGGTTCAGATTAATTGAACAGGAAGCAGTGGGCTCGTTAGGCTGTGCTGAACAAGGGACTAGCCCCTTAAAACAGCACTCTTAACAAACACACAGTTTCACTGTCCTTATCCTGGAGCCTGATGTAAGAGGCTCGGGGGTGACTTGCATTGCCTGTTTAAAAACCTAAAGCAAAGTGTGGGGGGGGGGGGGGGGGGGTGACTTGCATTGCCTGTTTAAAAACCTAAAGCAAAGTGTGGCAACTGCAGCAAACCCCATGTCCCCCTCCAGGAAGAAGAGTTTTCTCATTGGCTAATTGCTTTATTGGTTGCCTGACCTGCAGAGCAGCTGCAGGGGCCTGGATGGAGGCTTAGGCCTTGGAATAATGTGATCCATTAGAACAGGGCAAGGCAATTTTTTGTTTACTCAATTGGAGCTCCCTGGAAGGTGCCATTAACCCCATCCCAAATGTGTGTGCGCTGCAAAAGCCAGAGGTCACCCTGGTCATCTACTGGTGGAGCCAGCCTCTGCCTCCAGTCCAAGGGAGAGGGCGGGCATCTTGCTGGCACTGCCTGCCTTGGAGTTTGATGTCGTCTTTTGGGTCCGTCTAGGGTTTGACCAAAGCTAGCAGATTCACCACTTGTTTACATTTCTCAACTGCTGAATCATGTTCTTGCTGATTAAACAGTTTTGATCTGCTCCCCGGCGTGCCTGCGCATGCGTGAGTGAGCGAGCACACACACACACACACACACACACACACACACACACACACCCTCCTCCCCCGACTAACCCTCTCTGTCTATTTATGTTTCCTCCATTACTGTGCCTTACAGTAAATAGAATTGTGCACACGATGCTTTTAGCAGAAACATAGTATGGATACGTTACTCGGATCCAGCGGACGACGGTATGGACTGGAGCAGGCGCAGAGTTAAGACTTGCCACACAGACAGTAGTAACTACAGCTTCCTCTGCTAGATGTCTCTTATCAGCAGTCTGCTTCACTGCACCTCACCCAAGCTCATTCCTCACCTTCCGCGCTGCTGCCTGTTGCAAACACTGTTTTTCTAGATATATCATAAGGGCGTCTCTGCATGCTCATTTGAACATCCATCCTCTTCTTCTAATTCATTGCCAAGGCAAAGCCAATGAACAGTTCTGCCTGGAATGAGGTCTCGTCCCACGGAGCTGTTGAGGTAACACTTTCCTGCTAAGTTGGGTGGTGTTTGGGGTGGAGTGGGCAGAGAAAACAAGAAACGTGTGTGGGACCAAAGAGAAGTGATTTCCTGTGGAAGGCCATGCCTATTGTGTAAAGGTAAATAAAGTGCTGTAAAAGAGAGAAGGGGATGTGGAGAGAGCCAGGAAAAGTACAGACCTGAGCTAGTGAGGTAGACTTGAGGCCTAAGGGTGGAGCTGGCTGTAGCTCTATGGGATGCAACTGTCTCCAAAGTCTCCTCAAGTCCATCCCAGCCAGGAACCTCACCCCACCCGACCCAGTGCCTCTGGGTGGGTTGCAGACTCACGCCTAAAGAGCTTCAGCACCAAGAACAGCGCCAGGTATCCGCCCTCCAGTGACTGTGCCTGGTGGCCGGACCCCCAGCCTAGACCACAAAGTGTTCTGGCATGAAGTTTGAGCAGAAATGTAGCTCCAGCCCTGGATATTTTCATGCCCAGAGCAAAAAACTAGGTTTTCCTCATGCCGGACAATTTTTGGGTGAGAAGATGCTTGAAAAACCAAACAAGAAAAGCTCACCTAAGGGGAAGAGCAGGGCATCTGTGCAAGGAGACAGGGCAGAGGTTGTCTGGATGTAGCTTTTTCTCTTTCCTTGTGATTTTCAAAGTCACCGATTGACACTCTCAACATGGTTTTTAAGAGGTAGGGTCCCTTTTAAGCTCTACTGCCTAGTCGCCCTTTCCCCCAGGTATGGTGTGGCTCTCCACCTGCGTGCTTCTGGTTTTTGAAAACACAAGTCTCGTCATAATTAGCAGCATTCTTACAGAAAAATCAACAGTGATGTTTCAGAGAGACCCAATTACGAGACACTAACTCATATAAACCTAGGGTCCAAGCTTAGCTGCTCAAATGTCACTGGTGACTCAAATGTCATTGGTTATGGGGCTGTTTAAGAAGATATTTACTACCAGGTCCTCCCTCACATGGAAAGAACCTAGAGCCAAGACATTGAGGCTGCCTGGTGGAGGGTGAGAACTGACTTAGGCACTGACTGCAGATCCTGGCAGGCCTGCTACTCAGCAGGTGAGTTCCCTTGGCCACATAATTTGCATCTCATTGGGTTTTAGGAAAATATCCCTTGACTTCCCCAAACTAATTAACATGCAAAGCCTCCTTTTGCTTGATTTCAAGGGACTGCAGCTTTGGCCTAATCTATTACTGAGTGACTGTTGGGGAGGCAGAGCCTAGGGACAGAGGACTGACTCCTTAACAAGAAGGCCAAGGGCAAAATGCACGAGGCTCTTTTCTACTAGCAATCCATTTTGAAATTTAGGGAGCTCTTTACGAAGATAACTGATGATCATGTCTAAAATCCAGTTCTGAGTGCATTCAGATAGCTCTGATGAAGGTAGATTCTTCAATTCGTAATTGGGTCTCTCAATTTTCAGACATCCGTTTCTAAGCAACTGTTGGGTTATGCTTTTAAAATCTTTTCTAGTAAACACCGACAGTGTTCATGGCCCCTTTAAAATCTGTCTCTGTCTGTTTGTCTGTCTGTCTGTCTGTCTCTGTCTCTGTCTCTCTCTCTTGTATTAACACTGTAACATGTGGTACTGGATTCACTGTCTTTGTGGTGAACTCAGTACGGCTTTTAAAAATACTTTGACAAGAAGCACGTAGTAGGGCCTTTTCTGTAGTCTCTGACTCTAAACATTAAAAGACATGTGGGATTAAATAGCTTCATATTCTTTCCAAATCAATGGCAGAGACCCCTAACTCTAAAATATACAGGAATTTTTTTTTTTCATGGATCCACTTGCCTCCTACTGTGTACCAAGGTTCACCTCAAGTCACATTCAAGGTACAAGAGCAGTTTGTTATTTCCCTCAGTGTCGTACCCCTGGTCCTTTCCCCATCTTGCTGGAGGGAGAAGTGGTCTGATATGGAAGGCTAAATCCGCCGACTTGTTCTCGGCTTCTGGCTCTCCTCTCCTCAGGACCCCGCCCTTCCTTTACCTCTCTCTTTCAGTCGGCTTCATTACATCAGCGTTTTCCGGCCCCTCACTTCTGTCTACTTTTTAAAATGTGCCCCACCCATCCCACCTTCATCTTTTTCCTCCGTTTCTGTACAGAGTTATTGTAGCTCTATGTGTCTCTTGCCTCCGTGGTTGGCCTCAGCGCTAGGCATTCTGGTCCCAGCGACTCCTAAATCCCAAACCTGCTCCTGCTTATCCCACCACTGTCTTTGTATCTAAGTTCACATCTCAGTTTTATATGTGTGTGTGTGTGTGTGTGTGTGTGTGTGTGTGTTATACATTAAATATCTTATTATTATTACCTGGTCTCTGCAGTTGAAACTGTTGGCCACCCTCATCCCCACACTTTTTTCCCACTGATTTCTAACATGTTATTCTCTCTCTCTCTCTTTCCCTCCCTCTTCCCCCTTTCTCCTACTTTATCTGGGTACACCTCCCCAGCCTCTTCTCTAGCCTCCCTCGAGGGTGGTGCTTTTCCCTAAGCTGTTTGATTTTTTTTTCATTTATCATACTCAAAATTGGGGATCTTTCTTTTTAATATTTTCATTTGAATTTTATCTTAAAGAACACAAAATAATGAGTTTCATTTATCATTTTTGTAAATGCATGCCATTACATTTTCTTCTTATTCCTCTCCTCTAGTCCCTTTCTCCCTCCCTGGCTCTCACAGGCTCTCTTCCTTCCTCCCAAACAGCCCCTTTCCCATGAGGTATGAAAAGCTGGGATTGGGTGGTCTGGGCTCTCAGGTGGAGAAACCACAGCAGCCCGGAAGCTCACAGTGTTTATTACATAGAATGGAACACAAAGGCAGGGTTGTTACACAGCTGAACGTGGAGGTGGGGTTTATAGTGTACAGGTGGGTCAAGGAGACAGGTTTAGCTAATCTTAGTACAAGCAGTCTCTATATAGAACAGTCTTTGGGCTGTAAATATCCAGGAGAAAGCTATGGTGGACATTTTCTGCACACACATCCACATCCACACATGGGCTTCCTACAGTCCTATGTTCAGTGTTTTGGGGGAAACTCCACAGTAATTTCTGCACGGTCTTGACCATTTGCGCTTCCGTCAGCTGTAAGGGTTCCTGGTCCCCTGGTGCCTCTCTGATGTTTGCCACCATGGTGTTTCCTTCATGAGAGCCATTCTGGGGTGAAATGGAACCACAATACAGTTTTAATTTCTATTTCCCTGATGGCTAAGGATATTGAACACTTTTCAAATATTAATTGGCCATTTGTGTATCTTCACCCTGGAAGATCTTATCGATGTGGTCAACATCTCCCTATACTGAGGACCTCGGGACTCTCTCCAACTCTGATATCTCTCCCTTCCTCTCAAGCTCCAGGAACCCGTTTCCATCTGTGTCAGGACATCTTTGCCTAAATGGCCTCAAGCACAATTTATCTTAGAGTAAACCCATTTACTTATCCATCAGCATGACTCAACGGTCACCACATTGGAGACTTTTTTTTGTTCAATCTTTGAATAACGATACCAAGTGTATAAGCTTTTAATTCAGAAGTCAGAATGTCAACACAGGTGGTTTTTTCTTTTCTTTTTTTTAAAAAAGATTTATTTATTTATTAAGCAGACAATGTACTGCTGGTAAGGAAGGCACCAGGTCTCATTACAGATGGTTGTGAGCCACCATGTTGTTGCTGGGAATTGAACGCGGGACCTCTGGAATCTGGAAAAGCAGCCAGTGCTCTTACCCTCTGAGCCATCTCTCCAGCCCCTGTTTTTTTTTTTTTTTCTTTTTCTTCTTTTCCCATCAGTCAGTCATAAATTAGCCATGTGGGTTACCACATTTAAATATGCATGTCTGTTGCTCACTTCTGATAATGGCCCGATACTCATCAGTGACCTCTGACTAGTTTATCACCAGTGTTACCCTCTGTCGTCCATGTTCCAGGATTAAATTAGAATGATTTTTCTGGAATCTAAATCTGACCCCATCATTATCAGTCTTCATAGCTTGAAACATGT
>NC_022020.1:49922551-49942149 GCF_000317375.1 Microtus ochrogaster
CTGGGTTAGACACAAACTGCCCTTCCTGGAGCTCCTCAAACATCAGACCAATATCTTGGCCCAGAGTTTTCCCCACTTTACTTAACCAATTGAAGTCTTGGCTCTAAGGAATTTTCCCTGGTCTCCTGAACTGGGATATCTGTGAGCTGCTCTTCCTGGTGCATCTAGAACACAGAAAAGGGCACCTGTTCACTTGACGATGTGACCCTATTCGATTAAGTTCAAGAGAACAGAGATTAGGTACAACATCCACTAGGTCAGTAAGTATTTGTGAATAAATTTATAAATACTTTATAGGGTACTACTTCTGCCCAGCATAGATTCCCTCCCCAAGTTATTACACAATATTCTAGGAAAAATGTAACCAGAATTGTCCCATCATTTAGAAGTATTGAGTAGTTCTCATTCTCAACTTCTTATCAATATCATTTCCCTCCAAAGCTCACATACTAATTTGAGGATTTATTTTAAATGGGGTCGTAGCGTGGAGTCTTAGTCGGGCTAAGATTGGAACAGTGAGACAAGGAGAATACAGTGACAGGCACTCCAAAGGGAGCCCGCTTTCCCATGCCTCCCTCCCCCAGGTAGCCAGCGCCAGGCAGACAGCTCTGCTTCCTTTCACGTGTGGTCCTGTTTATCATGCCCACGTGTTTGTTTGCGTATCTGCTTCCCTGGAATGCATCACCCCTTCTTCATCCTCCCTTGCCTCCTCCACTCACCCTAATGAAATCATTCCAGCTGAATTGACCTGTTCTTTCCCCTCGAGTCCCTGAACGTCTGGATACAGTCATCTGCCCCAGACTGCACAATATAACTTCTTGGCTGATCTGACAATTCTCTTTAGCTATTTTCTCCCCGTGGCTCCCCTCTCTGTGGCTTTAGGGAGAAGGCTATATCCTTGCTACCCATGGTTGCTGTCTGTGGTCATACCCACAGGAGGCAATGTTTCTCGAATCACTCTGGACTATAAAATCTATTCCCTGCAGTCATCCTGAGAGTAGGTTGTATATGTTTGCATATGTCTACCATTGTTTGTTTTCTTTTTTGTTACTGGGTATTGAACCCATGGCCTTATGCATGCTAGGCAAGCACTCTACAACTGAGCTCTGGTTCCAACCCTTTCCTCTTCCTAGCAGCTCTTTTAAAATGCGTCTTCTTTTCTAGAAGCGGTAAGGTCTCAGATAGACACATCTGCTTACATAATTAAAAGTAGGTGTCAGCGTTATCCCACAGTCTGATGAGGATAAAACAGTGCTTAAAGTGGCTTGGTTACTACCAAAGAGTGGTCTGCCTCAATACCAAGCGGAAATGCAATGCCGCACACCTTAGAGCAGCAGGGCCAGCAGCCTGCTTAGCAAATCAGACTAATTTGTAAATCATTTTAATGATTGGTAACCTAAATTTATTTTTAAATGATCATAACTTGATATACTGCAAATTCTTAGACTGTTGTTGCCTTAGTTTGCTGAAAACAACAAAGCCAGAGGTCACAATTTTCTATTTATAAATTTAATCTTATTTTTATTTTTGTTATGTATTGACAAGCAAATACATAAATAAGGCCACAGGATAGCTTTGGAACTCAGCAGTTCAACATTTCTAGGATGAACGTAGTTTTGCCGGCATAGTGCTGGGCCAGATAATTAAGATTGGGAGAAAATTAACCATATATACATACATGGTTAAATATTGGAGATAGTATCTGGCCTGGAAGTCACAGAGATCTGCCTGTCTCTGCCTCCCAAATGCTGGTGTGAAAGGCATGAGCCACCATGTCCCGCAGCTTCCCCATCTGCTATCCCTGAATTTTAAAGATTTAAGTGCATATACTGTATTTACAATATTCTATATGTTGTAGGGTAGGATTTCCTCTTCACTTTAGTAAGAAATAGTGAAACCATTTATTTGCCATATCATCTTGGGTGGAAGCAACACATTGTACTGCGATGCTTTCCCTCTTGAGTTGTGCTCCGACAGCTCTGCATTGTAGGCATAAGAGACTACAGAGAACAAGAGCAGGGCTGAAAGAATTACCGAAATTCAGACTTTTTAAGGCCGTTGGGTGTCGTCTCGTTTTTCCAGACAGGGTTTCTTTGTGCAGCCCTGACAGCCCTGGAACTCACTCTCCATAGGCTCACCTCGAACTCAAAGATCTGCCTGCCTCTGCCTACAGAGTGCCTTGTCTTATTTTTTGATTCTTGACATCGGATGCATCACTGTGCTGCCTGATAGTTAGGTATGTAAGGTTAAGAGCCTGTCAGTTGGGTGGCTGGCACAGCCAAGTCAAACTCCCTTTAATCATGAGGCTGAGAGATGACAGGCTTGAGCAGAAAAGGAGGCTGTTCTGAGGCCACCGTGAAGGGCCTTAGACTCCCACCTGCAGGTATGTCAATGGTCTCCTCTTTGGTTGGGCACCAGGGTCAGTATACATAGCATCATATCCTTCCTTTGTTCTCTTGCCTCAGCCTTTTGTCTGCCAAAGAGCTGGGAGGACCAGGAGGAGCTGGCATCGCTGGCTGGGCTCACCACCCCTTCTCAGGAAGTTCTCCATCAAAAGCCTCAGAGTGAGGTTTCCAGAGGTAGATTCTGGAAAGCCCCTTAAAAGTCATCATGGGAAGTGGTAGGTAGGTACGTTGGAGGATGAAGGAAGGCAAATCCTCGTTACAGATAAGTTGGCTTTTCCACCTTAAGCCATGCCAGCTCAGGAGCTCTCTTTAGATTTCTGGAAATCCTGAGGGTATGAACGTACAAACATCCCTCTTCTAGTTGTGGGGAGGAGCCTCAACTGAGACACCTTCTCTCCCAGGCTGCTCCAAAGGGGTTAAAGGAGCAAACTCCCCTCCTCCCCTCCCCTTTCTTTCTTTTTCCAACCCCCTTGCTGATCTTTTAAGAAAAATCATATCACACACACACACACACACACACACACACACACACACACACACACACTCCATGATGTAGGTGAAGATCAGAAGACAACTTATAGAATTTGGTTCACTATTTTCTACCATGTGGTCTCAGGGCCATCTTGCTGAACCTTACCTCGGCTGCTCGGAGAGAAACAGTAAGAACTACAAGGCACATAATAATGTAATGAGTGATCTTTGTGTTTGGAAGCATACAGGCTCAGGTATATATAACTTTACCTTTGTATAATTTTAATTCAATCTCCCGGAACCTCAGTTTTCTCCCTTATGAAACAGGAGTAGTATGTTCATCTTAGAGAGCACATGCAGGTATTAGACATGATCCATGTAAAGTAACTGTCAGGTAGCAGACGGATGTATCTCCATGGTTTTTCCACAGAAACCCCTGCCTAGCGTAATGACCCAAGAGGCAAGATGCCTTTGGGTGTTGAGGGGTAAGAAAGCATATGAAGTACGTATGTTACTGAAGGTCTGTTATATTAAATCTATGTAACACATCACCTCCAGACTCATGGGACCCAACAATTAATACTTATTTCTCATGTATCTGCAGGAACCAGCTAATATAGGGTGGTCACAGATGGCTTTGCCCATGCTCTGTAATGGTAGAGCTAAAATACTCAAGCAATAACCATCTCTGTCATCCCATCAATGAGAGCAAGTCACATGACTGAGCCCATTACTCGGTTCTATGTCTATGGCAAGAGTACAGAAGGGTACAGAAGAAAGTGAAATTGAAACTTTCAAATTTGTCTAGGTACTCTATCTCATGACACAGATTTCTCAGAGGAAGATGCTCTCCTAGTGGCGTATGGATATTAAGGAATGTCTACTAGAATAGCTTTAATGCTGGCAGTGAAGAGAAGGTAAATGTGGAAACAAAAGTATTTGATATTCATAAGGAAAGCAACTATGTCTGACTGCCGTGTGGATGTAGGACATTCACGACCTTCCCTACTAGATCACAGCAACCAGAGACCCCAAGATTTGCCCTGCTTTCTTTTCTTCTTAGCCTGCTATAGTGCCTAAGGCACAATTAGTCAACACTCGGGAAATCCCAGGGCTAAATAACCCCAAGGTCACACAGCTACAGTGTGCTCTGGGTGTGGGTGGGATTAGAGTTTCTTTCCAGGAATTACCTAGTGGATTTCATATTGTTGGATATGTGCTTTGCAGATGTTTATTTGGGGAGTTAGATTGTGGTTATATCTGTGTTTTGTGAAAAAAAAAATCAAAGAAGCAGACGCTGTGTAAAGTTTTGCAATGACTATAGAAGCCGTTTGGAGGCAGTATCCAAAAGGCGTTCTTGTTTATAACTCTATTCTGCGTCTCAAATTTTGTTTTGTTTTGAAGCCTCAGGTTCTACTTCTGGATCATGCCTTCTTTTTAATGGAAAGCAGCATTTAAAAAAACAAAACAAAACACTTGAGTGTTTTGTCATGATTCTCCATGCAGGTGTTAAGGGATGTCTTCCATTAGGAAGCATGCCCCCAGATAACGTTCATTTGCATTTTCTTCTCTGCTTGTCTCTTAATGGTCTGGTACACAGAGGGCTACTTGAGCTGATTTATATGGATGTCAGCCGCTCTCATTTGTGCATACTTAATTCAGAGAGGTGATCCCATTGATTTCCAAGCCCTGTATTCCAGGACATGGTACCAGCGTAGATCTTTCAGCTGCTCTAACTACGTTGTCTAAAAAAGGAAACCACTTTCACCTTCTAGAAGTAATTTTGATGGGCATCTCACCGTGCTCTATAGTACTCGCATAATTAAATTCTCTTTACTTCAAGTTTAAAATTAAATTGGCAAGCATTTTTTGAGTTCCACTGGGTAAATAACTTCATTCTGCATGCAGAGGAAATGGCACCTATAGCTTGGTACACAGTTCCCCTTTCCCAGGTGTCCTTGTTTGTTTCTCTTTTGCTGTGATAAACACCATGTCTAAAAGCATCTGGAGAAGGGAAGGGTTTATTTGGCTTCCAGGTTATAATCCATCTTCAGAAAAAAAGCCAGGGCAGGTGCTCAAGGCTCGGGAACCCAGAGGCAGGAACTGAAGAGAGATCACAAAGGATCACCGTTTACTGACTTGCTCAGATGTCTTTTTTATGTAGCCCGGCACCTGATCCTGCCCACAGTGGCCTTATGTCAATCAGCAGTTAAGAAACTACTCAGAGGTCAGCTCGTAAGGCAGTTCCTCAATTGAGATTCCTTATTCTCTGGTATGTCTAGGTTTGTGTCGTCAAAACCTAACCAGCACACCATGGGCGTGAAGAGGCATCACCCTCAGTAGGCAAGTGTTGTCTCATTGTATTAAGTTTGCTTACCCCAGAATTCCATAATCTTTGTGTTTTGTGCCTACTCGGTGCTTAGTGTTGAGAATACAATTTGTAACCTCCACCCCCGAGGAACTCCCATTTAGTACATACAAGTGATGTGAATCCCAATGTCCCCCATCTTTGGGAAGGAGACACAGGAGTAGCCTCGTCTCTGGCCTGGTCTGCTGCCAAGAACAGGTAGCATGCTTCTTTTGTCCTGGAGATAACTGTTCCATCGATCCCCTTTGGTGTCAGAAATGTAACTGGAAAGCTGGCATTCCTTAAGCACGGGATTAATACTCTGAAAACGGTCCCGAAGAGGTGCACTGTTACTTTCCCTTTGGACACTTTAGAATTCATTAGACTAATCAGTCTTACAGACTCTTCAAGGCTTATTTTATTTATCTCTGGGCTTAGATAAGGTTCCTTAGTGACTTCATGTATGTAGATGCTTAAAACAGCTACTGTGTAGCACATGGTTGCTAATTGCTAATACAAATAATATTCATTGCTAACCTTGTTATAGCTTCTCTGAATATGAGCAAGAGACTGCCTCAGTGTGTGTGTGTGTGTGTGTGTGTGTCTGTGTGTGTGTGTGTGTGTGTGTGTTGTTTGGCATTGTCGCTGAGAACATGAGCATGGAAGTCACTTGCAATTTCTCAGTCACCATTACGAGTCCAGTAGCCCCAGGCACATCTCCTCCCTCCCCCCCAGACCTAGGAGATTTTGGTGCCCACTTGAGCTGGTATGCAGATTGAAAGAGGAAGTGTGAGGATGCTCCATGCTGGCACAGCCACCTCGGATGACCTTAGTGAAGACATCTACTTGTCACACCTGGACACATCTGTTCTCCTGAGTGATCCTAGTGTCACTTTCAGTGGTAACATTAAAGATGGATGAGAGCTGGACATTGCCCCCACTGAATCCACTCTTTGTGTTCCCAGTGACCCTTCAGCACATTATTTTACAGTTATAGCCTTTGGCTAAGTTGGTGCTTTGAGCCCAGAAGTTAAATGTGCACACAGTGGGTCCAGCTGAATCCTACTGCGTCACGCTGGGAAGAATTAAGTCCATTTTGCAAGTATTCTGCCACAACGTTCTCTGCCTGACGTATAGTAATTGCTACTGAGACAACGAGGCTCGGTTCATCCTTGTGAATAATAGTTCCAGTGTGGGAAGTGGGGTCGCAATAGAGAGTCACTTTCATCAACACCAAAGGGGTCATGGGGCTACTGGTGCTTGGGAAAGCGACTCCCTCTTTCACATCCTTGCTGGTTTCAATGTACCCAGACTCTGCCCTTATGCTACCATGCTGGCCAAAACCCATTTCAACTGTCTCTGAAGGGTTCCTGTTTGGTCTCACACTAGCGTGTTTGTTTCCATGTCCACAAACCTCAACAAGAAAAAAAAATAGCCGTTGCCTTTTTTTTTAAGCAACAACTAATTTGCTTGCGTAAGATCTTGAAATCATAGCCTCTGAGTTGTCAATGTTCCCAGTCTGTGTAAACAATCTCCAGAATCCCTGCGTGACCCCAAATTACTCCAGAGCATTAATTGTCCTGGTGGTTTCGTGGCCACATTATTTCATATTCATTAGTGTTTTCATGAAAAATTACAACACTAATTAGAGCAGCTTCCAGTTAATTCACTTGGTGATTCATTACCTCTCTCCTCTCTTGGTGTTCTGCATGTGGTCATCCTGGAGAAAGCATCCGAGGGGTAATTACAGTTGTATTCCCTGAGGGAGCGCCTAATGCCATTAGTTCTGATCCACCTGCACAGCCCAGCAGCTCTGATGCAGTCTGGGTGCAGCTGCACCCTGCTCCATGCCCTGTGGATGTCCAGGGAGAGGGAAGGAAGAAGGGAAGCTCCCAGTGAAGACCGGTGTTTAAGGAGGTATCCAGGACAGCAGAAGGGAGCAGAGCCTCAAAGAAAGGGAAGCCAGGGAGCTTAGGCATATGAACATCCCTATGGTGCCTTCTGCAGTCTGGAGTAAGGACAGGGTGGTGGGCATCAGTGCTTTGAACTTAGCATGCAAATGACCAGGCTAGACTTTTTCTTCTCAAAGTTCTGGTGTCTTGTTCATCTAGTAAGAAGTTTCGGGGACCTACTAGCATGGATGCTATAAAAAAAAAGTGGGAAATAACTGTTGGGAAGGATGTGGAGAAACTGGAAGCTTATGCATCACCAGTAAGAGTGGAAAAATCTGAAGCTGTGGTGGAAACAGAATGGTAGCTCAAATTAATGCTTTGCTTGGAAAGGCCACCTTAGATCCATACTGTAAAAGAACAGAAAACAGGGTCTCAGGAAATGTGTGCACATGCACTCATGTTTATTGCAAGAAGGGGAACTTGAGCATTTATCCACGTATGAAGGGGCAAACAACATGCAGTACATATGTGTCTATATTGGCCTTTTACTCAATCTTCAAAAGGAAGGAAATTCTGCCAGGCCTACTGGCACATGCCAATAATTCCAGGACTCAGAAAGTGGAGGTAGGGGATTGTGGCTTAGAGACCAGTCTGGGTTACAGAACAAGAGCCTGTCTGAAAAAAAAGAAGAAATTCTGATTCGTGGTATGATATGGGTGAGCCTTGAAGATATGATAAGCCAGTTCCTAGAAAACAAATGCCTTATGATTTTACTACAGAGTGTCTAGCATGGTGAGCCTCGCAGAAACAGAAAGCAGAAACCAGGTGTGGGTGTTCTGTGTCTGTCGTCTCAGCACTTGGGAGGCGGGAAACTGGGTGATCCAGGAATTCCAGGTCATCTTTGATTGTGTAGCAAGTTCAAGGCCAGCCTGGTCTATGTGAAATCCTGTTCAAAATAAATAAACCAGAAGTAAAGAAAGCGGGGATGGGGTGGGGTGGGGTGGGGTACAGAATGGCAGTTGCTGGGAAGGAAGGGAAAGAGAACTACTTAGTGGGCTATAGTTTCTGTTCTACAAGATGAAAAAGTCTGCTCAGTGATCTTGTATACTTAAAATCGGGTAAGATGGGCCCTGAGTGTGGCGGTGCATGCCTGTAATCCCAGCACTGTATTCAGCCTCTGCTACACTAAGAGACTCTGTCTCCCAAAAAATGTGTGTGTGTGCGTGTGTGTGCGCCTGTGTGTGTGCATGTGTGTGTGTGCGTGTGTGTGTGCATGTGTGTGTGCACGCATGCATGGGTAAGTTGGTAAATTTTATGTCACATATAATAAAGTTTACATAAAGAAAGATGTAACTATATTGTAATGGGCGCTCAATTTTTAAAAGTCGGAAAATAGAAAACAAAATTTTGCTCTAATATATTTCTGTTCTTTTGCAATTTTCCTAGGCATTGCATTAAAATCTTGTCCTTAGGGCTGGAGAGATGGTTCGGTGGTAAAGAACACTGGCTGCTCTTCCAGACGACACGGGTTCAATTCCCAGTACCTACGTGATTTCTCACCACTGCCTGGAACTCCAGTTCCAGGGGGTTCAGTGTCCTCTTTTGACATCTGTAGCCCCTGCATGCACATGGCGCCTAGACATACATGCAGGCAAGATGTCCCTACACATAAACATAAATAGATGAAACCTTGTCTGTGTAAAAATCAAACTGTAAATAATTTGATAAAGTCCTATTTACCTGCTCCCTTTAATCCCTCTCTCCCATATTACCTCTCTGAGGTAACCTCCATTTGGGCTTCAAAGGTGTCTGCCAATCTAGCATGCATTTATTTGCCTACATATACACTTGTATGTAAGTATGTGTGTGTTGCTTTAATATAAGGGCGTTCACAGAGCCCATACTGTTCCAGGACTCATCACTTTCATATGCAAATGTCTGTCGGTTTTCCACTTTGAATGAGATCCTCCCTGCTTCAGTCTGCAGCAGAGCAAACCATGGAACTAGCAATTTCCTTTAGTCATTCTGTATTGATGAGCAGCTGGGCCACCTTTATTACTGTTCCTGTTTGAGATGGGGTATTCCTGTTTGGCCCAGGTTTGCCTAGAACCTATCCTCCTGCCCCAGATTCCCTGGGTGCTGGAATTACAGGTGCAGACCCACCATACCAAATGATAAGGCTGTTGATCCTTTGGGTTCTTTTATTGACAAACTACATTGCATGAACACTTATGTGTTCCAGTGCAGATACTTCCAGAGGTAGACAGTAAGAGGTGTCTCTCCACACCTACCAAAACTGGAGCCATTCTGTCTTCTTCATAGTCAATGTGTTAAAGTAGAGTTTGTGGTTTCTTTCTGGTTTGTTTGTTACTTTTCATGATTTCTAGTGAATATGGAGATATATGCACATACTTTCCAGACAGATCCATTTCCTTCTGACAAAGTCCTGTTCCCATCTTTTATCTTTTTTTCTTCCTCTAATAATCTCTCTGACGGGGGCTGAAGAGATGGCTCAGAGGTTAAGAGCATTGCCTGCTCTACCAAAGGTCCTGAGTTCAATTCCCAGCAACCACATGGTGGCTCACAACCATCTGCAATGGGGTCTGGTGCCCTCTTCTGGCTAGCAGGCATACACACAGAATATTGTATACATAATAAATAAATAAATAAATAAATAAATAAATAAATAAATAAATAATCTCTCTGTGTATCCTTCATATATTCTGCTTACAAATACTTTGTATTTTGCAAAAATGTTTTTTTCCCCATGCTAATTGGTTTTGGTTGGTTGGTTGAGGCTGGTATTGGTTTTGTTCACTTTAGTTTTGATTCTCTGAGATCAGCTTAGACTGTACCCTAGACCTTTCTATATAGCCCAGGCTAGGTCTGAACTGAAGATTCTCCTGCTTCAGCCTCTAGGGTGCTAGAATTATAAGTGTCTGCCATCATACATGGTTCCAGACTATTTTATGAAACCTATGCATTGCTTGCTTTTCTGTTGCTGACTAAATCACCATGACCAAGGCAACTAAGAAAAGAGTTTATTTGGGATACAGTTCTAAAGAGTTAGAGGCCATGATGGTGGGCAAACATGGCAGCAGGCAGCAGGGATGGAGGCCAGAGCAGGAAACTGGACATGCATATCCTCAAACACAAGCATGAAGCAAAGAAAATAAACTAGGAATGGTCTTTATGTTCTCAAAACCCTTCCCCAGTCACTAACCTCCTCCAACAAGGCCACACCTCCAAGCCTCCCAAACAGTGCCACCTACTGGGCACCAAATCTTCAAGTCTGTGAGCCTATGGGGGATGGTCTCATTCAGTCCACCAAGTCCAATAAGGTATCTTTTTAACTTAGTCGTGGTCAAATTCATCTTTCTGGTGGTGGTGTTCTATTTTATGTTCTCTTCCTAGGTAACTTTTAAACCTTGGATCTCTAATGCATCTTCAGGTTCATTTTATAAGTGGCATAATGTTGAGATCATAATGTCCCTCTCAGATGAGGAGCCTCTCAGTTCAGAACTACTTTCTGGTCATTCTTTTCTTCCCTATTATTGGAACTGCCTCTTAATCATACGTTAAGGTCCCTTATACACTTGGGTCTATTCCTATAAATCTGCTCTGTCCTGTGAATATGTTGGTTGCTCTGCCAACATCAGACCTTTAATGACTTTTACTAAAAGTGTCTTTTGCTTTGCCAGGGCTTATTTTTCTTCCTCTCTTTGGTTTCTGTGTTTGTTTTGCCTTCCTTACCCTTCCACTCCTCCAGAAAATTATAGAGCAGGCTGTAACTTATAAAGGATTTTAATCTTCCTGATTGCATATAGGCCAATGTACCATTTATTCCAATCTTTTTGTCTTCCTTAAGAAAAGAGTTTGAGATTTGTCCTTTACACTGTTGGGTTAAGGTCCTTAGTAGTCACTCATTACTGTTGAGAAGGCATTATCCTTCTGTTCCCTTTTAAACAGATTAGTTTTGATGTATAGAAAAAGCTATAGCCTTCTCAAATGCATTTTTGTGAAGTAAAAGATAGATTGAAATACATAACACATTGATGTGTGACATTCTTTCTGGGAAGACAAGAACAAATATCTGTTTACCCCAGACAGGGAGCCATGACAGAGCAAAGAAAAGAGACCCCAAGATTCCAGCTTGGTAAGCAATGAGCTTTATTGAGGTTACTCATAGGAATATGAGCAAGGGGCTACTTATAGGATCAGAAATGACTCAGTGCCATCACCAGGAGACCACCCCCGTATGGGTGACAGCTCACAAAACCTGGGAACCCGGAGCTCCCACAACTTACAGGGAGCTCAACAAGTTGGAGTGTCCTTTGCAGATGGCCCAGTTGGTCTGGGCCTTTTCCAGGCAACTTGGCCGGTCTGGGCCTCTTCTAGGAAACTCAGTTTGTCTGAGATTCTCTCACAGCCATCCTTGCTGCTTAGCTATGCTAGTGGAGGGAGGATCTTAGTGTTTCTGCTCAGTTTCAGAGACTTCCAGAAGCCTCTGGGTTGTTTACGTCCTGGATTTCAGGAGCTTCTGTATAGGAGGGAATGTTTCACCTCCCCTTAGGATACTCTGTTGCTGGACTTTTTCTAACATTCTGTGCCTTTACAAGCTCCCCGCTCCCAAGACAGAAGTTTTAATATCAGAGGGAACATACACAGCACACACAAACACACACTTAAATTCTGAAACACATTGAATATTGCTAGCTCTCTAGAGGGAATAGGTGATGTTCCTTAGCAAAACTCCTTCTCAGAGACAAGAAACATCTCAGTGGTCTGACTTAGGGGGGTTGCCTCTTGATTGGTTTCACCGCTCTTAACATTCCTGTCTGTACTCCTAAGTGCCATGATTAAGTTTTCCTCATTTTAACATTGATCATATAGGTATAGATTTTCCCGGTGTCTATTTTTGTGTCAAGGTTCTTTTCTTGAAGCTTTTTTATGCTGTTACACGTCATTTCGTGTAGAAGCTATCTCTTCTTTCCAGAGCCATGCCATCAAACCAGAATCAATCCATCCTCGTGTTGGTGAGCTCTTAGGGCGTTCCTGGTCTTATCTTAAAGAGAGGCACTCTGGGTACTCCAGGTGCAGGTAATACCCTCAGTGTACACAGCATACATCTCAGAAGAGTTCTAGATTTCCTCAGAAGACCTTGCAACCGTGACTTAAGGATGGGTGGTCTTTTTGAAAAAGGATTCTACAAAGTACTAAGGCATTGGTTCTCAACCTTCCTAATGCCGTGAGCCTTTAATGCAGTTTCTCATGTTGTGGTGATCCCCAACCATAGAATTATTTCTTGTTGCTACTTCATAAGTGTGATTTGGCTACTGTTATGAGTCATAATGTAAATATCCGATGTGCAGGATATCTGGTATGCGACCCCTGTGAAAGAGTCGTTGAGACTCCCCAAGGGGCTGTGAGCCCCAGGTTGAGAACCCCTGCACTAACTAACAGAAGGCTGGAACAGTGACAGAAAGCCCAAGGAGAGTTGTTTAATGAGATGCATTCCCAGTGTCAGCAAATGGAGCTTGACCTTCTGTGACACTCTGTGCTATGCCATAGAAACCACACATTATGGATTTCTTGGTTTCGGTGGTGGATAAGTGCATAAAATATATTCAATACTGAGTGTAAAACTTAATGTGCAGCTTCACGGCTTCTGTTCCAAACGCCCGTTCTAACTGTATGGAAGTTCATTGAGTTGTGGAAATTCAAATTTTAGGTCCAGTTAATTTGGGCATGTGGTTTTTATTTGTGATTTTTTTTTAACAATAAAGTTTATTTATGAAGGGAAGAAAAAAATAGCAAGGACGCATACATTCAGACACACCTCAGAGATGCCCTACCCAAGGAAGCCAGTTCATCTGGTAGCCCTAATTGCTCATTGACTGGAGAATTATAGAAGGGGCTCTCCGGTCTTGCCCATGGGCAGAGTTGGGCATGGCATACAGAGAAAGACTTCAAGCAAAAAAATGCCAAAGCTGACACTTGTGACTTGGGAGTGATGCTGGCATGAACTAGAGCAGTGAGGCCCCCTAGCGGCATGTGCATGTGCCTGGCACAAGCTGCTGAAGGAGAGTCTAAGAGCAGACTGCCAGCCATGGGGTCCCATGTGTTCACCCACTGAAGACGCTGTCAAGCTCTCCAAATGTTGTACCTTCCCAGATCAGTCCAGTCAGCTCCCTACAGACCCTAGCTTTGCAGTTCTTGAAGAAAAAGACTTTTACATTTCTTGTCATTTTGGTGTGTGTGTGTGTGTGTGTGTGTGTGTGACATTTTAATTTGTATTCCTAGATTACCAATAATTTTTAGTAACGTTTTATATATTTATTGGAAACTCAAGTGTCTTCTGTGAAGTACAGTGTAGTCCCTTGCCTATTTTCATATTAGGATGTCTGGGTTTTGCTTATTGATTTCCGGTAGATTTTATATATTCTGGCTCCAAGCCCTTTGCCAATAACACGTATGGCAAATATCCACGACTTTCTTTCTACTCTGATTACTGTCTCCAGTAAACAGACGTTCTTAATTTTAATGGCTCCTAATATATGGTTTTCTTTTGGATTAATACTTACTGAGTCTTAAGAGATCTTCCCAGGATTATCGGATGTTAGCTTGTATTATTTTTCTGAACATTTCATTTTTTTATATTCATTCTAAGGTTTATGATCTGTACAGAATTGTGTTCTGGGATGGGGGGATGACTCAGTAGGTGAAGCACCTACTGTGTGTGCAGAAAGATCTGAGTTTGAAGGTCCAGAATGCACAGAAAGCCTGGTGCCACACATATGGTCTATTATCCCGGCGTTCCCACGGTGAGGTGGGCAAGCTCTGGAAACTTACAGACATGTTTTGTCATTAACCAAGTATTCATGGGTTTTAATCTCTCTTTGTGTCCTTGGCGCTGTTCCGTGGGCCTAGAGTTGTGTGCTTTCTCCTCCCCCATGTGGCACTATGTGCCTTACCGAACATCTGAGTAGCTGACACAACAGGGCTTTGCCGAGAGCAGCTTGGGCATTCTTTACCTCAGCGTTCCCTGTACATTTCCAGATTAGCTAATTAAACTCCAAAGACTGTCAAGAATGGAGGAAGAAGAAGAGGAGGGAGGGAAGGGCACTGGTCTTCTGATTAGAGGTAGCATTGTATTTATAGACCAATATGGGAAGAACTGAATCTTGTCGGCATCAAATCTACCACTCCAGTTATTTAGATCACCTACCTGTATTTCCTCTAAGGAAAACGTCTACCAGAGACTTGTACAATACACATTGTTAGATTGAGTCTCTCTACTTGTTTTGATATTAGTATAGATAGTATTGACATGTGTATGTGTACATGGTACATGTGCATATACATGTTAGCCTGTGTATGGGTACACGCACATATATGTGCATGTGCAGGCTGAAGTAGCTTGTCTTACTTGATTTCATCCCGCCTTCTATACTAAAGCAGGTTCTCGCATTTGAACCCAGAGGTTACTGATTTGCCTAGTCTGTCTAGCCAGCTTTCTCCAGGGATCGCCATCTCTGCCTCTACAGGAGACTGCCATGTCCACCTAGCATTTACATGGGTATCAAGGGTGCAAACTCTGACCTCCACTCTTACACAGCCGGTGCTTTCCTCAAGGACCCATCTTTCTAACCCTGGTGCACAATACTTTTAATATTCTATGTGTAGCATTATATCAAAATACCATTGATTTTTGTCTACTAAGAATTTTTTTAAAATTCTTGTATTCATTTTAGCAATTTGTTTCCCTAGATTTTTTTTATATAGGTACTGTATTGACTTTTGTGTGTGTTTATCTTGTTACTGGTCATCTTATTGAACTTCCTTATTAGTCCTAATAATCTGTCTCAGGGACCCTTGAGTTTTCTAGGTAAAAATGAGATTATCGTGTAATGTAGCTTCTGTTTCTGTCTGGAGAAAGAGTATAGAGTACTGTAAATGCAAGGAGTCTGGAATCAGACTACCCTAATTTTTCATTTCTTTTTTATCTTTATTTTATTTTTTGAGACGTGGTCCCTCTGTAGCTCTATCTCTCCTAGGACTCACTCCGTAGACTAGGCTGACCTTGGACTCACAGAGATCCTTCTGCCTGTCTCCAAAATGCTGGGATTAAAGGCGTGCACCACTATGCCCAACTGTATATGCGACCCAGCTTCGCTACTTGCTACGTGACTTAATTAATTTGCTTAATTCTTTGGACCTTGGTGTCGCTAATTATAAACAGCCTGTCACAGAGTGGCTGCAATAATAGAAGAGTTCTTGCCAATAGGAAGGAAGAGTCGGCAAAGAAAGAGCAGCCCCTGTTCAGTTTCTGCAGTCAGTCCCTTTCCCCACTTCCTAAATCTCAACATTGTATCTGGTTGTTGTTCATTTGTTTCATTGTAATGGCTACTTTCCCAGCGAAGAGCTAGATCATAGTGGTGCTTGAAGGCCTCATCTAGAAACTCTGAAGCATAGCCTTCTGATTTTATTGTAGGAATATATTTTTTCTATATTTGATATATCTGACACAATTTGATATATTATTGTTCACCTCTGAATGGTTGTGCTATTCACATAAAAACGGGAACACTGGTGCTGGAATTGTCTTTACCTACCACTGAGATGTGAAAGGAGAGACCGCCCGCCTGCCTCCCCATCCGCAAGGCTACCCACCTATAGACCCATTAGTGTAACTTTTCCAGAAAACATGCTTTGATATGTTGTAAACCTCCTGAGGCTGTTCATGATGAGATCATCACAGAACATGCTGGCCGTCCGCTGTTTGAGAAGAGTATCAAATTCCTGAGCTTTTGTGTTTCACTAAACTCTTATTAACTTGAAGGACATCTTAAGTTATTTTTCTTTTCAAGGAGAGAACACAGACTGTATTACTCCAGGAAAGATCAACTGACCAATATTATGGTCACTGTGTCCATATGCCTCAATGCTTCCTCTATATTCCTTATTTTTCTGCAGATTTTTTAAATGTTTATTTATTTAGTGTGCACACACATACATAAACATAAACACACACACATATATATGTATGTATATATATACAGCCTGCTTAGTCTGTATAATGTTCCTTGTATAGATATGATTTCAGGGCTGACCATTTAGTATTGGACAACCAATTAGGGAACTCATCCCTGGAGAAAACTGTTTCTTCCACTTTCAGCATTTTGTCCTTGCCTTCAGTTCTTTGTCTATGGGTAGGGACACCATGAGATTCTTTATGTTAGCATGACAATGTTAGCATGGTGTACTTCTTCCGGTCTTGTTTGGGCAGCTATATCATTGAGACTTCATGGGCACAGCTTCCCTGCCATTTCTAGGAGACACAACTTCACAGCAGCCTTCCTGATCCTCTGGCCCTTACGTTCTTTCTGTCCTTTCTGCAATGTTCCCTGGGCTTTGGTGCAGGAGTTGTGTTGTAGATTGATTTCCTGGGGCTTGACAACCTATAACTTATTCTCTGTGTTTTCACTAGTTTATGGCTTGACAGTGGTCTCCTTCTGTTGCAGAGAGAGAGAGGTTTCTTTGGTGAGGGGTGAGAGCTCCACTTATCTATGGATATAAGGCTAGATATTTAAAACATATTTAGGGATTATTCTGGTTTAGTAAAGCATGAATCTTAGGCTCTCCTCTATGATCCGTAACTTTACTAGCCCTGGCTGGTTAACTAGGTTTCTAGTACCAGGTATGATTTCTCTCCTATTGAGTAAGCCGTAAGTCCAATTAGAGAGCTGTTGTTTACAACCACGATGTGAATGCCACTGTTGCACTCATGTCTTGGGGTTATCATGCCATTTTGGTCATCACTGTGGTTCATAGGCATTGCAGCTGGGTAGGGCTATTGGATGCTTTCCTACCTTGGCAGTTTGCATGCCCCTTCTGATATGTTGGCAGCTAGTCCTCAATGGGGGGTGGCTTCCAGGTCATATCCAACTCAGCTCTCTGGGTCTTCTTTGCGAAATGCATGGTGTCTCCAGCAATAGAGACTTAGCTTCAACCTTGGGGAGACAGCCCCAAGAGCTACAGCCATAGACTATATTGTTCTGAGAGTCTTTTGTTTTCCCCTGACCAAACATTCAAAGGGGGTGACTCATGATACTGCAGTTTTTTGTTTTTGTTTTGGGTAGTATGTTGGTCCTTGGAATGAGTATTATCAGACCAAGTGGGATAACTTCATTTATACTATATATATATGCATATATAGATTTACATTATTGTATGTAGTTTAGATAAATAAATAATGGTATGATTCCTTGTGAGTTTTTCAGACTTCTTTGTTGTTACCATACCCTCCTCTCCTCCTCCTTCTGTGCCGACATCCCTCCCATCACCCCCAGTTATAGTTTTTACTGTGGTGAGTTTCTGCTTTCTTTTTGGTCTTTAAAATGGTTTTAGTGGGAAGTTGAGCCTTCCCTGGATCTTCTAGCCATCAGGCATTCCTACAGCTGCTTTTGAAGCTTCTATTCCTAGCTGTCTCCAGCTATGTAGAGAGTTGGTGATTTCTTTAGGGAAGTGTCCTGCTTGCGTAGAGTGGATGGTCAACAATTGTGATTTCAAAGAGTGGGTTCTCCACATTTTTATCATAGCAGCTAAATGAGAAACCCTTACTGGATCAGATAGGAGGACAGATGGATTCTCAGAGCTTGGTCATTCCCTGGCAATGGTTAGGACCACACAAAACGAAGTCACCTCTAGGAGTTGTAGCCTCCTGTTCTTATCTAAGTGCTTTCTAAATTCTGTCGTCTTTGAACTTCATGGTTTTACAGCCGAGACCATCTGGCTTTGGCTGCCTGATTTTTAGTGTTTCTTATTTCTGCTCTCAGAGCTTCGGCTGAAAGGGAAGCAGAAGCAGAAAAAGCGTAGCTGCTCTCAGTGCAGGCTTCCGCATGCTTCCTGATTGCCACCGGAGCCAGCTGGTAACGAAGGGAGCGACACCTGAGTGCTCTCATTTTGTAAGTCTCAGACCCTCAGTGACTTTGCATTCAAAGTAAAAAATAAGGACAGGAAATAGAGCTAGTTTTATACAAAGACTGCCCTTGAGGCATTGGAACCGAGATCAGCCCCTGTGCTGCCAGCCTTTCGTTGGAGGAGAGATGGACATTGCAAGGTTGCCGTGACGCTTATCCAAACCAACCTGCTTATAACCTGCCCAGCACTCACGTGAAAGCAGAGGATCTGGGGTGTGAAGAAAGAGCAGAAGTTCATCATCAATCACCTGTGTTTTCCAAAAGAGTAGAGGAGGATACCCTCAGAAACACCCACACGCTAAGCTCAATGCACAGAACAGACATGCGTGGGCAGCACCAAGCCCCTTTGGCCTCCCAAATCTGTGAAATCAAGGCTACCTCTGCTGTCTGGACTCCAGAATGTTTGTATGTTCACATGTATGCAGATATTTGAAAGCCAGAGGTCAGCCTTGGGTGTCATTCCACAGGTGCCATCCACCTCGTTTTTAAGACAGGGTCTCCAGTGGCCTAGAATTCCGAATGTAGTCTAGGTTAGCTAGCCAGCAAGCCTCAGGAACCCACCTGTCTTTGCCTCCTCAGCATTGCGATTGCAAGTGTGCACTACCACACCTTGCTTATTTTTTATTTTATTGCCTTCTGGAAACATTTATTTTTTTGGAGAATTTCTTCCATGCTAGTAAAATACATAGTGACAAACTAAATCAATAGCACAATTAATTGGAATCAAAAAGACTGATTTGTGTACATACGTGCATACATATGTGTGTCTATACCATACATACCTGCACACATGTATGTTATATATGTGAATTATATACATCAGTATGTATATATAATTTATTATCCTTCCAGTTCCTGGGTAAAGGGTCATTTCTCAGATTTCTGAAAGAAGCAAGACAAAGAAACAACTTAAAACTGAATAAAAGATATCATACTGCTTTGGGCCTTTGGAACTTCAGGTTTGGGTCTGAGGCATCTCTGGCTGAGTCATGTATCTCAGTTTCTAGAACTAATGGAGTTCATAATGCAGTCATGTCCTATGCAAAATAAATGAGCATAATTATCCATATTTTAACCACCAGGACCAAAAAATATATGTTTTTTATGTGAATAGGATCAATATTTTTATTGTGGCATGCATTCTTTTTTATCATTTTTATTGAGCTATACATTTTTCTCTGCTCTCCTTTCTTCCTTCCCTCCCTCCTCTCCTGTGACCCTCACACTCCCAATTTACTCAGGAGATCTTGTCTTTTTCTCCTTCCCATGTAGACCCATGTATGTCTCTCTTAGGATCCTCTTTGTTGTCTAGGTTCTCTGAGGTTGGGGACTGTAGGCTGTTTTTCTTTGCTTTGTGTCTAAAAGCCACCTATATGAGTGGTACATATTACATTTGTCTTCATGTGTAATTCATTTTTTTCCCTAGATCTACCTGTTTGCCTGCAAATTTCAAGATGTCATTATTTTTTACCGCTAAGTAGTACTCCATTGTGTAATATTA
>NC_022020.1:49942999-49949226 GCF_000317375.1 Microtus ochrogaster
AAGTGGTCTGTAGAGACAGTTTCTAAGGAAAGCAGCTTTCTCCTTTGAGAAAAAGCCAGTGTGCTTCCCATCTGACTCTAACCAAGGGAGAACTGAGGTAGTTAAGAGTTTAGCTTACAAGAACCAAGTTCGTGGTACTGCGTCTTTGGTCATCTGGATCATAGCGCACCTTATTGATAAGCCAGGAATTCAGAAAGGTAGGGAGAACTTGCAAACTACTTACAGTTTCTTAAATTCCAGGAGCACAAAATAATAAGATAATGACTTTCAAACTGCCCCATGTTCAAAGTAAGCCCTTGCTTCACCCAGGTCATTCAACTGGCCCTCGGTAGCCAAGATGACATTTTGGAGCCTGAGACCAAGTCTCCTGTGCATCAGCCTCTACTCCTCATGCTCATTTAGTACTGTACTGGCACCTGTCCCTCTGCTGGCCCAAGCAGCCTGCAGGACAGATTTACCAGCATTGATGGCCAACCGAACACTAAATCTGTACCAGCCCAGTCTGTGAGGCCTGCTGGCTTCCTTGTTTGAATGTGAGGGATCCCTTTATTTTCCCTGTAGACTCTTGACTGTGCAAATTAGTTCCAGAGACAGGGTTAGCTCGCTCTCTGTCAGTACTGGAGTCACCTCTTTCAAGCCCAGAAGTGAAGGGAGTTAATTTCCTTTCCTCTTTTCTCAGAAGCCCATAGACTGCGCAAAAAGAGCAGCATGGACTTTTTGCCCTTGGTGTTTTCCAGCCCTGTCTCCCTGCATCTCTCTTGGGATGGGCCTCCTTGCCCTGAAGGTCACCCTCTCCCCTCTTTGGACAGTCCCAGGCTCTTCAGCTGAAAAGACAAAGGATTTTTCTGCAAACGTCAGACCTATAGACTTGCAGGTGCTGACAGATCCACACCAGTGGTAGTTTCCTTTCCCCACCTCTGCCTCCGTCTCCATCCTGGTAAGAGCGTCATGAACTCTTCAGGGGAGTATTTACTGAACGCAAGGCGAATAAAGCGTGGCTGCATTATTTCTTAGGTGCTAACAAGACCCATCACAGATAGAATGTATTTGTACATAAATTAGTGATGTTAGGAAACAACTGTGGTCAGGAGCCTTTTAGGCCCTCTGACACAGGCAAAAAAAAAAAGGAAAGAAAAGAAAGTCCACCATGGTCTTATCTTTTGCATGATGCTGGGAACTAAATGAGAAAATAAGGAAAAACAAAACCATGAATTTTTATTTGCCATTAGCCCTATGGCAAGTTCATGTACTGTTAAGTAAGGTGTGAAAACCACTTGAAATAATGAATTAATTTTTTTTAAATGTGTGTGTATGTCTCTGCCTTGAGTGCCTATCACATGTGTGCAAGTGCTCACGGGGCCCAGAAGTGAGCTCCTGGAGCTGGAGTGACTGGGAGGCCATCATGGGAGGCCCTGCATGGGCCGTTTTCCAGCACTGCCAACGCTTTTAACCATGGAGCTGTCTCTCCAGTCCTTCAGATCATAAACTCTAAACCTCCCCTTCTGAAACCACGTTCCTTTTTGTCTGTGAAGGAGAGACAAGAGTCATGTTTACTGAACATCTGTGTATTGAATGTGACAGCTGGCATTGCGTGTGTGTGTGTGTGTGTGTGTATACACATGCGCATGTGGGAACATGTGTGTACACATGTGTGGAGGCCAGATGTTGATTCAGCTATGCTGGCTAGCCAGTGAGGCGCGGGGATCCTCCTGTCTCCGTCCTCCTAGTGGTGGGGTAAGAGACACCACCAATTTGCTTGGTTTTTTACTTAGGTTCTGGGGATCCAAACTCAGGTCCTTGTGTCTGCATAGCAGGCATGTTACTGACCTGGTTCTGTCCTCAGCCCACAGCGAGCTTTTTGATGTTCTAGAGTGGTGGGCATTAGAGTTCCTAGTAAATGAGGACACTCAGGCCGAAGGGAATGCAGCTGCTTAAGGGCCAATGGCGATCTGGACGCGGCTTGGCTCTAAGATAAAGCTTCAACCCTGCCTTTGACTCAGTCCATGAGCAGAGAGGCAAAGGTTGTTCTTGGCTTTGGTGTCTACCGGCTCTCACCACAATCAGGTTGCATAACATAACCACAAAGCAGGTGGCAGATGTCAGCATTTATTTCTGCTCGGGAGTCTGTGGCTTGGCCTGGCTGTTTTGCTGATCCAGGCTGCACTCGCTGATCTCAGCTATGCTTCCTCAAGCATCTGCAGTCAGCTGTAGGGTCAGCTGTGGGTGATCCAGTATGGCTGGAGTTGGGTCAGCTCATCTCCTCCCACAGTTAGCCTTGGCCTGTTGGTAGCATTCCCAGAGCTGTGACAAACTTTTATCCAACTTGCTTGTGCTAAAGCAGGGCCCTTCATCACCAGCCCTCAGACTAGCTCCCCTCACCCAGCTCTGAGAGTCTCTGGCTGACTCTGTGTTTTGCTGACGGAGCCAGGACTCTCTTGCCTTATCTCAGCTCCCTGTAATGACCTCTATTTTCTTTGCTAGGATGAAATACCTTCGACTGGGCACCTTACAAAGAAGAAAGGTGCATTTAACTCATTACTGGAGTGATATGGCTTTGGTGTCACTGTGACTCTGATGAGGAGTGTATAGCAGAAAGTCATAGGGCAGAAGGCTTTAGGCCAAGTGAGAGCTAAAATGGAGATCAGATAGCGGGGCAGGAAGCTAAAGGGAGACATGAGGCCAATGGACATCCTACAAGAATGACATTCGTTACTTTGGCGGCACACGTTAATAACCCCAGACCCTCCTACTAGATCCTGCCTCTTAATGCATGGCGGCAATCTTCTAAACATTTAAACTATATGCAAACTGTGGCATATAGTGCCTCTTTTTGGTGCAAGCACTCATGGTTTCAGAGGGGAGAGGGTTAAAAGAAAAAGCCATTTGCAAAGACTCTGGGTCTTACCAGATCGACACAGGAAGCAATGTCATACTTGGAGGTGACACATGAGCTGGGGGGTGAGGAGGGAGGAGGGAGTGTGGTTTCGGGGACAGAAAGGACACTTGGGTTCTTGGAGGACAAGGGTGGACAAGACAGTCCCAGAAAAGTAAGTGAGAACTGAATGGAAGCAGAAACACGTCTAGAAAAAACATAGAAGATCAGAGAGGAAGGGGACAAACCATCATCCCCAGACACTGGGCTCCTTTTGGACCATATTCATCCTGCTGCTGTTTGGAACCAAGGACTTGCTCAGGCTTCTGTCTCCACCAAATAATTCATGAGCCTCCACTATGACAGTATAATTCTCTCCACGTGCATCCCCTAAAGCTGTTAGTATACGAAGGATGAAAACCCATCTCTTCCTGTTGAATGAGGCCACTACATGGGGGTTTTATTGTTATCTCATATTAATAATTCTGTTTCAGAGTTCCAGGCTTAAAGAGGGTCTCAGCCCAATATAAGAAAGGCCCACATACTGATGGGAATCAGAATTCATGGTGCAAAACCCAGGCAATGGGGTGTGTTTCTGCTCTTGAAAGGCAGGGCAATTCAAGCCATGCTTTAAGTCACTTTTACTTCAAGGAGGGCATTATTAGGGGGTTGAAAAGGGAGGCTCTGAGTCTGCTGACTGTCAGCCTCAGCAAAGAGGGGTCACTGAACTTTTATGAACTGTAAACAGGAATCCGTACCTCTGCTTTACCTTCCTCTAAAACATGTGGAAAGAAAGTTCGATGGGGCATCTTGGTACTGACTTTGATTATGCTGGTCCTTATTTTTTCTGGGTTCCTCATTTTCCTTATGAAAGTGACAGCCTCTGACCCCAAAGATCTATGACTATGGCAAAGACCAGGCTACAGGAGGTAAAAAGATGTTCCGGTGACCAGGTATGGTAGCTCATGCCTAGAATCCCAGCACTCATGTGTTAGAGGCAGGAGGGTTGCCACAAGTTCAAGAAGAGCCTCGATGAAACAGCAATCTCTGTGCCAGTCAAGACTACATGTATCTTGTATTAAGCAAAGCAAATAAGTGTTCAGAGGCTTTGGAGAAACTAAAGGCACTGAACCTATGGGATAAATCATGAGTCTAGGAGAAGGGTGGTACCCGAATGACCTCACCCAACTGTACCTGCCTCCAAAGCCAGTCAGACACTGCCTTACACACACACACACACACACACACACACACACGCACGCACGCACGCACGCACGCACGCACGCATGCATGCACGCACGCACACGCACACCACACACCTCCTGATGTCTTCCACAGATACAAATTGTCTCTGGCTTGATAAATCCCGACTCAGGTCTCCGACCACAATTCCTGCACATTGCCCAGGGTGACCACTGGGCACAGCTAAAGACCTGAGTATCAGAGGACAACCGAGACCATGTGATTCTAGAAGAATCCCTTCCAAAGCAAATAGGACTTGGCCATCTAGGGAGTTGAGATGGAGCCATGTAGAAAGAGAATCAGCCAGGAGAGAACTGATCTCTCCCTCCTGGTTAAGAAGGATCAGCTATGGGAAGTATCACATCCCAGGCTATTCAGTGTCTTATCTTATTAATCTCCTTGATACACCAAAGGCAGCAAATCAAGTGGTGACCAGGTTAAGAGGCAAGTTGACCTGTTGAGATGTGAGAGTTGGCTTGTGCCTGGACCAGAGCCTCCACTAGAAACAAATGGTTAACACCCGAGTCTACCACTGCGCCTGCATCTGTAGATAGGTAGCTGCCTGCTGTTCTTTCCTGTTAGTCACAGGTTATGGACAGTTCCGTGGATTCTTGTCTGTCCAAAATTTACCAAGCTGAATCAGCGGGATTCCTTCTGGGAAGAGGAAACAGGCCTGGTGGCAGGGGCAGGTCACCTCGTGGTAGATAAACAGACGGTTATCCCCATCTCTGAGCTGGACAGGAGCTTTTGAATGTCCTTATGCTCCACATAAGGAAGGTGGGGATAGTCACAGATGGGTGGAAGCTGCCTGGATTCACACCAGCCTCACTAGCATGGAGTTCATTCATTGACTCAGCTATGTTCTCTCTGTTTTTTGTTTTTTTTTTTCTTAAAGAGAAACTGATCCAGGTAGTCAGGATGCCATTGACCCACCTTCCAGTGTGAAATTCCCCTCGGACTGGCCAGCATTCAGGTGTAGCAAGACTCCATCAACACTGCCTGTGAACACCTGCTGTTATTTGGGGTCTCTGACACATTCCTCAGTTGTAGGGAGACACTTGGCACTTTCCTAGCCACTCAGAAATGGGTACATATTGACTGTAGAGTTTAATAACAATACCGGAACCATTTACAGGCTACTTGTGTCTCTGGGGATAGCTGGGGCTGGCGCTTGTTTTAAGAATACTGAGGTTCACAACCTCACGCCACCTGTCATTCCATCTGTTGGCTTTTTTTTAGACTTTCAAAGGTAAAACCATTCCATTCTGTTTCTGAGCAACTGACTTTGCTTTTTATTTGCTTATTATAATATACTATTTTAATTGATTCTTTGAGAATTTGATGTGTCCATGCGATGTATTTCGACCATGTACTTCTGTCTCCCCACTTCCAGATGCCCTCTTTCACATCTCTCACAGGTCTGACTGCATGACCTCATTTTCTATAGCTCACTGAGTCCAACCAGTGCTGCCCATATGTACATGAGTGAAGGGCCACTGGTCGTAAGCATGAGCAACTTATCATACCACTAAAGAAAATGATCTCTTTTTAAAACTTTTATTTGTTTTTTAAAGAGTTATTTATTTATTATGTATACAGCATTCTGCCTGCATCTATCCCTACAGATCAGAAGAGGGCATCATATCTCATTATAGATGGTTGTGAGCCACCATGTGGTGGTTGGGAATTGAACTCAGGATGTCTGGAAGAGCAGCTAGTGCTCTTTACCTCTGAGCCATCTCTCCAGCCCTATTTATTTATTTTTACAACCAGACAACTGCTTCCTCCTCCTTCCTCACCTCCCAGTCCTCCCCTATCACCTCCCCTCTGCACCCCGCATCCACTCCTCCTCCATTTCTGTTCAGAGATGTGCAGGCCTCCCGTAGATATCAACCAAACATGGCATATCAAGTTGAAGATTGGACAAGGCAAATCAGTATGAGAAAAAGGGTTCCAGGAGCTAGCACAAGTGTCAGAGACAGCCCCTGCTCCCACTGTTAGGGAGTCCCACAAGAAGACCAAGCTACACAGCTGTCACATATATGCAGATGGCCTAGGTCAGTCCCATGTAGGCTCCCTGGCTGTTGGTTCAGTCTCTGTGAGCTCCTATAAA